>NC_050605.1:5467500-5780000 GCF_013368585.1 Megalops cyprinoides
ATTTTACATTTCTACTTTAATTTCTTCACCACTACATAAACTAAACACTTATTCCCTTTTACAGTCAGCTATATTCACCTATAAGGTAAAGACAGCACATTTTGCAAAGTAACAGTACTGTACCTAACAGATTGCTTTGAATGGATTTTTCAACCAGCTTAGCACTTTTTTGATTTATGAACTTATCAAAACTCAGTTTTGTGCTGTTTGTCATCATTAGTGGAACTTCTGAATCCACCTACGCAGTTGCTGGGCGATAGCATAGCGAACCGAGAAACTTTTAATTTTGAAATGTCTGGCCTGTCTAGACCTCAGCTCGGCTTTTGATGTAGAAAATACTGCGGCAGCCAATTGCAGCGTGATCACAACCAACACATATATAAACGAATGCATCTACCCAGAGGCATGCCGAAAAAGCAGAGAAATAATAATTAACTTCAATTTGGGTCACTTTCAGCATCCAGAATATTTAACTTTCCAATGGCCGATATGTGACATAGATACAGTTAGTATATCCAAACTCTGAGAGAACTTGGTCATAACACAGGTAACATTTTTTCCAATGGAAATACTGTCCCTGGCACGTATATAACTGATAGATCTCAATCATAAACAATGGAAAAAAGACACAGCTGATCACCTCCAACTTTGGCAAGACCAAATGTTACAAGGTAAGAAGATGGCATCCAGAAATTGGAGCATTTTATCTGGCTGGGAATTTAACTTATGCCAGATGCACTCAGACAGAGTGCCTTAATATGCAATGTCGTTTTGCATTGATTAATAACCCAATTTGCCTGCTGGCCTTGGTTACCGACATTCCTTTGTGGACATGTGGAGTTTCACAGCGCCGTGACGATTTGCTCATTTATGCAGAGAGCAGGACTCGCTGCATGGAATGTAACCGCAAGCAAGACCACTGTGTTCAGGGATGGAAATGACATCGGAAATCTGCGCAAAATGACTTCCAGTGTCCAACGAGCGACCAGAAATTATCTGCAGATGAGTTTTTTCGAAATCCAAAAATATGTGTATTGACAGATGTCGTGCATGTGAGAATTCAAGCTGTCTCCATGGTAACCACACAGAGCTTTAAGGTGGGACTGTTTTTCTTTTTTCCTCACCTGAGGAAAATATCTGAGGTGTTTTGAGTAACACCTGTTATATGGTTCCCTTTGCTATGGGGAAATCATCTTTTCCGTGAGTGACTTATGTGATAACTACAGGCGCCTTGATGCAACCAAGCCCTGGGCACATATCCACCTACCCCACCTCACTCCCATAGTTCCACAGTGATTTAGAGAGTGAGCTCACAGTAAGATTACCCACAGTTCACTTCTTTGCCACGTACTCAGCTGCTTGCAGTTGTGATGTGTTTGTATTGTATCTCTAAGCACAAAGTGCCATTATCTCCTTTTTTTACCTCTTTATTGCTTTTTTATTAGAAAGTAAAGCTCTTCCAATATTGTTACATTGGAGGGACCACAAAGCTCAAGATGTCTCATTTTTTTTTCTTACTCGCTTTCTCTCTCTCTCTCTGTCCCTCCCTCACACACACACACACACACACACACACACACTCTTTCTCTGTTCCTTTAGGAAACCTGCAGAGGCCGCAGCCTGCTGCGGGTGACAGAGACAGTTATTGATTTTCAGATTGCGTCTCAAAGGTCTTTTTCATTGCAGAGTAAATCTGTAGCCTCACTGTAGGTCATAAACCCAACCCAGCCCCTACGGATTATCCAAACCAGGATAATATCATTCCATCCTCCCCGCCAAATGACCCCCCTCTCAACTTCTCCCTCCAGGCCTGCCCCCAGCCTAATGGCTCCATCCCTCTTATTCACCCAATACTTGCCTGTGGCAACCTTTGATTAGCTATGACTTCCACCTCAGTTTGTCACTCGTTTGAGCGTACAGCAGCAGAGCTGCTGTTAGCATGTTAGCTAGCACAACCCCTTCGCCTCACTTGTACTCCTCTAAATGGAACTCAGCCATTACCCCCCCCCCCCCCCCACTACACACACACACACACACACACACACACACACACACAACCAAACACACACACTCGCTCATTGCATGTCATAAAACTAATGACGAGTTCTTTGTCCTGGAGGGACACCATCCAAGAGATTACCGCATGTCTGTCTGAATACGCTGTGCTGTCTCACACACACACACACACACACACACACACGCACACACAGAAAAGGAGGGACAGAGGGAGGGAGGGATAAAGAGAGGGAGACAAAGAGATGGTACCCCTGTGTGGGTCCAGAAAAAAAAACTAACCTGACTGGACCAAACCGGCCTAACCCGCCCTGCCCTCGCAGATTACGTCACCCTGGACGGGGACCTGATGTGCTCGGTGGTATCAGTGCGAAAATCCCATTTCGATATGAAATGCATTTCATAATCCGCCTGCACAGCAACACACGGCTGCAGCTGGAGGATCTGCAAGCGCTGGGACAGCAAAGACACACATTAAAGAAGCTTCTGTCAAAGAAAATAACTTCAGACTTCTCTTACAATACATAGCGAGTGACTGAAATGCACCCGTTGGCATTCTGAACCATGTCCTTTAAGCCCGGAGCCCGGCCCTCCACCTCTTAATAGGACGTTACTATCAGACTGACACATGAATAGATACATAAGAAAGGATGCTTTTTCACAGACAGCTCGCGTAATAACATCAGGAGCCACACAGCAACACGCCTACATGCAGGAATATTTTTGCTGTTTACTTGCCTCTTCCAGCAAGTCATCCTCCATCATAAGGATTTTCAAGTGTCCTCTCCAGTTTCATTTTAGCTTTGTTTCAGTCCTGAAACAGCCTTCATGCACAAACTGCACCTTGGTAAATTCGAGAGGTTTTCCCCACTTGATTGCCCACATTAAGCGATGTGGTAACTGAGGAGAGATGCAGCTTTTTAAAGCCAGATGCTGTGTTCACAGTAATGAGAAGCTCCTTGAAATAGTAAGGCTCATACCAAAGACCAGAGGAAGATTACATTACATTATTTAGCAGATGCTCTTACAACTTACATAGGGTACAGTTCTTTACAATGTTATCCATTGATACAGCTGGATATTTACTGAGGTAATTTTGGGTTAATTACTTGCCCAAGCAGCAGTGCCCCAGCGGGGATCAAAGCGCCAGCCTTACGGTTACGAGTCCTGCTCCAGTGGTTACACTATGCTACACTGCCACCTGATCAGACGATCAGATTCAGGGCCTACGGGGTGTGAACTGGAATTCTCGACAGTGTGTGGCAGCACTTGACACTGTACATAACACACAGATGTCAATTTTTATTTTTTTTTTTACCAGAGTTCTTCTTTGATATTATTAAAATCACCAAAGTCAAATTAGACCATTCCACTCTTTGCTGTAAGTAATGTACCACTCTGTCTGCATAAATAACTACTGAAATGAAATGACATTCAGTCTGCACCACCTCCATATGTATTAATTAAAATCATTGCAAAAAGTCTGCAGTACGATTTCATAATCAATCACTGTCTACTAATGACCTCTTTGTAAGGTCTGGTATAATGTAATGGAATCGTGTTGCCCCGGGACTGTTTTTAATACGCTGAATAAATGTTGGAGCCTCGATTGGGGCTTTTTATTTTTTCATTTTTTGCAAGGTTATTTCGGTTCACGTTTGTCCTAATTGCAAGGAGACCTCCTCTCTCATGGGACACATGCATCTGTGATAATTATGGATTCCACGTTGGGGCGGTAGGGGGGTTACGTGACTTTCATTGTAATTCACCTCAGCAAGTTTGTCAGGGGGGGGGGCAGGTACAAGGTTAGCCTCTGTCCCGCTCTCTCTCTGTCTGTCTCTCTCAAGCCTTTGCCTTTGAGACGTAACCTTTTGTTCGGGAGGCGCATATGCAAACCCGCCCCCGCCTCCCCCCTTGGTTCCTCTAAGCAAACCATTCCCGGCGTGTACCTGACCGACGCCGCACCTCTCTGGTCGTCTGAATCTGGGCCCTCACTCCAATACGTGTCGCTGTGTGTGTCTGGCGGAGTGCTGTGCAATATTAGCGGATCTGCATAGCGCTTTGCTCTCAGTGTCATCAAAGCCCTGTTACACAGCACCAGGGAGGAGGGGTCTGTGCATGGCAACCCCTGGGTAATGCACAGCAGACAGTTTAACCAGGTCAACCTGCAGGGCACAGAGGTGAGTGCTATGCATCCATTTTACTGTCTGAATGATTACCAGGCCAGGGATTAGAATTTAACCCGATCAAACTCATCAGATATGAAGAGGTTTGCGAACAGCATCCAATTCCGTGGCTGTCCTGCCTTGTGCGATATGGATTACTGCCCGAGGGGTCAGAGTGTGTTGTAAATTTGTGTGCAGGAATGCATGGTGAACACACTGCCTCTTTGTAGGTGATGACGTAGAACTCTGGCTAAATGACTGAGCAGAAAAAGATCTTTCATCACCAGCACTGCTGCTTTTAAATCTGCATTCACACACCAAATGTAATGGACAAAGGGGAACTCTGAAATCAGTGTCCGCTTGTATCTGAATGAGTTATTAGTCACTTTTTTAACCTGTCATAAGTTTTACTTTGAGCAACTGACACCATTATGTTCAGAAAATATATTTCCGAGTGCATCTGTTCTCCTGTCATTAACATCTAAAATCAAATACCATTTTAGGAGTTTGATAGTGCCAACGGAAACAAGGGAGAGAAATGTAAAGAGACAGTAAAGAAAGTAAAGAAACTATCCAAGTTCAAATTTGTGTCAGAAAGGTTTATAGAAGGTGAGAGTACATTGTTAACCCCTGCCGTGTTCTGCATATAGTGTCTTCAGTGTTTCCGGTATATGATAGCTCACCTTTGATCCGTTTGTCAGGTTCAGGCTATTATTTACTTCCTCTCAATACCGCTCACATTCATTACAATTCCAGGCATTCTGGGACCTGGAGAGAAGTCTGCAGGGCCTCTCT
Organism: Megalops cyprinoides; assembly: GCF_013368585.1. Classification (NCBI taxonomy): domain Eukaryota; kingdom Metazoa; phylum Chordata; class Actinopteri; order Elopiformes; family Megalopidae; genus Megalops; species Megalops cyprinoides. The sequence continues at coordinate 5,472,474 of NC_050605.1, forward strand.
TTCTTCCGTATGGACTGCTGCAAGGGAGCGGGGTATGCACATCAGGGGGAGTGAGGGTAAGGCAAGCATAGGAGAAAAGGACCGCATTGTCTCTCCTCACACAAACCTGCTTGGTTCTGTGCAGTTGCTGTTCTGAACAAGCTGACACGTCTCCCTACGGAGAGGTCAACCAATGGCTTAGTATGACTCATCCTTCCCCTCAAATCTCACCCATGCTGGGCCACCACAGGTATTGGATTTGGGGGGCAGGAGGGCCACCCCTGGAGCTCTGGAAACAGCACCCCTCCCTGGGGGCCATGCCCCCATCGACAACCGGTGACAAATGTCCACAATTCATGATTCAAGCCCCTTTTTTTTCGAACAACCAAGTGCCATTCAGTGGAGTGTCCTTGTTGCAGCTTAAACGTGTTATTAGATGGCAAATTGAACTTGACTGCACAAGCTTTTAGAGAAAAAAAAAAAAAAGGATATAAAAAAAGAGTTGCAAAAGAACGGTGGCAATTACAGGAAAGTGAGTCACGCAGACAGAAAAGAAAACAACTTAACTCTTTCTTACCTCAGTCGCATAACCTAGAGCGGGAGCCACCTCACCACCAGGGTCACCACAGAGAAAACCCACTTCCTCCAACACAGGCACCCATCGCCCCTCAAAGCCTCCACCAGCTACTGTCGATCCCCCAAACAGCATGTCCCAATTCACTTGTCCTAGATTCGCTAGACCACACTCACTTGCAAAGAGGCCTGATTTGCCTGCAGAATGAAAAGCGAATGCGCCACGGTGAGACCAGTTACAATGCCTGCGGCCTTAGAGTGGTTATGAGAGGATGTGAGGTATGCCAGAGGCTCTGATCTGGGATCAGCGTACAAGCACAAGCTGTAGTAAATGTCCACCAAGCCCATGTTTACCCAGAGGTACACTGTGATGGTATCAAATTGCTCGACCTCTATTATCAGACAGTAACAAAGTGCACAAAAAGAATAAAGCGTTATTATGCTGATATTACCTGTGTAGTTGAACATTTATGCTTGGTCTCACTGCTGATGTATGAGTTATATAGCATGCAGACATCAGTGAAAGATGGATGCTCACAGTGACCTCTGCCCTCACAGAACCTTAATCAGAGCTCCATAACCGGGAACATGGAACTCTTAGTTCTTCCATCTTCACCATGAGAAACCAATGCACCCCTTCCCATTGGGGGGCATGGTAGGGCAGAGGAATTCTACTGATACCTGAGTGGGGATGAAGCACAAGTTCCAATGCTCTACTGATCAAACATTTGCAGTGTTGGAAGAACTGCATGATGGGATATATCCTCTATCATCCCCTGGGTTGCCTGTCAAAAAGTCTGCAACCCACATTCCATTAAAATAACCCCACCCACTGAATAGAAGTTCCATTACTCCTTTCAATGGCGTTTCAGATGTGCATAAAATTGAAAAATATTAAATCCGCACCCCGCACGCAGTCATCTATTTTAGTTGCCTTTGTCATACCTGACCTTGAGAATATTGAGATGAGTCATGAAATGAAATTAAATCAGTGCCTCGGCCTCCAGAAGCAATTACACAGACTTTCCGAATCTGAATGAGAGCGAGGGGAAAATAAAATACCCACTCGAATCTGATCTGTGGAAAATGCATTATTTGTTTGTCAGGAGCGGCGGCGCTTCTGCATAAAACCCCCGCTCCCATTATCATACAGAGCGCGGAGTGTCAGCACCATCAGCCTGCTGTTGGCAGGAAGGGCCCGTCTCTGCATTACAGCAGATCTGTCGGTATGGCCATGCAGCACCGAGCAATTCCCACCTCCAGGTCTCCAAGATGTACATGGTATATTAGTATAGGAACAGTTTAACTGATTCAGAGGAAGGAAGTCACTGTCAGAGCAACTATTACCTGAAACATTACTGAATATGTTTTTGCATTTTACCAACAAACCTAGCTTGTTTCAAATTTCCACTAAATTTTAATTTCCAATCTATTAAGGTTACATATGGTTATATGTTTTACAGCGCAGTGCGGTAAGAGCATGTTGTCACCCACTTTGCACCTTGCAGCACAGTATGCTGATGAAACATATTCTCACAACCGCTGTCTAACATTTCAAGAATGTCCCACATCTGCTAGCAAGCATATGTAAGACACGGAGCATGTGTCTGAAAACTACAGACCACTGACACCTTGTGTTTTAATTTTGCCTACGTTGGGCAGGTGGACCGCAGATGGACAGCACGATAATGGAAATGAAGAATGTCCTCGGTGGGGGATTTCTAAAAATGGAACAGCAGAAATCCCCCCCCTCCCATCAATCCATAACCTCGATTCCTCAAACACGTTTGTGTGAAGATACAGCTTCCATCGGGGCCTCGCGTTGGGTTTAAAGCCGTGTGCGGAGAGAGGAAGAGCCCCTGTTTGACCTTAGTGCTTTTGAATTCCTCCCCCCACGGCGCTGCCCGGCCAATCGCTGTCGCCTGCACACACGGGGGCAGAGTGATGCACGGAATCAGCACGGGTAATGCCAATGTCACACTGTGTGGCTTTTCCGTCACAGCTGCTCAAGGGAACATGATGTGAAGCTTTGAGTCTGCTGCCACCTTGATACTGCTGGCTTCTTTGACGTCACAAAAAAAAAAAAAACTGAGGACATAGCTTTGGAGGGGTTACAAATTTCATGTGCATTTTTTTGAAGCGTTCCCTTCCTGGCCTGGCGGAGACATCTTTTATACGTCTTCGCTCTTTGTGAATTTTCTAAGCCCTTGCAGACGTAATAACAGGACAATCTGCTTGAAGGGGCAGTGATGTCAGGCATCCTCTATCTTAGCTGTGCACTGTGAAGAATAGACGGTGCTAATTTTGGCCTGAAAAAGCTCCCAATGACATATGGATTCCTTTTCAAATGACTGAATACCTATTGACAGCCCACTCACAGTGCCACTCATATCCAGCTATTGATATGGACCTATTCATATGGGGAGCACGCTCACATAAAAGGTAACTGCCTATGTAGCCAACAGCCTGTTGCTTACCAGCGAAAATAAAAACAGGAGCAAACGCATCACTGGCAGTGAGTAAGCAATCAATAGAAGGGTTGTGGTGTTGTGCACGTTGCTGTCTTCTCTGTGAGCTGAATTTATTTCCCTCAACTACACAAATAAACCAAGAGGAAATAATCCAATTTGAGCAATTACACACAGAAAAATTACCTAGCTCCTGACCTCAATGGGAGTCGTGGCCCACACCAAGAAAACACACGTCTGTGATTAGCGTTTATGACTGGCACAGCTGATCCACGGATCTTGCACATGCGTTTAGTAATGTTCCTGTCCTTCTTAGGAAGAGAAATTGAGGCTCATCTCACCCCCCCCAACCCCCCACCCCCTACCATCATCTGAATTATTTGCCCAGTGGTTGCTTGCAGTCAAATCAAAGAATCAAAGCTCTGTGGAGCTGGTTAGTTTTGGTCTCCCATGGCAACCCTTTCATTTGTGTGTTTAAGAATGAAGGACAGAAGACGGACAAAACTCAGCTCGAGCTGAGAAAATGATGATTGGTCAAACTCCAACCCCAACCCCCACCCTCTCTATCCGCCTTTTCCCTCCCTCGTCTGTCACACCCACTCCAAAAGAGAAGAGAAGTTAATTTGCTTTAAAGCAGCTGCCAGCACCGAGCCTCACTCCCAACAGCATGGGATGGATTGCCTGGCTGATGTCATTAATCAACCAATTAAAATCTGACACCTCGGAAAACAAACAAAGGTAAGTGACTGAGGCCCGGTCATAACTGATACAACAGTGACAGCAATACAGTTACACTTACTCATGGGCTAATACACTTATTCACACATTTTAGCAGCTACGTCAATATAAGGGGGTAATTAATGACACTCTCTGTACCAGAATATTCAATAGTGAAACAAAAAGGTGGACCTCAGAAAACTTGGATGGATGAATTAAGGGCTAAAGCAAAACAACAGTTCTCAGAAACCTAGGTTTTAAGTACTCTTCTTTGCACTTTGGAAGTCTGCAAGGGGCAGGTGGTAATGATGCTTCAATGCATAAATGCACATTCATGTACACATCAATGTCCAAAAATGAGACCTCTCAGTAGTATGTTGTGCAATATTCGGAAACTATACATGTATAGATATGCATTTGCAGGTATATTTGGTTATTAGGATAAACATGTGCTTATGTTAACTGCTAATGAAAAGAAGGGTACACCAGCACAAAAAAAAAGTCTTATGCAACTCGGGCAGATGTGATTTGTGCCTAATGAGATTTTCCATGGACCTGCTTGTGGAATAAATGCAGAAGTATTTAAAATCCAATATCTGAGTGCCACTGGCCCGCTTAGCTCCTTATTGGTCCCTGGATGGAAATTTTCTTGGGTAAAACAACTCTCTGTGACTCACTGAAGGGCTTCCATGAACTTGACTCATCTCTCACCTCATCTGTGATGATTAGACATACACACACCATAGCTGGACTTGAAACTCATTGATTAAAAGAGGATGAGGAGGAGAAGAAGAAGACAGATCTCTGACAAACTGCAGCACGCACAGCAGCAGGGGTTTATCCAGCCACCAGGGTTTTGACATATCTGTACAGTGTTGTCATCATAGGTGAGGATAATATGATAGCACCTGAATCACAACCTCCAAAACCTGCCCCCCACCCCAACCTTCAAAAGTCAAGTGTTCAGAGCTTCAGCCACGGGGTGTCGATGGTCAGGGGCCAACAACATCCAAAAAGAGGTCTAAAGATGCCCTAAAGATGTTACTGTAAGTGCTGACTGCAGAGAACTCATTTATAAGCTTTAAATTCTGCCAAGGCAAACTAGCTGAGTATACACGGTCATCTGAACATATATTTTGGAAAGAAAAGGTCCCACAGCATTGGATCAAGGGTGAAATAAAATTTGACACGATTTGACTCTCCTGGACATCCTGACACAGTTCCCCAGCAGAGTTCTGATTCAGACACGCCTCTCGGATATGCTGAGGAAGGAGAAAGCCCAGTATTTTAAGCTCCTTTCTATGTTCATGTCTGAGGCTGTAGCTGGAAGCAGGAGACAGGGGGGCAGAGCAGCAATGAGAACCGCCTCAGGTTAAAAAGCCAAAAGAAAAAAAGCAGAAAGAGCAGAGTAACTGACCTCTGCTGGCCCCAATGTGTCCGCATGCATTACATGCGGAGCAGATTTACACCTTCTCTTCAACTGTGATTATATTTCCTCAGACTGCTGTCCAACCCCTTTCCACTCCCCTCTTAATTTCTGTAAACACTGAGAGTCCATGTTGCTCCAGTTTCACAATCTCATAGAATTTTGAGGGAAAAATGATGAAGGAAAACTGACAGTAAAAAACTGTGAAAAACAGCACTGAGATATATCACACACACACACACACACACACACACACACACACACACACACACACACACACACACACACACATGCACACACACACACACACATACGTACATACGTACACACAGACACACAGACACACACACAAACACACAAACACACTCCCATTTCCAGAATTGTGTGGTCGATACATGACTTCCAATCTCAGCTGAACATTATTCATATCATTTCTGAGCTATGCACTCCTGCCAGTGAAGTCATTACCTGTAATGAGCATTTTTACTATGCGAAAATAACAAAGAAGTTCATTGAACATTAAAAAAAAAACTGATGAAAGAGCTGCAGAAAAAAAAAACATTACATTAATATTACTCAGAAATGATAAAAAGCCATTACTGAGTAATGACTGTGACTGTTGGAAGTGGTGTAGCAATCTGTAACAATGAATGTTACAATGAATGAATGCAAATAAATAACTTATTTGTGTTTGATAATTACCCTCAAACTATGTGTCCTTGCTCTGCATGATAAACAAGGACATCAGTTTAAACAAGGCCATTATCAGCCAATGCTGTTTTATTTGAATGCATTTAGTATGGTAGTTCTGTGATGTGCACTTCACCCAAAATCATTTGCGCTGTAACGAAAAGCACAACAGTTTGCAGGTTAAAATCCATTCTCCACTCTCTCTGTTATAGTTTAAATTGCTTTATGTGACAAGCTCAAAGGTAACACTAGAGCATTAGACATAATTAGCTAAATAATGGGCGGTCATTACTAAAACCGATGAGCTCGTTAATCACAAAAAGGGAGGCTCGAGACCAATTTATGTTTAAGGGTAAATTCTGCACCTTCTCTAAACATAGCTGGCAAGGAATGTTTACACAAATTGGAGTTTTTCTTTTTCCACAGTACTAAACCCTTTTTGGCTCAGATCCATGGCGAATGATTTCAGCTGAACTTCACATCCGTGAAGAATTGTCACTTTGATAAAAGCCCTCTGGAATTAACACTCCCCAAAAGCAGTGGATTTTTTTTCTTGCAGATGCTGGCTGAGATTCAGAGCTTCCCTGTGATCAGTTGTGTGAAATAAGACAATGGTGTGAGATAAAGCGAGCGATGATATCCTGAAAAGGGGAGTGGCAGGACCGGGTTTGCATTCGGGATGTGTGCCTGTACCACCTGACCTCATCTTTCTAAAAGCAGTACAGCTTTGATGTGCCTTTGTGCACACAGATGGTTTTTGCAGTGCATTCTAGGTAGTCTTTATGCACCGCAACATGACTACCAGTGTAACAACAATGAAAAAAGAAACACCTGGCTTTTTTGACAGGTGGAAGAAAATGTGACCGTAAATGTTTTCTTTTTTTAATTACAAATTTGGTCACAAATTTATTAGATTTTTTGAAGGGCAAAAACCCATATTTTTTCATAAGGATATCTGTACATTTTTGGTTCCTGGAAGTCTTTTGTCAATGTGCACATCTTATTAGCACAAAGATTTAGAATAAACTAATGGTATCAGAGAGTGCAGAAAGGTGTATTTGATGAGGTGTCTGGGCCATTTTCACCAACAAAAACAGATTTCACATACTTTTTCATTGACATGGTAACACTGAAAGCGTTGGTTCTCTTCTCATGTTACACTCAACAAACTCCTATCAGTGTTATCAACTGGAAGAAATCATTATACAAAAGAGTAAATAAATGGATGATATTATAAATAATACTTTTTGAGGATGTGTTCCTGCAGGGAAGTCTTGGGTGTGAAATAGGAAAGAAAATCCCAATAATTTATTCTTTCTTAACAAACTCTGTAGCTGATGAAGCATTTTTGTGACATCTACAGTCTGCTCAGAAATCAGTCTCAGGCTGACAGTGGCAGCACTGTCACTACTGATTTCTACAGCGAAACTCATGAGTCCGTTCTGCTCATCTTTTTGGTGAGAAAAGCAATCAAAGAGAATGAAATATGATTAGTTACAGTGAACGCGATTCTGATGCACCACACTGATGCACAAACATTAGCACGTGTTGCTTTCACAGGTGTGGCAAAAAAAAAATCCGGCCTGAATCGTCCCTTTCACGAACATGATTTGCTCTCAGGTGGCTAGCCGAGCAGGATCGATACATTCCACTTTAAGTAGAGATGATTGTGTCTTTCTGTGTTTAAAAACGAGCAGGGGAAAGTCTATCCTTCCCGGCTGTGATGCTTTTTTTTTTTAGTTTAGAGTTTTAGTTTTCTCACCATCTTGTGAAATTGCCCTTGAACTCACAAAGACCTAATAATAAAAAAACAGAGTAACGCACTGCGGGTAAAACCGGAACATTAGCCCTCGTGTTTGCAGAAAACACGACCATCGATTTCTTTTTTCTCTCTCCTCGTCTCAGCTATAAAAAGAAATTGATCTTTTTGCATGGGCTTCTCAGTGCGGCCTGCGTCTTTCGGCTGGTGCAAATTGCCCACCACACGGATGACATGTAATGGGAGATAATCTACAACCACAGGAGCGGGGTCTGTCTTCCAGTATGGCAACATGAACGTCCTTGGAACTCGCTATCGATCACCCTGTGTCTCTCTCAGCCCTTGCAGAACTCACAGGCCGGTTTCGACAGAGACCCGCAGGGATACTACTGTCTGCAATGTCTCTAAAACCTGTGTATGGTGGATGCCAGAGCTCACCGGTCGATTGGTCGATCGGTGAACGTATATTGTCTAACTTTACATTTGTGTGCTTGCCATCCCAAATTGCTTTTTAAAACACGTGAACTAACTTTTCCTCTAATCACTGAAAAATTTTATAATTTTCTTCTGCAATCGCTGAGTGTCCCCAAGCCCTCCAGTACAACGTCCTGCTTCCTGTCGAACATGCCCATCAGTGAGCCATTGTTTTGAAACCACTCTCCAACCACTCTCAAAGATGAATTACATGCTGATAAAGGATACAGAGGGGAACTGCATCAAAACTCCAATGACCCCTGGAATAATGTCTCCCTGCAGAGGACAAGTATATTAACTAGTATATATGCAAACACAGCACTGTGACAGTGACAGGTTACTATCACTGTGACAGGTTACTATCACAATGCTGTGTTTGTATTCATACATGCTTGCAGCACTGACAATATCCATGAAGCTCACAGGAGACCACCTGCAGTATTCATATAGCACACACAAATAGCCACTGACATTTATTTGTGGTAATCGCTTGCCATTGAGTATTAATACTCTCCAGCCTGAGAAACTGGCAAAAACACGCCTCTTTCCAATGGGTTCAAAACCCATGACCCTCTGGTACAGATCGGAGCAGGGCCTTGTCCTTCCTCTGCACACATCCTACAGACGGGACAGAGGTCAGATGGTCTAATCCCTCTGTGACCCATACACGAGCCTACCCTCCCCCACCCCGAATTTGCCTGCTCTCCTGTTAGTCAGACAGCAAACATCCAAAACTACATTTCAGACTGTACGCAAATTCAGACAGCTGGATGTTCTCCTGTGGCCATATGAGTTAGGCATCCTTGATCAAAGACACAGCAGCAAGGTCCCAGAACACATTCAACCTTTCTGGTTATAAACACAGTGTCGGGGACAGGGGGGACAGGAGGACACTCTAACGCAGCTTCCAATGTGCAGATGAAACCTATGCTCCTGGTTGCAGGTGCTGTTCCCTTGTGTCCTCAAAAATTAAACAGAGAGAAAAACATGTGACTACTCCTGAAGGTTTTAATCATCGCAGAGCGGCCTGGGATTACATAACCCAGATCACTGCTAGTTCAGCGCCATTACGTAAGGCAGTTCAAAAGCTCCGCAAAGCACACAGCCTGTGCTCGTTCTTTTAAAATTCATCCTCACCCCGTTTCCCTTGTTGTTCCATCGCCATAGAAACGGTTCCCAGGGCTCTGGGATGTCACAGGATGGAAACAAGCTCCACTTAAAGCGCCCAAGACAAACACCGGCGGCGGGCACAACAACTGGAGTGGAGTGATGCTTCGCGGGCAACGCCCGGCCAGTTTGTCGGTCTGAGGCATGAGGCGACTGTCGGGGGGAGACACACAGTGTCAGCCCACTGGGACGCGAGGTGTCATTTTCAAACCAGAGGGGTTTTCAGAGGCACAGGCCTTGAGGGCAAGCCAGGGCTCCGCTCCGTGAGAGTGGCTCGGCTTCCTCCGAGGCGTTGCCCGCGTGCTTCTCTTTGTTTGCTTGAAGGTTGGTTTACTCAGAGGCCCCAGCGGTCTGGTCCCTCCCGTGCCAGCGGAGTGAAGATCCACACCGCATCCACAGCTGTAATTGCTGCCAGGTTAACGAGGCTAATTTTATAACAAGATTTGAGTCATGCAGTGTGATCAACTGAGAATCCTAACGGAAGAAGTTGTACTCTGCCAAGCCCTCCAACTTTATGCAATGAGGCTCCTTAATAATAAATGACAGAACAACGAGTAAAATAGAAGTAGTAGTAGTACTACTGCTACAGCTAATAACCATCACAGTAATAAGGATGTCAGCTAGTGTGCCATAGGATTCTTTTTCAGTATAACAGAAGCCATTTAAGTAGTGTTCGTGCAAACACAGGAAAGACAGCTGACTTTTTCCCCCATCTGTTACTCATTTTTTAAGTACAGCCCAGCATGAAATGTTTCACAGAATGTCAAATCCATCACAACTGCGCCCCAACGACAGAAATGAGGCTCCCGGCCAGTGACTCAGCATCATCACCTTAACACACAGTGTGTATGCAGCCTGGTGATCAGTGATGTGGCAGGTTTACTCTCAGTTCACACATAAACACATGCAAAACAGAGCGACTAACAAAAACTCTCTGAACCCCCTGTCCCCCAACCCTCCCCCAGGACCAGCAGCAATTGGCTGGATGTTTTTAAATAAAGCAAAAAGGAAAAACCCGGCAAAGAAATTTCTCATCTAAACATTGTAGCATAAATCTTTTGCTTTTTCACAAGTCCTTCAGCACTGTTTTACTTCACGTGCCGTCCTCTTGTATGACTGGTCGTACACAGGCCTCATACCATTCTACGGTCACCTGTCTCATCCTCACACGGTACACTGCTGTGAAAATGACCAACAAAAGGCATGAAAATAGTTGCACATGTTGCCCATGCACTACAACTACATGCAACCTCCACAAATTTAGCACACTTACAGAATGGCTTTCTTCTTCCTCTCACTGGTGAATACATTTCCCTTTGTAAGTAGCTGAAGTGACACAGCTACATCGCAATAGAATTGCTCTTGTTCTCTAGTACTGTGTCTGCCTTCCCATCACCCCCCACCACCACTACCACCACCACCATCTCTCTCTCCAGATGAGGTCACATGGTAGCTTAGGGGTATCAAGCTAAAATCCTGATGGCCTGTTTTACTACAGCCCAACCTCTTATTTCCTTTTTTTTCTTTTTACCACAGTTTTATTTTGGAAACAAAAAACATAGTGCTAATGCACATGAATTACTGAATCAGCTATGCCAGGGAAATTTAACTGGCACAAAAATTAACATCCAGGTCCAGGACTTGAGTTTGCCGCCCCACTGTTTGACAGGAAGAGGACCATTACATGCCATTTTAAAAGTCTCTGATGTGATAATTACTGGACATTAAACACATACCCTTCCAGAGTCAAAGGAACCACTCACCCACTGAGCCAGCAGTACTAATCTCCAGCATGTAGCAAATGTGCAATTTTTACGGTAGTAGGAATTCCTGTGTAGGATTTCTCACCACTGTCAGGGACTTTATAACCAACCATAATGAATTCTGGGGAATGATCACTCCATTCTCAACACTGCCAGTAAAGTTAACTCTATTCATACTGCATTCTCACCACTGTAAATTCCTGTAGAAACACTTCCAGGTTGTGCTAGAGGCTTTTTTTAGACTCATTTAGATGTTAGCAATAGTTTATCTCTCCAGCTGGTTTTAGGGCAATTTTAAAATTACTGCCAGGCAGCTGTTCCTTTTTACTTATTCCAACTCTGCTCCTATTGGGCAGGCATTTAGCCTAAAGTCTCATACAGCTTTAAGATAAAGGCATCAATGTGGAATAGTGGCTGAAGGGCTGGATTCAGGATATAAGAATGATGTGGCTAATCTTCAGTGACTACATGTGCTACTGTGTAGTTACTTCAACAGTCAGCGCTAGTGTGGAGCAGTGGTGGAAATACTGACAAAACAGTGGTGGGATTGAATCCGGTGTAGGTCATTAATGTTGGACCCTTGAGCAAGACATTTCAAAAATCTCCATGCAAACAGACTGTGTGTGGCATAAAACCATATTACATTAGCATCACAAGTTACTCTGGCTAATATCCTCTGCAAAGCAAATAATTAATGTTGACTCAAAGCTAGCTTGCTGAAACACATTCTGACTGATTCATCCCAGTAGATGTTGAGCTGAAGCCTTGTTGTTGCGACACCCCTTGGCATGTAGGGTGGCTGTTTCTAAGATGCGTCCGACTGTAGGAACAGTTTCCAGGAGCTGTAGCATGAGGCAGCAGGTTACTGGTTCAATTTCCCAATATGGCACTGCTGTTGGGTAGGGTACTTAACCTAGAGTTGTGTTAGTAAATATCCAGCTGTATAAATGGGTAACATATAAAAATTGTAACCTATATAAGTTGCTCTGGATAAGAGCATCTACTAAATGGCAATATCGTAAACTGTCTGACAGCCCACTAAATGTGTGTGTGGATCCTGGACGAGCCCCCACTCCCCTCAGGATTGGGCTAAATCATCGCTCACATTTGTAGAAGACACATGAGGAAGCATTAGGGTCAGCAAAATAAACTCTCTGCACTGGTGACAGTTGGAATGATGGCTTAGTCACAGTCTTGCCTCCAGCTCTCCCTTGTATTTTCGCATTACTCTGATTGCTGAGCTTTTGCGTGTTAGACCTTATGGAAAGGTATTTGTATGTTTGTGCAATTGTATGAGTATGTGTTACCTCCCAGAAGTGTACTCAAAACGGAAAACCTGCCTCATGCCTTTAGGAGGTCAACAAAATGTCGCATAACAAAATGTCTCAAAATGTTACATAACCACAGTGGCTATCACTTTACCACAACCTGTATAAAAACCTCTGTAAAAAATGTTCTCAGCATATAACACCAAGTTATTCACATATGCTAAGCGCTTATTGGTTAGTAGAAACACTTGCAAAAACACTTGCCTTAAAATGATTGATATTAAAATGAAGCCAAGCTACACTAAACAATTTCGGTGACATTACCTCATACAAACTGGACAAGCACTATTCCAAGCCAACCATATCCAGTGTTTCCTAAAATTTTCCACTGACTCCCTGGTGGTCCTTTGATCTTTGAGAAATAAACAGAACAAAATATGCTTACTAATATGTAACACAAACTAAAACAGACGGGCTCCCTTTGCCTTTTGCATTGCTCAGTATGTACTCACTGTAACCATCACTAAACCTCTACCAATACATTAAATACCCAACATAATCATCACTGTAAGACTATTGGTACAGTAAATGTCCATTTTAAGTATTACTGTACCACTGCATGCATACTAAATACCCACTGTAACTATCACTAGACAAAAAAAAAAACTGTGTATTGAAAACCCATAGTAACTGTCACTATGCCCGAAGAGGAATATTCACTCTACTGTGAGCTGTTTGCTCAGCTTCTCCTGCACCAATGGCAATGAAGGGTATATTTAGATCAGCTGCATCAGCCGGTTTAATGAGTTCCTTTGTAAAACGCAGCCTCAGATTAGGCTCTTGAGTGAATTCAAACATTTATATTGCCTCTGTTTAAATAATGCTGTACGCTCTCTCTCTCTCACACACACACAATGTCTGCACCCTCCTGCCAGCTTCCATTGTATCTTTTTCACAGATTAGGGTCTGCTGGAACAATGACATCACACTACATCATGAGGATATTAGTCGTCTTAGATCCACTTCACCAGGCTTATTGTCCACACAATTAATTTAGTAAATATTTTAAATATTTTAACAACACAGAGGAATGCGTACATTGTAAAAAATGTTAAAATGTCTGCCATGCTAGAACAGAGATTATACAGTTTAAAGGAGCACCTCTCAAGTAGGGTTAGAAATATAAATGTGATGTGATTTAGATGTTTTTTATTCTTGTTCAGATCATATTTCAGTGATTTGAAATGTAAGAAATGAAAGATAAGCATTCTGGCCATTAATATGCCTGGTTCAGCTGGATGGAGCGAGCACCCAACAAAAGCTTCTTTAATAAATAAGGCACAGCAAAAGCGAAGACGTTCCAGAAAATAAGGTCGCTGAGCACAGCTTCCAAAGAGGTGATATCCTTCTTCTGCATTCCAGCCTCCCAGAACAAATATCAGCCACCGCGTATAGCTCGCTGGAAATATTTACAAGAGTCCAGATTTTGTTTGAATTAGAAAATAAATATGCTGTGTGTGCCAGGTCATGTCCCAACATCAGCCTGTTTACCGAGCCCCGCGTCATTGCTGGAGTCCCCCTGAGAGCGGCGTGTGCACACATTTGCACCCATGGCCGATCACGGGGGCTGAAAGTCTCGTAAAGGTCATCTTTACTCGCGTCGATATTCGGACTGACTGATGAATGCCTAAGAACCCAATCATGCCAATAACATTGAATAAACGCAAGCTTTTAGTCAGAGCAATGGCATGGTTCTGTTTCCCTTTAAAGTCACCAGAGCCCCTGCCTAACACTACACTGTGTCTGTGGTTCAGTTGTGCCTGTTTTGGTTTGCATTACATTGTGCTACATTATTGTCACTTGGCAGACACTCTTATCCAGGGTGATTTACATAGGTTACAGTTTTGCCATGTTATCCATTTATACAGCTGGATATTTATTCAGGGAATTGTGGGTTAAGTACCTTTCCCAAGGGTACAAAGCCAGTGCCCCAGTGGGGAATCGAACCAGCAACCTTCTATTTATGAACCCTCCTCCTCTTACCACTATGCTACACTGCTTGCCCCAGATATGGTAATGTGAGCTCAGATGTTCGACATTTAACCACCCAAACCGGGTTTTAAATGTTTCTGCAATGTTCCAAAGAGGCTCTTTGTGCGCCACAGCACTAAGAACTTAAAGACTGTCCCTCGAGGACATCTGCAGACTGACAGCTCCTGTGTCCCCTAATTGCACGCTCGGCCACCCTGCTACGAGTCAGCAAATGGACGCGTTGTCATTCCAGTCACACATGATAAACATCATAGGGCCCCATGAAAGCTGATCTAATGATGGAAACGTTTAACCAAACATTTTCATTAAAGTGCAAATCCTTAGTGACTCTCACCAATATATACTAATGAACGTCAATCTCCTCTGGGCACGTTTGAAAATGAATGAAAATAATTAACCCGGTTCGTCAGGGGAATTAGTGTTGGAACATCCTTTGGAGAAATTTCACACTATTTGTTTTAAAGTTAATATTTTTTTTTCAGAGTGTTGTCAGCAGATGAGAAGAAGGTAAGTTACTAGCGGAGGTCCTGCCCTCACACTGAAAAGCAGAGCTGAATTGGTTTGGATTATATTAAGTTTTCTTTAATTCACACAGTGAATGAAATTTAATCCCTGAGTTGCGGGCAAAAATTACATTGCACTTCTGTCTTTTTTCCTCAGCTAATTTGACGTGTTGTGAAAATCTGCAGATGGAAAAACATTGGCGGCGATGTCATCTCTTTCTTTTTTACTGTTCTCTTGTGTTTTCTTGTGCGCCCTCAGCTTGTCTCTTAGCAACAGGTTTGTAGCAGGTACACACACACGGGCATGTACCCAATTACCGTATAACACATTTAATGGACGATACCCTTTAGCAGCAAGTCTAATGGAACAGGAGTATGTTTCCTCTGTGTGTGTTTTGCTTTGGGGGAAGACCAAGCGTGCTCTGTACAGTCACCACTCATTTATTACGTATAAGTTGTCAGTGTAATAGAATAGCATCATTAAAAACTAAATGCATCATGTTACAGTCAAACATATGGTAATATTGCACTCATGTGTTACTGAATTAGGGTGTGACTCTCCCTATCAGTGAACTACTTATCCAGATCATAAGGGTGACACTGTGATTCTGTCTTTGGCACAGGTTTAGGGTGTTGTGTGCCATGACTTCTGTTCTGTTTTAAGGTATGTGATTTAATATGGGGAATGACTGACAAGAAAAAAAGCAAGAACTGTAAAACCCCTCAAAGCCTGCTGAAGCAGACGGTCTCCATCACAGCAGGAAGGAGGAAACGGGGTCGTTAGCATTAATGCTCGTTATTACCCCCGAAGGGAGTAATAACGAGCAGGCATCAGCTGAGACTGGGGAGCCTAAAGCTCCCCTCCACCCCAGACACAGGGAGTAGGAGCAATGGGTTAATGGGTCGTCCCCGAGGAGGCTGGTGGGCAGGGCTCGGGCGGGTCAGAGGTGGGGAACAGGTGGACGCCCGACCCAGAAGCAACGCTCACTCGAACTGTGTCAAGAACACTCCGGGGCCCCTGCCTGGCAACGCCAAACCCCCGGGGGTGTGGCGAGCCCCACCGTTATGGATGACTCACCCCACATAAACTGCCAGGTGTCCAACTCAAGGACTGTTCTCCTCACCCACATACACCACTCCACTCAGCCCAGGTTCGAGGGCTCTTTACTGCTGCAAAATATAGGCTGTCTGTATGTCTCACTTGTGTTTAGGCCAAGGCAGGAAGAAGAGATCCTTATATTATTATCAGCACAAATAGCCTCCTGCTACGGCTTTGTACTTATATGGTGTAATTGAAGCGACAGAACAACGCAACACCCTGTGCAACATCTACTGCACTGCACCACTGATTCAAGGGCTCTTTGCTTGTGCAAAACGCCACATCCATGTGCAAGTTGCCAGGCCTCCATTAGTGCCTTTGAAGAGCCCTTGCCTCGGTGTAATTCAAGGACACTCTACAGGAGGATCAGTGAGTCAGTCATCCGGCCTGGCTTTTGAGCACTTGGACATCAAGACACAGAAAACACTGGAAACAGATGAGGGGTGCCAACATCGTGGGGTGCCTCGCTATCCTCGGTTTGGTTTGTTTCAGGGTGTTCACTTCACCCTGAACAGCAACTTATTATAGCTTCACATTAAGAATGATCACCTGCATTATTAATACAAACAAGCAGTAATGCAATAGAACAGGATTACTAACACATAACAATAACAAACTAGTTTAAGAGGTGCTTATTCACCACATTTCAGTTATTCTCTGCCATATGCAAACCACTTTTCACTTCCTGTCTGCCACACCCTGACCACATTTTTCTTCTACTCTACAAGCTGACTGTATTTATGTTCCTCTCTACCAATGTAATGTAATGTAATTACACAATTAGATAAGAAACAGCATTACACAACTACTCAATGACATTACACATACCTTTGTAACAATCAGTCACATGACACACATTTGACTGAATCACATTGTAAACAATTATAGTTGGGTAACACACAACTACATTGAACACAACTACATTACACCCAACTAAATTACACATGATTAACAGTTACGAGAACAGCTACATTACAAGATTACTTGATTACACAGCACACGCAAGGCCCACAGGAAGTTACAAAACAACCAACTGAATTACGCAGGACTATACAATTACATATTCCATGACTACATTACATACGACCACACTACACACAAATTCACACGATGCTGAAACACAAACCTACACACAACTGAACAATTACAGAGCTTTGCACACCACTCCTGTACACAGCCGAGAAATCTGGAGCAAGCTGGCGCTCACACACGCAACACATGCTGAATATTAATCTGCGATATTACTCTTGTTTGTCGCATGAATACAAAGCAAGCATTCAATTTCCATTGACTTCACATAATGCTCCCCCTTCGAAATCACTTTGTAATGATAAAAAAACAAGCTTTGCATATGAATGGAAAGGCGACACGCACTGCTCTCTCCGAGCTCAATGCCACTGACACTACAAGGGAGGGAAAGGACAAGAGGGCCTGGATTAGGCTCTTATCAGACATGATCAAATAGTAACAGACAGAAGCCTGTGACCTCTGAGTGACCTTCCAACGGACCTGCCCTAAAAAAAAAAACAAAAAAACAATTAGCTGAACAAAATTAATCAAAGTAAATTTGCTTGTACAACAGACCGTACACAAACCAGATGATTACTACTAGCAATAATAAAGGGAGTGTTGTGGAATTTTGTAATGTAATCACAGGGCATGCTGGGCCCAGAAGAGTGCGATCAAAGCATTCCCTGCTTTGTGGGCAGTGGAGTTCAAAGGCGAACCAAAGCACAGTTCCCCTCACCGTCTGGTGATGTGCCTAGTCCTTAGATAATGACTGCAATAATTTACCAGACCAAACATTGGATATGAGCTGGGTGCCTGTATCACAATGCCGAAGTGTGTGAGCCTTCAAGCCGCCTCTGTTTGGACTGTGTATCGCCTGGCGTTTGCTGAAAGGCCATGTCCTTGTTGTGAGGATCTCAGAACAAACAATCTCTGAACAGTTAACGTGATATCCACAGCAGCCATGCTAAGACTGAGACAGAGCTGGGGCTGTGTCGGTAGTGAGAGCCCGTTACTTCTGCGGCAATTCCCATCTCTCTCTGACACTGCGAAAAAGCATTTTGAATAAAGCAGGAAATAGTTCTCATTCCACTCTCTCACCAGAATTCTACAGAATTCCCTTCTGATAAGCTGTTTATGCTGTTTAACTTCCGACACTTCACATCCAACCCCAAAAACAGTCATTGCCCTCTCGGACCAGCTTTTCTTTGATGGCTGTCCATGTGACAGATCTTAAAGTTCCTCTGTTGAAATGCTGGGGCAAAGCTAATCAGCGAAAGCTATGCCTTCATCATTCCCACACCTCACCCTCAGATACGCACGCAAACTGCGCCCACCTTCCTCACACGCTACATACACAGCTGTCATTCACACGCATGTACCAGGTCCTCCTGCTACACACAGGCATGTACCCCACCCTCACACAGACACACACACACACACACAAATCCTCCTTCTTCAAATATCACACAGCCCATCCTCTTTCTCACATATATACACACAAATACACACCCACTAAACCCCCCTCATTAAAACACACATTGTCACAAACACACTAAACTCCCTTCCTTCTTCAAACACCACAAACCCTACCCCCAGACACACAGACACAGACACAAACACAGACACACACACGTATTCATGTGTACACAATGTCCTCTCCTTCGCACACCACACAGAAATCACATTTGAATGTATACCACACATCTCTAACAGACCTTCTTTCTCAGGAGCCAAACTTCCTCTAAGGCTAAACAACAAACCAGTGCTCCAGAAATGATTTGCCAAATAACAAGGTAACTGTTCAAGTACACTCGTTCCAGAATTTCAGACTTAAGGGGCGATCAAATCCAAGAGCAATTCATTTTTCGCTGGCAGCAAATTTCCACTTTGCGCTCTCCACTTTGAGTCGGGCCTTCATCTCAGGCTGCAGTGGGCTGAGGCACTTATCCCCCAAAAAAGTTCCCCGCCCCCAAACAAGCACAGGCTGTCATTCCTGTAAATGTGTTTTTTCAGCATTTCCCAGATGACAGCGCAGGATGTGGAACTGTAGACGTGCTGACATGCTCTCTCCCCATGTAAGGGCTGGCTGTTGGTCTCGCCCTCATCGTGGAAACATTAAGGGAGGGATGGGGGGGGGGGGGGGGGGGGGGGGCTTGGTGACCCAGGGTGGTGCTGCTTATCGGGCCGGAGCTCCATGTCTAATCAGGGCTCTGCCTTATCTTCGCCCACCCGGATGGAAATCTGAGGTGGCCAGATGTGGCCTTTGCTGGCCGGACTGCATCTGGTTTCGCACTGACTCATGGGATTGAAAAGCAAGCCAGCTGTTTGGCATTTGGCTTCTTTTGTTGTTTTTTTAATGTAGTCCTGAGTTTGCTCTTTTTAAAAAATCCGAATACAATACTCAGTCAACACACAGTGCTGAGAAGTCCAGGGAACAGGTGGTTGTTTGGAAAATTTGATTCATCTTCTCTGGACTTCTTCCTTGGAATATTCTGGTATATTCTGTAGTAGCCCTGTCAGGGAGAGGCCGCTGAATGCTATTCAGCCAGGAAGCAAAGATATCATGGGACACTGTGATGAAAAATCTAAAGAGAATCACAGGGAGCTTCCTGCAGTTTTATTTGTGTGTGTGTGTCAGAGTAACTAGGTAAGTGTATGAATGGGAACTGCAGTAGCTCACAGGTACACTGATGCATTGGTACAGGTAATTCAGATATGATTTGGGGCTAAATTAAAAAACATACAGTCAATTACTAGCGAGTTATTTATCATGTGGACGAAAAATGAGTGCCATAAGTTGCATATTTGAAACACTACACACTTTGCATTGAGCATTGCTGAATATAATTTAGGAGAATCTACAATCAAATGGAGGGGTGGGGTTGGGGGCGTGACTATGCACCCCGACCCCTGTGCATGGCTCTAGCCTACCTCACCTAGTGTTTACCATTCCAGGGCTACCAGCTGCCACTGACACTGTCCTCTAACTGTGCCCCTCTCCAGAGACCAGCCCCCTCCCCTTAATGTACCCCTCTCCAGAGAGGAAAAGGAACATTACCTAAACCCCTGAGCTGCAAATACCCCACTGGGACAAAAGTGGTCATGTGATCTGCACCTGACACGGCATGCCACATATTCCGGCACACTCCTGTGACCCAACACCGCCAAACAGAATACAACAGTGCTGCGAAATCCTGTTTATGAATCCACAAGATTCCAATCTCACCGAAAAAAATATATTGTATATCGTATCAAGAGGAAAAGCACTTAGTTGTATTGTAATTGCAACGACAGTTGAAAACAAAACACAAATGTGACAAACGGGGAGAGATTTTCAAACAGGGCAAGATTTTCGACACAATCAAGAGGTGCAGATCCTCCGTCCCACTCCGCGGAAGAGCTGCATGTGTAATCCCATCTGCGCGCGGAGGCCCGCCAACCCCTGTTTTAAACCCTCCGAAATGTACCCTTCCTCCGGGACAGATGCGCATGCCGCCGATCTAAATGTGGAACCGTGACAATCAACACCTCGCCGGCACCGCCGTTTCTCGCGCTGACCTGCCGCAGCTCCCGCAAGCGAAAACAAAGGCGCCGCCGTGGTGCTGCAGCACCACCTAGTGGTGAGCTGGGTTAGTGTCGAGTGGATGGAGAAAGCCAGCGCAACAATGGGGGGGGGGATGGGACAGAGAGAGAGAGAACACCTGCTCTCAAATGTCACTGGGCCTAAGGGTGAGTTGGACACAGAATTACGTGTACTACATGTCTTTGCAGGTTATCTAACCCACCTCTCTCTAGAAAGACGTGTTGACTCCAGGAGGCCCATCTCTGAATACAGAGTATAAGCGCATGTGTACATAGGACAAATAAAGGGTATCATGTTTTTCACATTCACTGATAAAAAAATGTGTTCTGGGGGAAAAAATAAGAACAACTTCCTGTTTAGGTTTGATGTGAATCAGGAAATAGAAATACCAGGATGTTCAGATATTAACACAGGAAGCCGTTTCTCATCAGCAGTGGGGTAAAGGCTGTATCTGCACAGTGCATCTCTATGGGATCTGACAGACTGCCTGAGTGGGGGGGAACACGTGGTGGAAAGATGTCCTTATCCTCTCTAATGCAGAGGCCTCTGCCCCGCGTTTTCCTGTCATCCCCTGTTCCCGCGTGGCGTTCTCAGGGGTGGTGCTGCCTCCTTATTGAGGTTCCCCCACACTGTAGGGCGCAGTTTGTGTTCAGCACTGTAGCTGTCAAAAATGCCCCATCATGTCACTTTCAACTTGCCCTGCGTTTTGAGTTGAGAAACATGTCTCATAGGGTGCAACTCATGTTGGCCGACCCCAGCAGGAACATAGTCTGGGTTACATCTAAGGCCCCTGATTAGGTGCCATCAGCCTGGTCAAGTTATGATCACTAACACTATTATCAACAATTATGGTAATCCAAGAGCAATGAGCCTCTAGTCGATTCTTAACTTAGGTACAAATTAGCTTCTCATTCACTGTTCTCTGTACTGTAGGCAAAGACATCTCAGAGACATTTTCAGCATTCAGATTCACAAACACTGGGACTAAAATGGGTCTAAAGCCATTTTCTTCCACCTGCTGCTGCTGAAAGACCCTGACCAAGGGTTGTTTGTGTCATTGCATGAGCTAGCAGCACCCTCTGCTGGTTAAAAAGTGAAAAGTCAAACTTTTAAATCTTCACCCCTAATGCATCAACATTAAGCAGTAATATTCAGGCAATGCTTAAACAGTAGCCTTCCATATTCAACCGGGTATTGCAGCTTCCCACACACTAAATATCAAAAACGCTCTGCAATGGAAAAGTTGGTGTGAGGCTCCCCCATACTGAGAGGACCCTACTTTAAAGCCGGCTCTGCGAGTCAGAGAATCCAGTTAAGAGCTTACCCCACGTAAACAGCAGATGCTCCCCCTCACCCTCTTCTTCTAGACTTTTCCCTCCACATTGCCACCCATCCCCCACCCACACTCTACACCATTGTGGAAAGCAGGTTAGCAGCACAATCATTAGCACTGGCCACTGATAGTAACCCTTTAAGTGGCAGATGCCTTGATGCTTTCACTTTCTTCGGTAGCTCACCAAACACTTCATCTCTGAAAGAAGGAACTGTGCTACAGTCCAGTACTACCACTTACCAAACAGTTCTACCACCCCAAGCTGGTTTGAAACCCAGACAAAAGAAAACTGTAGCCTTAAATTAAGAGCAGCACATGCAAGCTAGTTTCACTTTGGGCGGTTCTTGAACAACGCCCCAGAGGTGTACTTGTGTGCGACACAACAGTCATCTCCATTACATCTCCACCACCTGACACCTAGGAGCTTCCTGGGATCAGATTAGCCACAGGACATCCAATCCACATACTAAATTACCCTACTGTTACAACACTTACAGTGCAAAAATTGTTAACCCACTAACACAATCTTTCTGCCCAAGTATTCAATTAGTGTTGCTCCCATGGAAACAGTCTGTGTGTGACCTGATGAATTTGACCCATGCTCAACATAAACATAATGCACAGGAAAAGGGAAAAAACGACAACACAAAGTGATACATTTTAAAAGGTTTATTTGATCATAAGGCACGGGGGGAGGGAAGACACTCATGTCTTATGCTCACCTCTGAGATGGACCTAAGGAGAAGTCTGCAGTGTGGCAGAGGGGCTACAACTCACTTCTACCATCAGAGCCTGCTGTTGTAACGCCTTCACAACAGGGATCCTCTTACCATTAACCCAACTGCCCAGCATTCAACACTGGGCACCATAAAAATGTATAGCTTCATAATAAGATGTTTTTGTATGTCTTTACATGGATATGCTTACCCAAGATTATGTATCTTCCTGAAGACGAGTTTACTTGAGGCTATGAATGTCAATGTGATGTAATTACTGTGTCACAAGTCTTTATACAGTTGTGTATTTACTCAAGACTATGTCAATGTTTACCAAAACTACCAAATGAAGGATCTACTTTATCCAAACGTCTACCCCTGAGGCACGAGGCGCACACAAGAAAAACTGGTTTTACTTCCCCCCTTTGGATGAGAGCTCCTCACCACCAGCCCCAGCTGTCCCAGGACCATCGCCGGGAAACACCTGCAAAAGGCTGACACACGTTACAAGAGTCCGGTCTCTGAACACATCTGTCGGGGAGGAAAAAACTGTTTAAGCATGCAGGAAACAGACCG
Organism: Megalops cyprinoides; assembly: GCF_013368585.1. NCBI lineage: Eukaryota > Metazoa > Chordata > Actinopteri > Elopiformes > Megalopidae > Megalops > Megalops cyprinoides. The sequence goes on from NC_050605.1 coordinate 5,495,631, forward strand.
ATTACCCATGTGAGGGCCACAAGAGCTGTAGTCACACGTGAAGACCAGGCGGTGCAAAAACCTAGTGTTGGGAAGAGAGAGGCTTGTGGTCAATGTTCTGTTGGTAACAAGTCAGCTCTAGACGTCCTTCTGCGAAGACAATCTGAAATTGAATAAATTTACACTTAAGACACCAGAGAAATAAATTACCCTCAAACGTTTTAGATTTAAAGAGCTGTATTTAACACTTGCGACACATATCTACAAAACCATACCACTGTGTTCCATTTACACATGCCACAGTATACCTGCATCACGATGTGACAGGTTTACCTGGAGCCGGCAACGCGAGACGGCAAAGGCAGAGCTGAATTCTCAGACTCCGACGGTTGAGTGACACTGCGGTCTGCGAGCCTGGGGGAAGAGCGCCCTCTACAGACAGACCGCGTCGGGTGCGTCACTGCGGAACAGGGAAAACCCAACAATGAATCTCCAAGTTCTCGTTCTTTTGACAATGTGGAAACGTCCGATTTGCGTCGACAGAACAAAAAGAACACCAATGGCATGAACTCACACAGTGCTTAAGTTACATATTACAAGTAAGATTATACAGGGATAAATTCTGCAACATTATCAAATCAATTTTTACATTTAACTGTGCCTACCACTAACAAAAAATGCTTATAATTCCCACACCTCAGTGCCAGTAGTCTTTACACAGTCAGTTCAAGGTGCAATTTCAAATGCCCACGTTCGGTTACAACGATCCACTGTAGAACTGAAACATTTCCTCGAAGTCCCTCCTCTGGAATTCAAGGGTCTTTTCATACACGCAGTCCAGTGAAGTATATACACTGTTCGGCGATGACTCGCCATAAATCGGCCCGGGCTGTTCGTGTCCAGAGCAGTCGATTGCGGCGGACATGTCGCAATCGTTAACAAGATCCTGATAAGCGATCTGCATCAAATACTGCGTCGTATTGTCGGGGGCCATGGAAGCAACTCCGCCTTGGCGCTCGAACCTCGCAGGCCGAAGAAAGTTTCCGGCCTTGTCGTACAGGCTCAAAGAGCGCCTCTCGTACGATCTTCTGCCGCAAGCCTTCCGGTTGCGACCATGAGGCCTGTACCTTCTGGCTGTGGCTTTCACACAGTCGGCCCTCCATTTCTTCAACAGCTTCTCTCCTTCATCGTAGAAACACTTTCTCGGCCGCCATTTTGTGCATTTTAGTCTCCGACATGAGTGTGGCCTTACTTCCGCAAAATTTCCTTTAGTATCCATTGCGTCTACACACATTCTACCGTTAACAAACGGTTGCGTAGGTAGTGTCTCTAGTTCCTGATAAGTGGCTAGCGAGCTAGCACTTCAGCAAACGACAAAATTAACGACCAAGCTGCTGCAGCGAGACAGCACACAACTGAAACTTTGCGGAAAGATGTGTCCGTTCCCAAGATGGAATAACACCGTATCGTTAGCTACAAATAGAGCTAATTAATTCGATTCATAAATCGTCTTCGGAGCGAAAACAAAACTGAATTTGATCAATCAGGCGGACGTCAGTCCCTACCTTCTTTGCCAGTCGAGTCGCGACAGGAAGAGTGGACAGCAAACGTGACACGCGCGTACTATAGGCGGAGAAGGGGCGTGACTTTTTCGGTCACGTCACGAGTTACGAAACGGTAAGGTAGCAGCCAATCAAATCCCGGTTAATTCACGCACCGGGTAAATTCATTGGTTTCCCCCAATAACCCGGATGAACTCCATTTCCGTATTCGTTCAACGGTAACAAAACGTATAAAAAGAAGTAACAAAAAACAACTACAGTGGTAAAAAAAGGAAACAGAATACAAGTTAACTTGCAAAATAGAAAAGTATACAAAACCAGACGAAAATATGCAACTACAATGAACATTAGCGTGAATTCCTAAATAAGGCTATTCCCGCATTGACCACTTAATGGCCGCGGTCATAAATGGTCATCAGGTTATAATGTAAAACTGACCAAACGGTGAAAACGGAACGCATTGTCAGCTTTTTTGAGCAAAATGGTAGCCCACATTAATGTTCGTGTAATTACCACGTATTTCGTCATATTTCAAGAGGAACTTATGGGTCCACGACGTTAAAATGTTTTATTTCAATGAATCACTACAATAAATATAGTAACAACCTAGGTAACGTAGCGAGCCATCAGTAGCAGAGGCCGAATATAATCATGTTCTAAAGTAATAACTAAAAGGCGAACGACTGTGGCTTCAGCCGTGCGTAGATGATTATTATAGACTATGACGCACAGGCTCTTTAGTAGTGGTTCAAATAGTTGCTTGTATCTCACTACAGGGAATGTAACTTTAGCTAGCTATGGTGTCTTAATTCCGATATGCTCAAGTAGCGGTATTTACCCGAAAAGATGTTGGAGATTTGATTCCCAAGCATTGTACCCTTGAGCAAGATACGTTTTCTAGATACTCCTGTAACTTAAAGATGAGAGATAGAGAGAGAGAAAGACCGATATATGCCAGTGGTAGTCAGTGAGCTGTAAATTGAGTAGAATTTATCTTTAAAGGCCCTGAGGCTATTGTTTATTGTTCCACCAGCATTGTGATAAATGGCCCTGTCAGTCCCTATAAATATCACCCATTAGCAGCTGACTCCTGTGTACTTGTGTCTAATGTGGTAGCATTAATCATGTGCACATGACACCAAATATATATTTTACTGTAATGAGAATGGATCACATTAAATAATCTGGATTATAACTAACAGGTTGGATATTGTGTAAAATGTGCTCCTCCTGCTTGTTGGCCAGGATGCAGGGGAGGACATGTCGCTGCTTGCTCCTGCTGGTTGTTCTAACTCATGGGGGAGGCAGGGTTGTTTGCTGCATGCATCGTCATGATGTATCATCATTGTAGGGCAGCAAGGACACAGACTCACCACGTGGGCCAGCTCTAAGGAGAAGTTGCCCATAAGTGTTGATCTAGGACATGATTCTAGAGCAATTCCACCCTGAACCATTATAAGATAAACAGCAAAACCAGTCCTACATCAGCACTGACAAGCAACTTCTGCACAGAACCATTGGCTGTGTTAAGAATTAGCGAGAAAAGAAGGGCCAAAGAGTGAGGGGGCAGATTTGGGACGTGAAAGGGTGGCTTTGGGAGAGAAAGAGGGCTGGACTGAGGTGGGGGGTCAGGGTGGGGGATGGGGAGCAGTGTTAGAGCACTGCTGCAGACTTGAAAGGGCCACAGAGGCTATTTCAGGGATTGCCATGACTGCTGAAAGGCACACAGGGCAGCAGTGGTTCAGGATAGGACAAATCATGTGAGATACATAAAAAATAAAGTGAACAGAATGGCACAATTATGGTAAAAAAAAAACAATCCAGATTGAGTTAGACCCAGCAGCGCTGAAAAGGAGAGAGAACGGTGAATAGGTCTACAAGATGCCCTCTAAGCCTCATTAGCGGTTAAAAATCCAGGGCAGAGGAGGAACTACCTGCTCAGTTATAAGCCTTGGGCAACACAAGGCAGACAAGAGAGTGACCTTCATATTTAAAGGTGGTGGTTTTATTTGTGGTAGTTGTGGTGCAGAGGTTATAGTATCAGGATTAAACAAAACATAACAATTAAATTATATGGTGCCTCATCAATACCTTTACCCCATGTTAAGGTTGACTAACAAGGTTATTAAGGTTAAGACGGCAGTGTAGCGGAGTGTAAGAAACAGGACTTGTAACCAAAAGGTTTCCAGTTTGATTCCCTTTCTGGGGCACTGCTGTTGTACCCTTGGGCAAGGTACTTAACCCACAATTGCTTCAGTAAATATCCAGCTGTGTAAAATGTAAAAAAAAAAAAAAATGTAACCTATGTAAGTCCCTCTGGATAAGAGCGTCTGCTAAATGCCAGCAATCTCTAATATAATGTTATGTAACAGCAACACCTTCCACACCCATGCAGGAAGTACTGAAGTAATGAGAGACTCTCCTGTGGGCTTTCTCTTCACTGAGTACAGTGGCCATCAAGAAAGTCAATGGTGATTGGAGGAGGTGCATGTCTTTCCCTAACAATGAGATGCTAGGAGGTGCTAATGTAGTGGTAAGTCTAAAACCTTGGCTGATGTAAGCCTGCCCTATTCTGGTAGATCAAAACTAGTGCTGCTAGTGTGGATTCCAGATCATAACCAACTAATGACAGCCCACAGTCAAAGTAGCAAAGTCTGGGCTGCATGGTTCAGCCTGCACTCATGGCCTTTTCTGTTATTTAGGCAGGTATGAGGCAAGACTTAGCATAGGTGTGATTGGCAGGGATCTAGGCCAATAGTTGACTAGCAGTTAAAAGACTGATACATAGCTCACTGGCACCCAGTGGGGTCAATGATACCTTACTTCCATATGCACGCCTCAGCAGAATCCAGGTACCAAACTGGAGATCTAAATGAGAACAATAAGCAAAAACACTGAGATGTTTTTTTTTTTTTATCAAGTTTCAACCATTTAGTATAGATGTGTATGTTTCTGTGAACAATGTTCTTGCCAGTAATTCATAGTCTTAATTTTTTACACATGTGGTGAAAAATAACAGACCACATTTAACATGCTGACTCATAAGTGAACTCTCATGCTATAACACAAACATAAAAGAAGTTACAGCCTTTTTATGGATTGACTTTTAATTACACTTACAAAGCTTTTATACACTTATGAATGTGTCCACAAATCAGCTAACAATGAAGACATTAAACCACTCCTGTTTTGGAGTGGTCATTAAAAATTTATTCATACAGAGAACACATTGGCTATAATTAACCTAAACCACACTCCACCCAGTGAGTCATACAACAACGTTAAAGTCTATGAAAGCATAGCGTATGCTAAAAATTACACCTTGCTTATTAATAGGCACATTTTTGCAGTTCACGTAAAAAAAAATCAGGACGCACACGTTTTTATATTACAGCCTGTACAACATTTGTTTTGTATAAATGCTTCCTTTATTGCATCAGGCATTCATTTTCTTTCAGTGAGACTCTGTGAGCTCTAACTTGAGTCATTTTATCCTACTGTTTTCTAGGTTTCTCAAAATAGGTTCATTAATTGTGAAACCACTTTTCACAAAATCATACTTAGTTCCAGAACAACATTACCACTTATGCCAGAGAGTTGTAGACAGAAGAAGCACAACAATCAAAATCTTTATCTTTGACAAAAACTTGATAGATTAGTTGATTAGTAGTTTTTTCTTTTTCCCTGCATGTCATAATTAAGGGGTGACTGGTTTAGTTTCCAATCATTTATTTTCAGTGTACATGTAGGTGTGTTTCTGTCATGGGCGTAAATTACGGGGGGGATGGGGGGTTGTAACCCCCCCAATAATCAAAGCTGGCCAATACAGCCCCCCCAAATAATCATATTCATGGAGACCTCAACCCCTCCAATGTTCAACCCAAAGTTACGCCCTTGGTTTCTGTACATGCCTGGGTTTGTGTCTGCATGTATGTGTGACTGTGAATGTGTGTGTGTGTGTGTGTGTGTGTGTGTGTGTGTGTGTGTGTGTGTGTGTGTGTGTGTGAGCGTGTGTGAGCGTGTGTTTAAATGAGGTTCCCAATGGGCATTCGGGGCAGGCAGATGTAGGCCTGTGGGGTCTTGCTCAGGTTGATTGGGTTGCCGTCCAGTCTAATGTCCTCCAAGGCATTGCGGACGTAGTTAATATCCTTCGAGCTGCAGAAAGTGTCCTCATGGATCACCTGGATGTTGTTGTTCTTCAAGACAAAAGGCAAACCAATAAGAAAACACCCTTAATGCAAAATAACAGTAAGTACATGCAACCCGACACACAGGGGTTTGCTTCAGTGCATCTCCATGTTGCTGTGACTATCCTCTAACAGAAGTCATTTCTGAAAAGGCATTCAATTTATACCATGCCATCAGATTAGTAGGATAAAATTCATAATGGATTGATCCGCAAGTTATATTCTGCACAAATATCAGTAGGAGGATAGACAGCAGCGAGAAAGGCTGTACGCAACCTATAATTGCAGGATTGAGACAGCAGAGCTCTGTAACTAGCCACCAGGTGGCAGTGTAGCCATGAAAGTAACGTACACTACCAGTGGGCGGCAGTATTGAGGTATCACTGAGAGTATTTTACACAACCACCTAATGGCAGTACTAATACAGCAGTGATATTAATATACACTACCACCAGATGACAATATTGAATGCAATTTTTGTTGTATGGTACAGTACCACCAAATATAACAATAGGACAGAGAGTTTGTCCACTACCAGTGGGTGGTAGTATTGCCATGGCACTGAGATTCATCACACTACCACCAGGTGTAAGTATCGGGACACCACTGAGAATATCATACAATGCCACCAGGTGGCAGCGTTTAGCCAACAGTGATGGCACAGTACCTGTAGGTGGAGTGAGCGCAGGCTGTGGGGCAGTGGCACGGGAATGTGGTCGATGTTATTATCGGTCAGGTAGAGGTACAGCAGGTTGTGCATATTCTGGAAAAACGATCCACGGGACACAAAGGACTCAGTGGTCTGTCTGGCAAGTCGCTGGCCTAGATTTAACAAGCTGTGACTTCCCATTCCACAGCCTCGGCGCGGCCTCCCCTCTCACCTTGAAGGCCTCCCTCTGGATACTCCTGCTGCCCAGGCCGTTGTGGCTGACGTCGATGAGGGTCATGGCTGCGGGCAGCTTCGGCAGCTGCACGACGTTGTTCTCCCTCAGGACCAGCTCTTCCAAGGCGGGCAGGCCGACGAGGGCGTCCCTGTCGATCTCCCCGATCTGGTTGCTGGTCAGGTCAATCCTCTTCAGCTTGTCTGCGGTGCAGAGAGTGAGAGAACGACAGCACTTCCTCATCAAGAAGGCCCCACTCCACTCGGCAGCAGCTGAAACGACACCTCCCCCACCCCCCACCCACTTTGCACATACTCATGTTAGCGAAGTCAGACTTGTTGATCTTGGTGATCTTGTTGTAGCGGCCGTAGAAGTGAGTGGTGTCCTTGGGCAGGGGCGGGACGCTCTCCAGCTTCACGTCGTCGCAGTAGACGGAGCCCCCCAGGCAGGTACAGAGCAGGCAGGTGGGCAGACCTGGGGGAGGAGGGTCAGAGCTCGCAAACCTGTGAAAGGCCATAAAGCCCACACCCCCCCCACCCCACCCAACCTTTCTCATCAGTCTGAGCCCGCAGGGACTTTGGAGAATGCACAGGTGAGGGGCAGGTAAAAAGGTAAAGGGTATTTAGGACCCTTCAGGTCACAGTGATATTGATGGATTGGTGGATAATTGAGCAGGTTACAGTGATATTAATGGATTAGTGTGTGTGTGAGCAGTGGTGTAGGTGGCTAGGATTTATGACGGCTGAGCAGTGACATAGTTCACTGCTGTTTTGTGTTCACTGACCCCCCTGAGTGTCGGGGCCCATCAGGACTCCAGAGCCCCCCGTGATGTTGGTGCTGGGGATGATGATGGGCTCGAAGGTCCGCAGAGGAACCTCCTCCTCCTCCTCTTCCTCCAGGGATGCGGCAGGGGCCTGGTAGTTGTCCACCATTGGGGCCAACGTGCCGATCTCTATCTGCAGTCAGAGACAGACACGGTGTTTACACAACAGGCCCACCAGGGGGAAGTAGAGAGCTCCAGCACTAATCCATCCTCTCTGGGTTGTGCATCTGTAATGGAGGTAAGTTTGCTGCGGGTTTGAACCCTCTGCCCTTGCTGTTCAAACCAAGAGATATGATTAGATGGCCAAACAAAAAAGCAACGAGGTGAAGTCACCTATGCCTGTAGGCTTTTAGCCTTCTGAGTTCCACTGCACTCATCACCACTGATCTTGATGCTAGTTTTAATCTACTCATGTCATCATCATTCTCCATTACCCAAGTCACAGACACCAGTACAACACAAGTACGTCTCATGCAGGTATCAGTGCATGTTTCTTGAAGTCCAGGAACTACACAAAGAAATGCAATTAGCATGCAAGACTAAAGACCAGGGTCTCCAGCTAAGTTCAACATGACCCTTGACAATATTATTAAAACAGGAAGCAACAAAGCCAGGCAAAAAAAAATATCAGAAATATTGTAGTGAAAGTTTTTTTAATGGTCACAGCATGACAAGTCACCATAACACTCCCTGTCGGTGCAGCTATGCAGTAGAACAACACGTGCCTGTGTGCCGTAATGTAAGGTGCAAGTTTCATAAGCTACAGGTTACCAGTTTGATTCCTGGTTGACGCACAGCTGTTGTATTGACCAAAATAACCTAAATTGCTTCTGTAAATGTAAGGCTGTGTACATGGATAATGTGTAAACTATGTAAGTGGTGTTTGCTAAGCAAACAAGTAATGCTAACAGTAATGTGACCTTCACACATACAGCAACAACTGCAATGTGCATTGACACAGCAGCTAACCTAACAGGAAAAACAGATGATAATGTTTCAGAAATTAAAGAAACACTTTAAAGCCAGCTCATACCGTGCAGCACAGCAGAGGTATTCAGCTCTGTGCGTGGAGCACTGGAAAGTGAACAGGCCTGGATTCCAGACAGGCACTTAACAACATGATTCAACATATCATCATTCCTATTGAACCAGCGTAGCTTCCCTTCTCAGCTGAGTGTGAAAGATGTTTGAAGAGAGCTGGCAAACTGACAGAGCTGCAGCTTTTCAATAGCACAGTAATGGAGCCCTGCTACTGAGTCCTACTGAAAACAACTCCACGTCTGACCCGTCAGTGAAGGACACGCCCTCACAAGCTGCCAGCACAGCATCTGCCTTCGTCGGCCATGCTCCTCACCCCATGTGCAGCTGCAGCCTGCAGTACCACCTCTGACCACCCAGGGGCACTGGATGCCCACACTGGGCCCAGCATAGGATGCAGCGCTTGCTCTGACACTCATAAAGAGGAGCCCTTCTGCCAGAGAGCCGTGGTCCTTGTGGAACCAAGACACTCATGGTAGTGGAAAAAACATATTTCACTGTGCCTAGCTGTGAGGGTTCTCAAATGTGCACTTAGAGACGTCTGAATGCTTTCTAGAGAATGAAGATCAGTTTTCCTCAATAATGCAGTGGCTTTACAGGTGAATCAAAGGAATATTTTTCAGAATCCATTGAACTGCTTTAACAACTATTGTATGTCAGGGATAAATGAAGGAAAGATCTCTTCGGGTGACCACGACAACATTGTATCCTATACTGAGGCACTTACTGAGTATGTATATGTGTGTGTGTGTGTGTGTGTGTGTGTGTGTGTGTGTGTGTGTGTGTGTGTGTATGTGTGTGTGAGCGTGGGCGTATGCGCGTGTGCATATTTCCAGCAGTACCCATGGCTAGGCCCTAGGCCTGAATTTGGAAACACGCCCAGGTCCTGCCTATCAGCAAGTTCATCTCAGGGGTCAAAGGTTAGCTGTGCGCTTCATTTTGAACATGTCTGCTGTTGTTGTGAGGAAAAGATTAAACAAGGAGATGAGATTTGTGCCTTAGCATTGAAAGTAGCACTTAAGTATGGACAGTTCTGATGCATGCTTGGTTCCCTCTTAACAATCTGTCTGAAAGTGATATATTAATACATTTGGGACTTTCTAGCACTGTGTACTCTTAAAATAAGGGGCAGTGCCCCATGAGGAGGACCTTCAGTGTACCTAGAAATACACCAGAGTCTTAGAAATGACTGCAGCAGGTCACAAACAAAACCGTGAAGTTCACAGTTCACAAGTAAGGGAAAATGTTTTACGGTAGTAAATCAGGTTTAGCCCAGGACATCCTGACATCGCCTACCAAGAGTAATAAATTGTCTCCCCGCAAATTAAAAGTTGTGATGACCTTGCATTATTCGGCAAAAGGAAAGAAGCAACAGCACAGTGGTTTTTGGAGCTTTGCGTGCAATCAGAATAATCTGGATAATATGATTCACAATAATGAGAAAGGGTAACCTATACAGTTTCAAGGTCATTAGCCCCATTTTATGTAGAGATTTAATTTGTAATAACTGTGTTTTGCTTGTGCCAGAGACTAGCTAATTGGATGGAGATTTTTTTTTTGCATGCCCCTGTTTTTGCATCATGTCCCACGTTCCTGTTCAGCATTTTGAAAATAAAGCAAGGCAGCATTGCAATGTTCAATGACTTTGTATAGGTAATAATTTATCAGGCATCATAATGCAGTACAAATGTACGTCATCTAAAATGAAACACAGCTATTAATTACAAAATGTATGGTAATGAAGGGCTCAAAAGCACATTGGCATAGTGTAACTTGATGACCATTTTCAGAATACACTTCTCACTGTTCATTCGTGAGCATCACATTTAAGACAAAAAGCGACTAAATAAAAGACAGTCAGTAACACAAAAGCAGCTAATTTCTTAGATTTACCTTTATATCTTCAGTGTAACTCACAGATCCTTATGAATAAACCCTTACATACAATTTTTTTATGTTTTTTCTTCTGTGATTTAAGTCCATTCCAGTCTTAATATGGGCACTGGCTTTCTTGAGTTTTCAACACATCACTCCTCTACAGCATCACCAACGGCATGCTGTATCTGTTTTTATCACAGATGCATTGCTTGATTGAGCTCTAAAGTAATTTGTCTCTGGACACCTGCAGATGGCCTTGAAGACACCAGCCCCATTCTCACCACCACTGTGCTGACCCTTGTGTTACTTGAGTGTTTACCCATTGCAGATCAATGCCACACAATACATGATACTTATTTAGTGAAGTACTTATTTAGTGCTTCAAGTTATTTTACACAGTAAAAATAAAATATTCCCCTGAGAAAAGTAGCTCTTAAGTACCTTTCTTAACTTAAAAATATCCAGAGTTAGTGAGATCTACTGCAGGCTTTTGGAAATGAGTTATAAGTATTTTTCTTTAGACTGAAAGGCTTAGGCAGGGATATGAGGGATGAAAGTTCAGATGGGTATGTGAGTGGTTGAGAGTGGAGCGGTTCTGAAGTTAATACAAGGATATTAAATTCCACAGTATGGCACTAGGTATGCGCAATTGTGTAATTGATGTCGGGCTTGGCGACAGAATCTCTGGATTTAATTCTTGAAAGAGGTAAGCGGCTGAGTCTTGGACGACACCCGCAGGCTGTGTAGGGATGATTTAGGCAAACCCTCAAGAAACAAATCACTCCAGATGCGAAATGAATGAAAGCACGAGCGCTATTTGACAGGGTGGTCTGAAGGCAAAAAACTGGTTTGGTATCAGCTGTCACCATGTGGCAACTCATCGCAGAGCTGGCTCGATGCTTTAGCCTGGCCTTCTCCTTGTGTCCGCTCTCTCCGAGAGCTGGATCTCAGCTGAAGAGTCACTGGTCCCTCCAGACCTTTGCCTATAAATGTCAGGTTAGTGATGGGTCTGTAGTCTGAAAGGACGCCTGCATCTTTGGTGGAGTTTGTAAAGGCAAGACAGCAGGGATCACCAGGGAATACCCCTTTACTGGGAGAGCCATTGGTAATTGCTATGATGTCAGAGATGAGATGCAATTCCACTATGGGGGAGACAGCACTTGATCCAGAACACAGATGGTTGTTCTCATTTTGAAAATGTGCTTTTCCAGGCCACTGGACCTGACCATTTAAAAACTAGACATTTGCAGGAATGTTTAGGAAAGCAGACACTGTTAGGAAATGCACAATCAAGCAAGATGGCTGGAAAGACAAGAATGACTCCCTGATTTTGGCTGTTTCACCAAGAAAGAATTATCCCATTTCCTTGCAGGAAGTTGTAGCGGAAAAGCCCGATGACACATCTGGCTTCAAAAGCTTATTGACAGTGTGGGAGATATATGACTTTATTTCAGGCATAATTTTGAGTTTAGACTGGATAATTTTGAGTCTAGTCTTTTTGTGATTTGAAGAAACCCACAGAAACACGTCACGCGCTTACATCTTCGTATCCCTGTGCCTTGCAGCCAGTCATTTGCAAGGGAACGGCATCAAACACAGTTCAGCTGACTGATTGATTGATTGTCGCTGTAAGACGGATCCTGTGCGCGGATCTCATGTGTCGGTCGGGCGAGTGCTGGTTCGCGGATCTGCCTAAGCGCACCCCCCCCCCCCACATGAGGATCAGCTTAGCGGCTTTGGCTGGGAGCGTCTCTCTTTGAAAGTGCTTGGGCCGCTGTTTCTCATTATACCAGCCCGGCATGGCTTTGGCCCCGAACCGTGCGCTGCGTTAAAGGAAGGCTGTCTCAGTGTTCTCCTTCCAAAGCCTGCATCGCAGACGGCTCCACGTCATTTCTACTCTGCTCTGAGCCGAAGGGCACCCTTGGCACCTCCTGCCCTCCTCCCTTACACCCTTTCCCGTCTTTCCTTCACAGTCCTGAGCTTCAGAGAAAGCTATAATAAGAGTCGAGCTGCCTCAGCTTACTGGGCACCGTGAGCGTGCGCTCTCTGGCACAGTTAAGTACAGTTTGGCACAAATTGGTATGCTTAGCAAGTTTTATTTCAGGCCCTGCCACATGCATGTGCTTATTTCGGTGAAGACCAGATAACGGAGGCTCGCTTTGTGGAGGTTAATGTCTGCAAATGTCAAACCTGCAGTTATGGATTGGTTGCAGATGGCCCTTTGAAACAGGGGCATATATCTGTCAGCAGGAGCTTTGATTCTCGTAAAACGGGCAGTAAGAGTCATTTTGCTTTCATGTTGCATCTTGATACAAGTGTAATAGGAGTGGGGAGGGCGCCCGTCACGTTGTTATACACGTGTTATGTCAACTGTGTTGTGTCACTGTAGTGTTGTACTAAGCCTTGTGATGGCACCAATGCCGAGAGCAGTCAGCCCCGCCTCGTTTGCACCATTATTCAGAACTGCTTCCTCTCTGATGCTTATCTTCTCTCCTATACTCATTTTGACAGTCCTAGTGGGTAACAGATCTGGTACGAGATCACACATTTAAAAATGGGGATTTAGTCCAAGATCATACTCCTGATTCTTGTAGACTCCTGAATATTAGTCTTGGTTATGTTTCCACAGTAAACACACAGGGATTTTAATAGAACGGGAAGCCTCTTCAAAAAGTGGAATACCACTCAGAGTTTCCCCTGTATTACAGTTTTGGATATTGGGGATGTCTCTGTTATTGAAACAATCCATGCAAGACACCAATAGGCAAATGGGTAGATAGACAGGCAGACAGACAGATCCTGATAATACATTTACAAAGTTTGTCTGAATGGGCTTAAATTTGGAAACATGTCAGTGCAATGTACTATTACAGTGTATTTCAGGTTGAAATGGTGTTCCTCCTTTACATTGGGTCAGGTGTGAGAGAGGCCAGGGTACTCGCCTGAGGCTCGTCGATGGTCAGTCCGTCATCGTAGTCATAGATGTCCTGGTTCTCCAGGTTCAGATTGTCCAGGTCCACGTCATAGTTCTCTGAGTCATATGTGTCAAACTCCACCTGCCGGGCGCGTCTGGAGGGCACGCCCATTGCCGACTCGAGGACGAAGAGTCCCAGTATGACGCGCACAAGCATCTTCATCATCGGCCCTGACAGAGAGAGAGAGAGAGAGAGAGAGAGAGAGGAGGAAGAGAGGGAAAGAATGAGAGAAAAAGAGAGTGAAAAGTAGATTGAAAAAGAGGAAGAAAGGGAGAGAGGAAGGAAGGAAAAGAGGAAGATAGACAGCAAGAGAGAGAGAGAAGGAAAAAGAGTTGGAAACAGAGAGGGAGGGAGAGAGAGAGAGAGATATACGATCTGTGTACTTTGAGGCAACTTTGTGGTGTTCTTATAAAAATAATCAAAATGCTATCTCACCATAAACTTGTAACATTATATCCCAGTTAAGCTCAAATTTAACAAGCAAGAAGTAGAATTAAGTCATAGAAACAATAACTGATAATCAACCTCAGGGAAAGTGTAAGGCAGGGTATTTAAAAACTTAGCTGAGGAGGCTTATCAGGAACAGCTTTTATTGATCTTCAAGTATTTGGCTGTATGAAGTTACACGTCCCCTGATTCTGCCCTGAAGGAGACCCCACCCACACGAAACCACTAATCTGCCGGAGGCAGACAGGAGCAGGGGGGCCTCTGCCGTCAAACCTCCGATCTGAGGGGACCTCCGTGCTGGTGGAGGCAGGGGAGCCGGAGGTGAAAACAGGCGGCATTCAGAGTCTCAGCAGGGTGGTTAGCTTGTACATGTGCTCTTCCACACGCACTGGATAATGAGCTGATCAAGGTGAAACTGACACAGTGACATTTTGGAAGAGGAGACGTTCACATTGGTACAGTAAAGTTTTAAGGCTTGGAAGACGAGGCATTCACACCGATTAAGGGTTTGAGAACCGGGGATCTCAGGGATTCCGTTTTTTTTTTCCTGTGTTTAAAGAGAAAATTCCAAGCAGCCCTGGGACCCTTTAAGCTTTTAAATATTTTACGAGAACATTCTGAGCATGCAGCAATATACGGTCTAACTCATGCCATTTTGGCATTACAGAGAGCAAGAAAACTGCTGTGGACACAATGGTTGTTATGGAATTAGAATTAGTTTGAAAAAGGGTTTAGTTCAGGGTGGCATTATTCATGGCATTTATAACTGTTTCTGTACACTTTGAAGTCATATTTATACATGGACATAAACTGAGACATACAAATGTGGAAGGGATGCTAATGGTATGCTAACGGTACCTTCAGTTTCAAAACTAGACAATATCGATTTATCAAAAATGAAATTAAAAAGTAAACAATGGACATTTGGGAACACATATGATACTTTGTCCCCTGTAGCTTCTTAGTGTGCCACAAAGCTAGCTAGCTAGGTCAACCTTTAAACCTTTTGTTTCGTTAGCCTACCAATGCAACAGGAAGCTAAAACACTGGTGAAGCCCCTTGCAAATGATTTGCAATTGGTCATTCTCCTTTTTTGTATTCAAAAAACAAAACAAAAGAAATATGTCCTTGCATTAGCCAAAGAGTTACAGTGGTGGTGCTGTGTGGTGCCATTTTTAAACATATTTTTCTTCTTCTTTTTCATTTGTTTTAGACTGTTGAAGATGAACAGAAGATAGGCCTACATATATATCTATTGTAAGTGACGGTCAAGTAGGAGATCAAAACAAGTGAGCGCCAGGTGGTAGGATACATCCAATCAGGACGGTGTGTGGCACTAAAGAGGTTTATAGTGTATAGTATACATTCCCACGTGTAGATGTCAGTCTGAAGAAAGCTGTGTTCTCATGAAACCATAAATCTGTCTGTCCGTGTAAACACACTCAGCGGTTTACGAAGCAATTGACTCAACAGGTGTAGAGCACATGGGCGTTCCTTTTTTCCCTGTTGCTTATAGGTTATTTTCTATCCACCTGAGCTCTCAGTGGAATTCATACCTTGCCAGGTGACCTTTGACCCCAATCCTCCCTGCTGTGATTTTGTCTTTGTTTTGCTCGGGCCCCAGCCCAAGGCACGAAATGTCAGAGATCATCTGATATGTCCTGGAGAGGAATGTGAACGCTGTTTAGCCTGAGATGAAGCTGCAAGGCACTGTCTATTTGTGGTGCAAACCCCAGGTGTGTCACAGGGACACAGGTGGGAAAGGAGGTACTGGCCAATCAGATTCAGAAGCAAAGGCCACTGAGATCCAAGGTGACTCTTACTGGAGCACTACGTCCGCAGCCATAAGGTGCAGACAATACTGAAATGGTTATGGAAGTGGAGTTCTGTGTATTAAGTTAAAGTATTTTTTTCCTTTTGCATGCAGGAAAGGTATGGAGAATTCAAGCATTCTCCTCTCTTCTTTTTCAGCACCTACTTTCATATTTGCACACACACACACACACACACACACAAAAGGGAACCTGGCTTAGAAGAGTATAACCCCTCACCAACCAACCCCTCACCATTGGCAAGGACCCCTGAACCTTCAGCTATTCATGGGCCCCAGAAAACCTGGAGTCCTCCACTCATCCAAACTAAAGCCTATATTCAGAGCTCCTCTAGGTACTGACCTGTAGGTTGCCATGTTTGTTCTCTTAACCCCCACCTTGGCGTAATAGGTCAGAGTTCATCTGATATTTGGGCAGGAATGCTTTCATCCTGGATCTGCACAATCTGGAACCCGCTCTTCTCCTCTCAGGCCCTGAGCCATTAGCCTAACATTTTATGATATCGCTGTACATGAAACACACCGCTTGTCCGCACACAACGCATTTAAGTAACTTGAGCATTCTGGCAGACTGGATGATGAAGGAAAATCGTATTTCAGCCTTGTGGACTCAGACACATCTCAACCAAAACACTGCGGAACACAGAAACTTCAGAATACCTGCTGTCAGAGTTCAAAGTTCAGAGTTCAGATGAGAGTCCCCTGTTTTTAACACATTGGTCCCTCGTTAAAGTCTCAAACCTCTGCTCCATCAAATTTAGAATGGGCAGCAACACCCGCGGCTTCAGAAAGGCGATAAGCTTGACTGCGACTGCCTCGGATCCAGCCAGTGCAAAACTAATGACTTTCAGCTGCCGCGAGGCAGAGAGGTAAAAAGGAAAATAAATTCCGTGCGGCCCTAACGAGGGCTGGGAGGCGTTCCGGGAGGGTGCAGAGGTGGACTGGCGGTGTAACCGTAGTCCCTGGGTCCTCTCTGATAAGAGGGCCAGAGAGAGCCGGGTGGGGGTGGGGTGGGGAGGTGTGAGAGGAGTCAGAGGACCGAGAGGAGAGAGAGAAAGACAGATGCAGTGCTCTGCCCCTGAGGGGTGAGAGGAAAAAAGAAAAGAGAGAAAGAGAGGTCCCGACAGAGGGCCTTTATGAGAGAGCCCTGGCCCGTCTCGGCATGCACACGTGAAATTCCACTGGGTCTTGTGGACGGAGCAACAGTGAGTTACGACTACCTCGCTCTAGGGGGAGAAGGGTACATGTTGATATCCACAGACAGACAGACTAAAAAATCCAGGATATCCCCTTAAGTGTCTTTGGAAGAAGTTAAAAATGTAGGTTTGCGAGTGCTAAATAATGACAACAATCAGCAACTGATTCAGCAAAGAGACACATCTGCTGAGCATTACCAAACCTTTCTTTTTTAGATAATTATGTCCACCAGTGTGCTGTCAGACATTTCAGTCTGCAGTTGAGTGTATGAAGTGTGTGTGTGTGTGTGTGTGTGTGGCATGCAGTCGGCCCCTGTGTTTTGTTTGGCCATAACTTGGACATTCCGAAGATTTGATGATTTTACAGTTTCTGCTACAGAAAAAGGGGGGAGGGGGAATGGGGGGGCTGGAAAGCATTATACATATAAGATTTTCCAATGTTCATAATTTCATTTCAGAGTCTATGATTATATTTTCTCTGACATATTATCTGTTTTCTTGAACTGGTAAAAAATCTTGAAATTAATAAATTAATAATTAAGACATTGGCTAGTATTAGCATTCATCTCTTACCATGTGTAATCTTGTTATTCATTAACAAAAAGCATATTCTTTATGTAACATTGCAGGTGTGGGTACTCTAGTGTCCAACTGCTAAGATAAGGTCCACATCAGCACAAAGTTTTGGTAAAAAAAAAAGAGTCGCCCATCCAGAGGAAGGTAAAACCAGCACAGCCCAAGCTTATTAACATTATTACTTAATCAAGCTGCACTATTACTTTGCACAACAGCAACACAATGAACTGGGATAAATATTGCCGCCATGATTCCATAGGTCACCTGTAGCATCAGGTATGCAGCAAACTGCACAGACCTGAATTACACAGACACATTATCTAACAACATGACATGATAAAATAGCTTAGGATCATAAAATAAATGGCACTCACAATCCTCAAATTAGAACAAGAATGTGAAGAAGAACAATAATGACCATATAGAGAATATAGACATATAGAGAACAGTAATGAACAGTTTGGTACATAGTAATAAGCTAGTGCACAACAAAGGCAAACTACTGCAGAGCAATGAAGATCTCTGAGGGTCTAAGCTAACCGCCACCAAACTTCTCCAACTGTGGCACACAAAATGAGGGGGAATCCCAAACAGCTTACCTCTCTCTCCTGCTTTCCCAAATGGTCCCGGTTAGAAAGGTGGCAGCGCTGAGGGTATGGGGGGCCTGGCCAATGGCGAGGGGTCGCTTGGGATAGGGCTGAGAGGTAGGTTGGTGGTGTGTGCGTCTGTGTGTGCGTCTTCTCCACCAGACCGGGTGCCCACTCGTGCGTGTGTGTGTGTGTAAGTGGGTACTGACAGGGGAATGCTTGCTTTTGGTCATTCTGTACGTTTCCCACACACACAAAGCTGGTGTAATTCAATACATAGACCCCCCCCCTTCCCAACCACACCCCACTGCGGTAATGCCGATTTTAATCCCGACGGGATCAGCTTTATTTAAGGAGGGCATGGCTTAATCAGCCCTAAGTATGAAATATTTGTCTTCCTTTTCCTGAGGCGAACGGCCGGCGTGCGCCGCTTTCATGTGCAGGTCTGCCGGGGCCTCCTGAACAATGGGGCCTCTATGCGGAGCCTCAGCTGGCGTTTGGTGGGAAGTCAGTCTCGGCCCTGAGACACATCTCCCCTCCTCCTGAAATACTGAGGTGAGACTCCGGAGCAGACCGGAGTGAGTATGCAGAAGGACCGTCGGCCCTCAAATACTTCAGCGTTACCCCTTCAATATTCCCGTGCTTCAGACGTCAGGCGCTTCAGCTGTCTGACGATTTCCAAAATGGCCACCAAAAAGGATGCTGTTGTTTCTTTGCATCTCCGCTCAGTTTTGAACCCAGTGAACGGTGGAGGGAACTGAGAGGTGAAAGATGGTGAAATGACACTGGGAGAGATTATACAGATATAGATCTTGGAGCAGGAAGCTTTCCTTGTAAGGCCATAAGCACTGTAGATTAGATTTAGTGTTGTTATGACTCTCTCTCTTTCTCTCTCTCTCTCCCTCTCTCTCTCTCTCTCTCACACACACACACACACACATATTGTATTTACATGACATTACATTACATTTTGTCACTTAGCAGATGCACCAGAGTGACGTATCCAGACAGGTACTTATAACATTGACATCAAGTAGACACTATTATCCAGAGTTACCCCAGAAGTCAAGCACAAAGAGAATCCAGCAAACCGACACAAAGGCTACACTAACAAGGAAACCATCTTCCACACACAAACAAGAGCCAGTGTCAAACACACAAGACCAAGATCACAAATGCACACCTGGCCCAGCAAGCAAGAGCAACACAATATACCCAAAAGGAGTGTACTGTTCCAATACAATGCCAGCACATGCCCTCCCTGGGTTAATGTTAGTGTGATGAGTAATGTAAAATGGTAAAACATACATTACCAGTGGACTCCCTAGATGAGCTCCCATACATAGACTCCCTCGCCTTTGTATGACAGAATCTTTGGAAATGAGGCTGCCACTTCCGCACAACCATACCCAAAAAATACCCCGCTCAGATAATGAGAAGCTAAGCAATTAACTAAGGGTGGGAAACGAAACCACTGACCAATTAGCAGTGAAATGCACCCTGGAACGTAACCAAGGCAAAAGCAAAACACCTGATTGACAGCCTAACAAACACAGAACAATAACAAACACACAATTAGCTCTAATGCTAAGCAACACACTGTTAAGCGTAACACAGTTTAAGCAACAAGTTCAAAAAAAGTTGTACTTACATAGTCCTGTGGAGACAACAAAGTTCACATTCAACCTAGATGCACAATGAACTCATTTCCCTGCCTGGAGGCTGTAATTAACCAGGTGAAAGGGGTAGTTTTATATATACAGCCTAATAAAGAAATTAAATGAAATATATTGTAGTAATTTGAGAAACATGTAACATATAATTAAAATATATTAATGTAAACCAGAAATACATTTCAAATACTAAAAGAGAAACAATTTACAAAAATATATTCCCTAAAATATATTCCCAATGTATTTTTTTCATATGGGGTGGATTCATATGGGGTGAAAAATCTGAAAACAACAGAAAAAAGGAATATCCATATGTTTTACACCTGTTTAGTTGAGGGTGTTATGCTGCTGTGATTTTTGTTTACACAGACAGAGTGTGATATGGGGTTTTACATGGTCCCAGCTTCCGTGAGAGTTGCCAGAAGTTCGTGTAAGGAAGGTGGTCATGTTGGGTGAGTTCTAACTGTGCTGTAACTCGGATGGATGGGTCAGTGCAGGTGAGCACCAGTCAGCTGGTGCAGGTGCTGTGGCTTTTGAAATGGAGAGAATGTGCTTCGTGTGTATGCATGTGTCTGCACATTGCTCTCAAAATCAGTGTAAGGTATCCTAGCAAACCCGCTGTTGTTCATCTCCACCTCCATTTCCACATTCCACCTGCTGTGGAGCAGTTACTCCAGTTACAGTTACTGCACTGACCTTCATGGTGCACACACATCTGTGTGAGCCCTGTGGGCCACATCGGCTGAACAGTGCACCAGGATGCTAGCTTGCTGTGTCATAAATTAGAACAAGCTCAGAGACAGTGTATGCCAGAAATGAATGTAAATTACCCAGCAGCCATGGAACCGGGTCCGTGACCGAACGATTGGTTGAATCCGTGTGGACAGTGAGGGGAAAGTGAATAAGTGCTAGAAGTGCTGAGCACAATCTTTTGAAATTTTGTTGTGCCAGTGTGTGTGTGTGTGCCGAATGCTCAGTCTGTAAGCTAAGTGTTTTCTTTTGTCAGTACTTTGAGAATTTATGGGACCTGACAGCTGTTCATTACAGCTTTGAAGAGCCAAGGAGTGGGTACTTTAGATGCAAGGACAAGCAAAGTGGAGCTTGAAGGAGCTTTTATTGTAAACTCAGCTGGACGTCTTACATCTCGAAGTCGGCACCCCTCACGATCATATTGCCGTTATCAACTGTGCATGACTTAATGGGACCACGTTATTTCGCTCGCAGTTCATCTCAGTGACAATTATATCATTATTCGTCAATGTCGGTGTCCTACAATGAGACCTTCAGCAAAATATCCACCATGTTTCTTCACTGGCAAATAGTGAAGTCATGATTTACTGCGGGCCCTGTAGGCTTCACATCATGATGTCATCCCCAAGAGTCACTGAGAAGAATCAAACATCAAAGAGTCTAATGACGGAGTCCAAGAGGAGTCAAGCCAAAGGACTGAGGGTTTTTTATTTTTTTTTTTGTCTGACTTATTACAAAAGCAAATTTTAACATTCCATATATTCTGAACATTTACAATCAGCAAAATACAGCTGGACCTGCTGAAAACATTACTGTCAGCACTATCAGAAAACAAAAAGTACAATCCTAGCAAACACAATATCTTCTGTTAACATTTGTTGCTGTAAGATAAGAGTGTGGGTGCAAATACTACTTAATGTTCATAGATTCTGATCACTTCTGAACACGTTGTCTTCACCAGTTACAGGCACATAACATGCTAACAACAACAAACGGCAACACTAAAGTTGCAAAGTTATCAGTAAACGGGGCTTCTTCAGTTGCACATAAGCAGTTCTAGCTCACAACTGAGCTGGTATATAAACTACTAGACCTTTCTGAACAGGCATGAAATGACAGTCATCTCTTTTGTGAAACTGTAACCCAGAGTTGCTTGAACAGTCTGCCGAGTTGAAAGCTTCAAAATACAGAGGTCACTTTAAATAAACTTTGAATAAAATTACATCAATGGAAAAGAATCTCAGCTTGTGTGCTCAATGCAAATGGTGCATCCACCTAAATCCAATATACCCCCAAATTTCAGTAAAATTTACTGTGTCCCCTGTGTCTTTACTCATGGTCATACAATTGAGAGCAGAAGAATGCCAAGAATAGTTAGAAAAATAGTTGGAAAAATCAAGTTAATGCTCAGATGTTAAAGGAATGCATTCATTTGGTAAGCTGTACCTCTCAAACTTTTGAACTTTTAAACCCTTTCTTTGGTACAATGCACAGAATCTTTTCCATTTGCTTGTCGTTTTGGCCCAATGGCTATTTTCAGGGAGTACAAGTTCAGTTTCTAAAAACCCAATATTGCGTGAAGTCAAGTTCAAATGTCATGAAGTACCTCTGAAATAAAGCTGAATGAGCAGGCACAATGGCCGGTCAATAAACAGTCCTGCAGTCCACTGAATGCAGATGGAACTCACAAGAAAAAAACAATGACAAATGACCTCATTGTCTCATTCATTGTCTACTGTGTCATCTGTGCCATTTGTGATCTTCGGCTTGGAAGATTCAGAAGGAGAATTTGGCCGTGGTCCGATCTGCCCCCGTGTGACGCAGTGTGGCAGTGATGATGAAGAGGATGGGGACCTTATATCACAACTGCTCTGAGGAGCCGGAAGCAGACCATGAGGTCCCTGGAGATGGGAGGCTTGATCTCGTTGCCGTCGAGGCGAAGGTAGCGTAGTCGGGGCCCGGTCTCGTTGGGGCGTTCGTCAAACTCACTGATGGGCACAGGGCAGATGTCGCTTGCATTCACACCTGCAGTAACGAGATTAACACCTGTCAACAACACGACCCTCGCCTACACAAGCGTGAAATTCTACACCAGGTCCTAAACAGAGAAGGTCATCATTTACTAAGTCCTCATCTGCACACTCCCATGACTGAAAGCTTGGTAAACCCAAGTAAGATTTATTTGTAGCTTTATTCTTTGAAGCTGTCCCTATTGGATAATTCCCTTCACGCCATGTGTCTCATCTGCTCATCTTGCAAGTGAGATGGCTGTATGTATGTGTTCAGCAGTTCTTCCTTCAGAAAACAAGATGAAATTATTCCGAAGCATGTTTCACTTACCTGCATTCTCTAACATGAGTGACATGTTGCTAGGACACCATCATACAAACTTGTCTCTCTCTAACACTCACTTTTGATTTTGTTGTGGTCCAGGTGGAGGTGCTCCAGGCTCGGGGGGACGTTGGGAACCTCCGTCAGCTGGTTGTGGGACAGCTGCAGGTCCAGGATGCCGGTGAGGTTGAAGACGTTCTTGGGGAGGCCCCCGTTCTCTAGCTTGTTGTAGTTGAGGCGGATGAAGGCCACCTTGGGCAGGCTCTTGAAGTAGCCCTCGGGGATCTTCTCGATGGCGTTGCTGTCCAGGAAGAGCTGGGTGGTGGTGGCGGGCAGGCCCACAGGCATGGTCTTCAGGCTGTTCTTGGCCAGGTTGAGCTGGACCAGCGCGGTCAGGCCCTTCAGGCTCTGCTCGTTCACAGCCTCGTCGCCTAGCTTGTTCCCCTGCAGGTCCAGCAGGGCCAGGCGGCCCATCCCAGAGAAGGCCCCTGAGGGGATTTTGGAGATCTTGTTCCTGGCTAGCCGGAGCTGCTCTAGGGAGGCAGGGAGTGGGGTGGGCACGGCGGTCAGCAGGTTGTCCTCCATGTGGAGGTGGATGAGGCTGGACATTGCCCGCAG
This sequence comes from Megalops cyprinoides, assembly GCF_013368585.1. Taxonomy (NCBI): domain Eukaryota; kingdom Metazoa; phylum Chordata; class Actinopteri; order Elopiformes; family Megalopidae; genus Megalops; species Megalops cyprinoides. The sequence continues at coordinate 5,518,963 of NC_050605.1, forward strand.
TGCTCCTTCCTCCACGCCCTCACTGGTGATTTTGTTCCGGTTGACGTTCAGCCACCTGAGCTGGGTGGCGTTCCGCAGGGCCTCCTCGGAGAGCACATCGATCAAGTTGTTCTGGAGGTAAAGGTACCAGGTGTACGGCGGGATTGCGGGGATGCGTTTCAGGCCCCTGTTGTCGCAGTACACGGCGTGGGGGAAGCTGGGGGCGCAGCGGCACTCCTTGGGGCACGCCTGGAGCTGAGCCAGGGTGTTCTCGTATGGGACGTCCTGGGAGCTGACGGAGCTGGCCAGCAGCAGAGCAGAGAGGACCAGGAATACCTCCATCTTGGCACTTATCCTGTTAAAGCAAAAGCAGGAACACCTCCAACTTAGCACTCAACCTGTTAAGACACTGGCATGAACACAGGACATGAGTCAAAAACAGCCATGAGAAGGATGGATGGGAGCATAGTGGAGCTGTTCTGACCCCCTCCTCATTCAGTTTCCCTTCTTGTTCAATGTCTTAGTCAAGAGTCATAGAATCTGGTGGACTGGCTTTATGACATCACATTGACACTTCCAGTCCAAACATAGTCAAGGCCACCAAACACAGAGTTTCACACTAACAATAACTACAGATCTACCCATAATCCTCCAGGACTTGTACCCTGTGTGTAAGCTCACTAAAGAATCAAATACACAAGTTAATAGAAAGGTTTATAGAAAAATAAGATAATAGACTAACAAACACCTTAATCTCATGGTATTCAGTGAGGTCAACCTTGATTGTCTTACGCAAGATCTGACATTAATATGCTTCATTCAGACTCCACAAGCTGATTACTAGGTGCATGTACCCGCATCAGGGCTAAGCACAGTTGTCTCAGCCAAATCCTAACATAGCCATGTACACCTGAGCCAGCTGAACTTGACACCTGACCAGGTCAAACAGAATAAAATGCATCTACCTCAGAAGCCAGAATACAGACACACCTTGTACAGCTCTTCAAGACCTTTCCCCTCTTTAAATTACATTACATTATTGTCATTTAGCAGATGCTCTTATCCTGAATTATTTACATAGGTTACAGTTTTTTTTCCATTTATACAGCTGGATGTTTACTGAAGCAATTATGGGTTAAGTGCCTATGGGTTAAGTACCAAGGGTACAACAGCTGTGCCCCTGCAGGTAGTTTGACCAGCAACCTTTGAGTAATGATCCCTGCTCTGCACCACTACGCTACACTGCTGCCCAAATACAAAGTTTGATGTAGTCTTTTTTAAATGTGAGGATCTTGATTAAATATTGGTTTGGCTGCATTTTCCTACAATAAGTGGAAAGTCAGAGGTGTTGTACTACATGTTACTGGCAGAACCCCAGACCCTGTCATCAGTCGTTGGATTTCTTTGGGCCGTCATCTGATCCTGGTTTAGAGTCATGGTATGTGCTTCCTTCTTGCACCTGGAGCTGATTTTCTCTGGGTCTGAGTTTTCCATGGACAGACAGAGATCAAAAAGCGACCTGGACAGCTGTTAGCCAGGCTGGGCCTCCGGCTCATGCCCAACAGAGATCCGACCTCTGACACACCCAGATCACCACAGAGAGATCAGACCACAGAAGCATCTGGTTCACTGCAGAGAGCTCAGATCTCTGACATGCTTCGTTCACTACAGAAAAATCTGACCTCTGAGACATTCATTAAAGACAGATCTATTTAATCAGAGAGATTCTGAAGCATCTGGTATACTACAGGGAGATGAGATCACTGAATCTCTAAAACACTCAGTTAATTAAAGAGAGATTAGATCTCTGAAGCACTGAGTTCACCAAACAGAGATCAGATCCCTGAAGTACTGGTTTATTGTAGAGAGATCAGATCTCTGAAGCACTGAGGTCATTAAAGGAAGATGGGATCCCTGAAGTACTGAGGTTGTTCAAAAGAGATCAGATTCCTGAAGTACTGGTTCACTCTACAGAGATCAGATCTCTGAAGCATTCAGTTCATTAAAGAGAGATCAGATTTGTGAATCATCTGGTTCACTGCAGAGTACTCAGATCCCTGAAATACTGATTTATTAGAAGATAAGATCCCCGAAACCCTCAGTTCAGAGAGATCAGATTCCTGAAGCAACTGGCTCACTTCACAGAAGTGGACCCTTGTGGCATTGAGTTCATTAAAGAGAGATCTGATCCCTGAAGCATCACTGGCTCACTGCAGAGGGATCAGATCACTGACAAACACAGTTTACTTATGTCTCATATGTTTATATAGACTGAGTATCACTGGTTTCACTCAGTGAAAACAGTGATACTGTACTGTATGTACAGATATGGAGTGGGTGCTTAATTTTATGTAGTTTACATACCTTTCTTTTAATGGAAATTACGTACATGTTTGTAATGTTTTACTTGAAATTTCTACCAAAATCTGAAATATCTGTATGCCAAACCTTTGCTCAACATGAAAGCACATCAGTCTATTTCCCACAGGCATACACACTTTATTGCTGTGTTAAATTGCCAAACCAATGAAATAATACCAATTTTCTATGAGAACATGCAGGATTTTTCTGTAGAGAGTCCTACATTTCTATGAAGGATGTACTTCATCTTAACGTTTTACTGAATACCACAAAGAAGAGCTGACCGCACATTAGAAATAAATCCCAAGTAGATGAGAGTTTTGAATGATTCTGAGGTGATGGTCAGTCCCGTTCATCACCCTCTCTCAAAGCCATCAGACACACACCCACCGGTTGCAGACCCACCTTTGGAACTTTGTGTATGTCCTCTGGTCCTCTGTCACCATGGCACTCTGCAAGTGGGCGTCCCTGACAGGAGAAAACGAGTTCGCCTCTCCCTGTATTTGTAGTGGGTGCCGACACAGGATCGGTTAATTTGGGGACAACAGAAGTCCTCTCAGCCAATCACAATCACCACAGATCAAGGGTCATAATCAGAGTGTCGTAGCTCATCCCTCTTAAGACCGCCAGAAGACGGTGGAATTGGCCTGTTTGCAATGAGGTTAATACAGGCTGTATTATCCCCTGACCTCTCACTCCACACCTCACTGTTATCCTGGCTATTTCTGTCCCCACAATTCCTTTTTCGATGTCTACCCTCTCTCTTTCTCTCTCTCCCCCTCTCTTTCTCTCTCTCACACCATTTTTCCATGACTGACGCTGACAATCCATGTGGTATTCATAATTTTTTGTTTCATCTTATTTCCACGGTAATCAGAATTGTGGCCATGGTGTAACTTGACATTGGTATGAGATCATGAATACTCATGTCCCAAATCCTCGGGTTTGGATCGGTTCAAGCTGAATTTCTTTGCGAAAGCCAGGCTTATTATTTTTTTTTCTTTTTTTATGGTCACTCTGAGTCCTTCTAATTTTCATTCACATAATCCCCCCATTTAAGTAAAAATTCAACTGAACTGGAAGAAGATGTATATAGATCCTATTAGACTGTGATGAGTCTTGAGGAACATCAACCACTTCTCTGATAACCTAAAAGTTAAAATCTGAGTGCCACTACCCAAACTCAGGATTAGTACTTAGTGTTGATCTTTGTTTGCCTTTTTTCCAGGACCATGGCCACTTAGTCAAGCTTCGAAAAGCAGTTTTCGCACCAGTTCTCACACAGAGGGGTCTTTCAAGGACATAACCTAATTAGCCTTTTGGAAAAGAGAGGCAACTGGGTCTACATGAAAACCCACTTTTTCTGGAAGATATTTTGGATTTGTGGTCTCCCCGGATAAGATTTGCTTTCAGTAAAAAAGGGAGGAAAATGTCAATTAAGAAAAAAATACAAAACTGCTGAAAAGTACAGTACATCAAAACAGATTAGTAGATGTCTGACTGTGATAGATATAATATGAAGTGGATTTTTGGACAGAGGATGGCTTCTTTCTTAATTTGTGTGTTCTCATTCCCCTTGATACTGACAAAACACTGTAATGCCCCATAATCCAGTTTAATTGGCTTCTCAAAATAAAAGGGAACTGTAATTCCTAATCTGTTTGGCCTTTTGTAGGGGGACCTTGCATGCAAAGGCAAGAATGTACACAAAAGTGTCACCTGTTCACAGAGTGTAAATACTGACCAATGGCAGGTACTGAATAAACTTCCTATAACTAATCCTGGGAAAATCCTCCATGGCATTCCAGCACAGATCAGCTTACTGTCGTGCCTTCCTCACACCTCAGCTGGATCAGATTGAAAGTTTAAACAAATGAGACGGGGAATCCATTCATTGCTGTGGATCTGACGTTCAGCTCCAAAGTCACCTGTGCAGAAAACGTGTGTGGACCAATATGAGCACTTTAGAGCAACTGCTTGCTGACTATGTGCTTAGCTCTTGTGTGGAGTATCCTGATTGTCTTCCATCTGTCCCTGACGTGTGTGCAGGGTCAGCCCGTGCGTTCACATTTACACACAGCACACAAATTATGTTCTGAGATTGATTTTTGAAAGATGATCTTGATAAATCTAGGCTCAGGATGCAGGCATGGGTTTGGAGAGTTTAGGAGTTATCCAATGCTGAAGGGAAGCAGATCTCAGGAATATTGAGACATGTCTGTATGTCAGCCCTCATGTTAGTTCTTGATAACCCCATGCTCATGAGCTCATCAAAGCTTGGTCAACACAAAGAACCACGCCAATTGACAGTCCGTTTATGGCACCTTCCTCCTGTCCATTTCTATGATGTTGAACGCAAGTCATGAAGAGACTGTGACCCAGACATTATTATTAACAGTTCTGGCATAAGTCAGGTGGAGCACCTGTCACAAAGAGATATAATTCATCTGGGGGATGAAACCTCTCTTCCTCCCCTGTGCAGGCAGGATCAGGCCACACAAGGTTCCCTGTGGTCATCTGAATCCCCTTTGAAGAACATGCAGGTTTCAGCTTTGAGTTATGCCTTTATAGACCTTCCACATTTTTACCTTAAAAGGCTTTTTTACCCTCTCATCTGTCACCTCAAAGAACAAGGTGAGAGAAATTCTTTTGGTCTGACTTAAGTTAAATGCTACAGTTTCGCACCCCCAGAGGTATATAAGATGATGTAACTTCTGCATTGAAACTACATTTCCCAGCATGCAAATAAGCCACTCAGAATTCCAAACATGAAATATCTCTTCTTTCCATTTGAGACAATCTCACGGAGAGCAGGTGGATTACCTATAAGAAATTCATTTGGTTTGTGTTAAGTGATATCTGTTTGCTTTTTTGAGGGTTTATGAGGTTCAAATGCCCATAAAAATAAACCACCAAATCTAGGGGGATTATTACTAACAACCCTCAAAATGAAGGGGCCACATTCAAAACCAAGCTTTGCATACAGACTACACTGTTGCAGGAACTGCGGATATAACACTGCTGCAACAAGTATAGACTACTTCCCGTAGACCACTTCCTGTTTAGAGTGGGTTTGTTACAGAATTTGTTTGCAAAAAAAAAAATTCTTGCCAAGAATGTACCTAGACTGTGAGACGATTTTTACAAGCAAGGTTTATTCAACAATCTGTTGAAATTTCATGACAATTGTGCAAACCTCATATTAGTGTGGAAATTACACCCACTGAAAGGCAGTAGATTATGCTTGCCTTTGAAGCATATTATTAACCACTGCAAAGAAGTTCAACAAATCTTCTCAGTTTAGAAGTGTAATGTTGCTGTTACTTACTTTTGTTTACTCTTCACAGTACCCCGACAGTTTCTTAATATGATTAAGATGTGTGTAGCTTTTTGCTTTCAATATCTTCATCATAAAGAATAAAAAATGTGTTTAGACTATATTAGCTTTTTTTTGCAAAGCCAGCTCAATGTGGAAACATTTAGCTAGTGAGCTGAAAGCTGAGGAAGGTCTCCTCCCTCTCATGCAGTGAAACAGAGAAAATGGCTTGAGGCAAGATTTGCCCATAAGTGCTGATTTTGGATCAGACTTCCAAAACACAATTCCAGCTTTTCACATTATAAGCTAAACAGCAAAACTGTTCCTAGATTTGCACTTATGAGTAACTTCTGCCTGGAGCAAGAAAAAAAAAAAACAAAAGAGAGAAAACCATGGGACTGGATCAAAAATCCTAAAAAATGTTGTTTTTTCTTTCACAACCAGCACAAAAATTGCTTTAAAATGTAAGTAACAAGTAACTGATATGCAAATACAAAATGTTAACTTCCAAAATGTCTGTTGCTTAGCAACATTTATAGCTCTGAGCTTTGCTTGACTGGAAAACAGTAGATTGACAGGAATTTCGTCCAGTTACACTGGAGGAATGATACTATTTCCTAAAACAAAGTGGCTTCCGCACTTGATTGACATTTATTTTCAGCTATATTGCTGATTTTAAGAATGTTTTTCATATGACAGATAGTTTTGGAAGGACAGACACCCCGATGGACAAGTCATCTGTCCAATGATACAGCAGCTTTCTCCTTTTTGACTTATTCTTTATAAGCATAGATGATATCATTGGAAAATATACCATAAAATATCTGCTGCTTGTCACACAAAAAGACCGGACTGTGTTCAATATCCATAAATGTATCCACAAAGGTAATATGCAGAAATAAAAATGCAATGCAGTTGTAGATCACAATCACCATAGAATTTATAATTACATTTACATTTGGATGAGTGCATGATTGGATGCAAGAATATGAAAAAAATATTTGGAAAATACCAAGTATTACCATGACATTAAGAGCGGCTGTGCAAGCATTAGGAAATTTCTGTATTGTGACTCTACAGATACATAATTCATCTGGAACACTAGAAACACAAAGTCATTAGGAAATGCAAAAAGGCAAAAAGAGAAGCAAATACCTAATGAAGGTTTTCTTTTTTCTTTCCTATAAGTATAATAAATAGGCATTACATTCCATTTTTGGAAAAAATATGATGGATTAAATATTCTGGAGGTAATGTTTATGAATTACACTTTAGATACAAACTAATGCAAACTCAACAACTGTGTGTTGCAACCGCAACATATATTTGGTGGTCAGTGTTTTTGTTGGAATTATTACACAAAATACAAGGTTATAATTCTCAGAAAATACACACACACACACACGTGCACACACATACACACTCCCAAACACTTTTGAACACAAGTCAGTAAACCAAAGGAGGTCAAACATGTGAGAGTAATAGACTCACATCACGCTTGGAGCAATCAGCATCACGCTGAGGCACGATTAAAGAGAGACTGAAAGAGCCGCCGAGGGTTGTGAAACCCCCCCCACCCACTGTTCATTTATCACAACAAAATCTCACGCCGCTCGTTAGCCGCCGCATGTGCTCTTAATGGCGTCCTCGTCAGGACACGCCGGCGCTAACGCTCCCACATCTGCAGGACGGCGTGCGCTGTTGGCTCACCCTCAGCGGTGCCCGCACAGCTGGCGAGCCTGAACGGCTGTTAAACTAATGCGGAAAAGAAAGCGAGCAGCAATAAAAAAAAATGTGCATTTGTATTGATATTCTGTCCTCAGAGGGACACGTAATACAACGCAGGTGAAGGAGCCCCCACCATTCGAAAGAAGATAAAAAAAGGTACCTGTTTTTCTGGAGCCCAGTTGCCTGAGGTCAGGTGAGGCGCACAAGAAGAGAAGGGTCTGGGTGTGACGCTCCCCCTCCCCCGAGACCGGCTGGAGGTTCGAGATGCACAGAGGAGCTGCTTCACTGAGGGCAGAGCTTGCAGTGGCTCCCACAAGTTCAGGGCCAGCCTTATTAGATTTGTATTGTTGTTAGTGTAATTTCTTCCAGCCTGTATCTTTGACATTGACTGGTGGTGGTGGTGGTGGTGGTTGTGGTGATGGTGGTGGAGGGAGAGGGGGGGGTTATCTTTCGTGAGCTTGTATTGGCTGCAGTTTGCCAGCCCATGGATCTACACTCCTCTTTTCTCATTTTTCTTGAAACCCTCCTTGAAGACCTCTTTTTTTTTTTAAGAGTCCTGCCTTTGTGCTTGGGGTGTGTGTGCTGACAGGTGGCCTGGAGATGGTTAACCGTTTAGTGGCCGCTGGACACCAGGGCTTCTCATCATCGGACTGCCGGCGCCTGTGGATGGATTTTACTCACTTCATCCGAGACCGGTGCCCAGGGGCCACTCTCTCTCTCTCTCTCTCTCTCTCTCCCTCTCTCTCTCTCTCTCTCTCTCTCTCTCTCTCTCTCTCTGTGTCTTTTTGTCTGATGGAGGACAGGACAAAGTGAAATGCTCAGACACGTCCCGCTGAAGAATGCAGCCTCTTCCTGCATTGCAGATGCAGAGAGAATAAGATTTAGGGAGAGGTGGCGGTCCTAGTGGGTGGAGGGGTTGGGGGGGTGGGGGGGGTGATTTCTCTGTGGAGAAGAGGGCCTCTCGCGCTGGTTTAATATTCGGCTGTGTCAGTGTAGCTCTGCGCCAGGCAGCTGAATCACCGCAAAAAGCAGGAACATCTGGCCCTCGGCTGGGTAGCGTCTCAGCAAGAGACAGAAAACATATGGAGAAGCAGGGAGCAGCTGAACGCTTAATAAACATTTATTAATTCTTTATTAAACACTTTCAAAGTTGGAAAAAAGGATGCTGATTTTTCAAGTTATTTATTGTGTAGACACTAGGCTTAGTCACTTTCTCACTTATCACACCGATATTACGCTTATGTGTGGCACCAGTAACCATAGCACTCTGTAAGAGGTTGAAGAATGCTCAGATGTGGTTGGTTGTGCCCTGTATGTACCATCTCTCATGCAACCTTTAAATGCAACTTGCACTTGTTCTTTTTTAGTTGCTCTGGTTAAGATTATCTGTAAAATGACAAATATGAAAGCATAGCAAACATAAAAATCTGACCGGAAGAGGAGGATGTGACTTGCGTGATTTGAAAGTGGTGAAAATCGCCCTGTGGTTTCTAACAATAAAACACATTGAATGCTTTGAATGCTCACACAGTGAATGTGAAGTTTTATAACAACACTTGGTGAAGTGTGGATTGCTAACATTTAGGGGGAAGGACCGTACAAGTCCTAACTGATAATGACCAGGAAGGACACAGTTACACACATTTTTCTTGTCTTTGTGATTGGTCACATTTGTTTTTTTCTTCTCATCTGTTTTTCACCTGTATGCTATGTGCTGTCTGATACACTTTGTGTCTTCTACAAATTTGCAAGCCTTTCCTGAGATGACACCAGGCACCACAGGGGTGTGGTGTGAGGACTTTTGAAAGGGAGCAATTTTGGTACTATTAACTCTTGGACATTATCCTAGTGAAAAATGGCTTTGCTTACATAATGGACTGGATTCAGTCCAAGACTTTTTCCCTGCCCTCGACTGGTGTTAACAGGTGGCCTCTTTCCACACAATGTGCCTTTTTGTTCCACCTTTAGCTGTGGAGTTTCGATATTTATCGGGTAAAAGGTCTGGAATCTTCCCCGTGTTCTGGTGCATGGAGTGGAGTTTCTGCCGTCAGAATCTTAAGGACCCATTTGGACGACCTAGCCGCCATGACCTCACTGCGTTACATCACGCATCAATGTGTCAGATTCAGACGCATTAGAGACAGCAGGCCCCATTTTGCCCATGTTTTTCTTTTCTTGCATTGGAAGGAATGCCTGAGCAGGGTTCCTCTCCTGTCCAGGCTCTGGGGGTGGGGAGGACGGGTGTGATTCAAGACCCAGCTGATAGAAAAGCACGGCCTGGTGTCAGATCCAGAGATTTACTAGCCCCGTCTCAATGCAGCACCAATGGCAGGCAGGCTGGACCTCCAGGCTCGCTGTAGCACACTCCAGCCTTCTACTTCACCTCATCCCTCTTCCTACTGATTTACTCAGTCTAAATGAGAGAGGCTGTGCATTATACGCCTGGTATCAACAGCCGCACGGAAGCATGTGTGTTACATTACATTACATTCATTTAGCAGATGCTCTTATCCATAGCAACTTATGTATGTTACAATTTTTACATGTAATCCATTTATGCAGCTGTATATTTACTGAGGCAATTGTGGGTTAAGTACCTTGCCCAAGGGTACAACAGCAGTGCCCTAGCAGGGGATCGAATCAGAAACCTTTTGGTTATAAGCTTGACCACGGACAGCGCTCTTGGCTTGCATTGTGGGAAATATTAAAAATCTGGAATGCTCACTTTTGAAATTCTTAAACTGACTTTTGACCGTTAGACACTACACTGTAGCGGGTAGATCTTTGAATTGATGTTGAAGTGGCCAGTTCTTAATTTCACCCCAGATATGATAAGAAATATATTATAAACTTATATAGTAATATTATAGATGCTGCTGTTCTAACTTCCAGTGAGAGATCAAGTCTGATTGTTAACACAGATTGCTCTTCAGCATCCAAACTTGCTCTCATATGTGGGTGCAATATTTATGATTCAATATTGACGCAAATCCATGTGGAATGCCAGTTATGTGAAGGCCTTGATGTGTCTGCTTGGATTGAATATGACTTGATTGGGTTACATCCATTGTGCTGTCTGCAAGAATGCATTTTTCAAACACTTAACAAACCAGCAGCTTTGGAAATGTAGTTTATTGAATTCTATTTGTACATTGATTTGTATTCGTACATGACCCTGGTCATGGTAATTGTTTAGAAGTCAAAGCACCAAGAGAGTGTCTCCCACAATATGGCAAAACAAGGTAACCATGAACACCACATTTCACATGCTATGTTTTATTGTTCAACTTTACCATGAGTTGCATGCAAGTAATGTAAAACAGGTACATGTCTGCAGCTTATATGAGGTGATGTGCATAACAGTGGCTATTTAGTGGAGTATGACTGGCTTTGCGTTAATTGTGATAGATTTTGCGATAGAAACAGCATAAAAATCAGAAAATCAGCAATAAAACCATCCTCTCAGTAGACATCACTTCTGCGGACTGGAAAATGTCATCCCAACAAATCAGACAGGTGTTCTAATGTCCCTCTTTTCCTTACCTAAAAGTCTGTTTAATATGAAGCGTTAATGTATGAAGTTAAAACAGAGAAATACAATTTACAAAATACAACACAACAAGCAAAAAAAAAATTAGAGTAAAAGAGTGACCAGGCTGTTAACGAGGCATATGAAACATAAGGTTTTGGTTTGTTTTATCTGTTATGTTGTGTGACGTTTTAATGCCCCAGCTAGTCCCCAGACTATGTGTGCCTCTGTTTCAAGTGTTCACAGTAGTTGCTTTTAAAGAGAAAGAATTAGAACTATGTGACTAGATGCCTTTGTTTTTCTATGCAGAGGAAACCTTCTGAATACTGCACATATCAGCATTATTACAGTATAACTACAGTTGAGGCTTTCTACAGTTCTAATACCATACTGTACTGTGGTATCTATAGGTCGGTTTGTAGGGCAGCAATGTAGTGTAGTGGAAAGGAGCAGGGCTCAGTAAAGGTAGCCAGTTTGATTCCTAGGGGGGGTCACTACTTTTGTACCCCTGGGAAAGGCACTTCAGACAAATTGCTTCAGTAAATATTTAACTGTATAAATGGATAACATTTAAAATTGAAAGCCATGTAATTTTCTCTAGATTAGCTGTGCTAAGCAAATATAGTATTACTTTCATTATTGTGTAAACATCTGCACAAAGCCAATTGTGAATGCAAATGTCATTCATACATACATAGAAGTTTCATCGATTAAAAAGAGCTGCACCAGCAGTCTTGTGAGTTAAAAATTTCAGCTTCAAGAAAAACGAAAGAAAGAAGAATCTGTTTTTGGATGAAGTCAAACTAAATTGTCTTCAGCATGCAAGAAGACATTCACTCACTGGACCCCCTCAACAAGCAGTTTTTTAAGAAAATCAGACTGGGACTTGGATTCAGTACAATTCTTCACATCTGAGATAACTTCACTTATAAACCAACACTGGACTGCTGCTCTCACTGTTTGCCTTACAGTGCCTTTACAGTGTTGCAAAGAAAGACGGGAATCAACATTTGTAGCAGGCAGTTGAAGACGGGTGACCATTTGGTTTTATATTGGGTGCATTTGGTGGGGGGAGGAGGAGGGTGAGGAGGATGATGGTGGAGGCTGAGGAAGGCCTCTAGTCTGTGGCCCCCACGGTGAGCTCGGTGGCCTGTCGGAGGCAGTTGGCTGCCTCCAAGGGCACGCTGCTGCGGGTCAGGTTGTTCCCGTCCAGGCGAAGGTGCCTAAGCTTGGAGTAGTTGACGGGGCCGATGACCTTGCAGAAACTTCCAATGTCAAACTCTGGAAGAAACACGCAGAACAACAAAAAAAAGGTCTGATGGCTGCTCTGATCGCCTGATAAAATTCAACACTTCTCCAGAGCTCTGTTTGGCTGATCGCGTTTTCATACTCTTCCAGAGCTCTGATTGGTTGATCAAATTTTCACACTTTTCCAGAGCTCTGATTGGCTGATCACATTTTCTCACTGTTCCAGGGCTCTGATTGGTTGATCAAATTTTCACACTAATCGAAGGCTCTGAAATGGCTGATCATGTTTTCATTTTTTTAACAAAACACTTGAATATTTGAACAAAGGTTTGACTGAATATCAATATAGGAATCAATATAGAAAGCATTTACAAGCTGCTGATTTGTGTTTTGTTCATATACAGAGCATAGTAAATTTGAAGTAAATTTTATTTTTAATCAATAGAAATAAATTTATAAATTTTGATTTGCAGATGAAAGCTACTTTTCTCTGAGTTGAAATCCTCGAATGTGGTAAACAAACTGATATTTATTGAAGTCTGTGTTAAAGATCTGCAACCTCCTGAGAGGTTAATATGCACCTGATGGCAAATGGACTGTGTTAAAGAAATGTGAGAGCAATGGGCCAGAACAACTCACTGCTGATCTGGTTGACCTGCAGGTAGAGGTTCTCCAGGTTCTCGTGGACCTCTGGGATGGTCTGGAGGTTGTTGAAGGAGAGGTCCAGCTCGATGAGGGACGACACGTTGAAGACCCCCTCAGGAACGCCGGAGTCGGCCAGCTTGTTGTGGGAGATCCGCAGGTACTGCAGCGAGGGGAGCTGTTGCAGGTAGTCCTTGGGCACGCTGGAAATATCGTTGTGGTCAGCGTAGAGCATCTCCACGGAGCTGGGCACACCGGCGGGCAGCAACCCCAGCCTGTTCTGGCTGACGTCCAGGTAGACCAGGGAGCTGAGCCCCTTGAAGGCCCCGGAGATGCCCTCGGATGTCAGCTCGTTCTCCTGCAGGTGGACGGAGGTCAGGTTCGCCAGCCCAGAGAGCGAGCCCAGGGGCAGCTTGGACAGCTTGTTCCCGATCATCTTCAGCTCGTTCAGGGTCTTGGCCAGCGGGCTCACGGGCTCCGTCAGGTCGTTGTAGCTGAAGAAGAGCTTCTCCAGGGAGACCAGCTTCTCGAAGGCACCCTCCTCCACGGCACTGGTGGCGATGCGGTTGTGGTCAAGGATGAGCCAGCGGAGGTCGGTGGCATTGACGAAAGCGCCGGCCTTGATCTCATGGATCTGGTTGTTCTGCAGGTAGAGGTACTTGATGCCAGGGGGGATGGAGGGGATGGATTTGAGGCGGCGGCCATCGCAGTACATGGCGCTGGGGAAGTTGACGGGGCAGTCACACTCTGGGGCGCAGTTGGGCCCCGACGGGCCCAGCATGTGGGAGGGCCCATAATAGCTGTCATAGTCTTCATACTGACACAGGGCACAGCCAATCAGAATGGCCAGCAGAGCAGCGTGTGGGAGGAGCCGACTCATTTCTCTACCAGCAAAATAAGCTTATCTATGGTGAACAGAAAGCTAAAAAGGAAATAACAGAGAGCAAAAAATAGTAGATATGTCACATTTATAAAGGCAGATGTATCAGTCCAGTCATATGTTCTGTAAATTTTACTGATAAGGACATATGATTATATGACTTCTCAAAATAAATGACATGGATACATTCTGTTTTTTATTTTTACTCCAAGAATAAACATCAGCAGTATCATTGTTTTCTTTATACATCCCTGTCACAGTGAGTATCACAAAGTATGAATCAACGCAGACAGACATGAAGCACCGAGGTGGATGAAGATACAACATTTCTCCTGTTAACCAACAATGAGGCAAAAGGCAGCAGGAATTCTGCTTCTCTCCTGTGTGGAGCCATTAGCTGCTTTCCCCCTGACCCACCCTCACTGAAGGCTGTTGGTTAGCTATGCTTGAGCCAAAATGGAGGTATTTCTGCTGTAGATAGACCCAGGCTGATATTATGGTTGCCAGTCCTATATACTGCTGTATACTACTGCAGGTTTGCCTTGAGCCCAGGCAAGTCACGGCAAAGTAGGTGTGTTCAGCCTGTGTAAAACACCCTATCCAGGAACTGACTTCAACAATATTAACTCCAAACAAGGATGCACTGTCTTGATCATATATCATGGATACTTCAGTCAAGAGAAATATTAGAATCACATATAATCACCATAATTTGCTGCTTTCCTCTTTGATCTGCAAAATAGTCTTTCTTTATCATAAGCTGATGAGCAGATGCATGGATTTGTCCAGCTATCTTGTGTGCTCTGATTTTCAAACACAATACACCAACAGATGTTCTGGGGTCAGCAGCCATTGAGCAGCTGGGTGAGACCTCATCACTGGAACGCCAAGCAACCATATTGGGCCGCATCAGGTCGGCACACACACATGCCCAAAGAGGGTCAGCAGAAGCCAGGTAACAGTAACTGTCACACCTCTGCACAGAAAATGGAGAATTCTGCAGCCTCAAATGAATGGCACATCCTGTCTCCTCCCAAGCCAACAGAACCTTCAGACGCCCTGCACAGCATCTGCTCAGCTGTTCTCAGTTTCAATTAAGGAGGCCTGCACTGGACTGAACATCTGGCAGCCCCGTTCGAACAGTATCAGCACAAACCACTGTATTATCATTTGTCCTGATTACAAATAAATCAAACCACTTTTCTTTTTTTGTTGATGCAACAGGTTTTTTTTTCTTGATGGGGTTCGCCAAACAGTATGAGAAAAAAGTAGCACTTGTACTAATTTGTAAGTCAAAGTGAAGTACACATGACTGACTGATGATTGACTCCAGGAGAGAGCATGGTTTCCATTGATTGCAACCCAGTGTACTTTTAAGTGTACTGTGATGAATTAAGGACTTGGTGAGCCTTTTTCTGCAACTTATAAAAATTGAGCACACATGAATTGAACATATTTGCGGTCTTAATACACAAATTACAAAAAATAAGGACCATGGATGGCAATGTTCTAAATGCTGGTAAATAAAAAACAAACTCAAAAATCTTTCATCTGACAGCAACACAGGAAAAGACCAGTAATGAAATTCAGGAAAAAAAGAGTATTAATTTCCAGAAAACTGTGCCTGGCCAGGCAATAGGGATTTAGGGGCAGCTGTCTATCATTAGTAGCTCATCTGTAAGCACCATCAATATGAAGGAAAATATTTGGGTTATTGCAATGAAAATGTACATACATAACTTGAACTGATGTTTTAAAATGATCTCACACAACGTAGCCAGGGATAATTAACTAGCCAATTAAGTGCAAGGATCCAAAATCCAGGTTGTCACATCATACATGCAGTACAATTTGCACACATCTTACAATACCTTCCAAGACCAGGGCAACGCAGGTCCTTGCTATAGAGACATGCTGAATCCAAAGTAGTGCTGTATAACCGTGCCAAATACCACCATCTGCCACACAGCATTGGTAAATCTGCATTTCCACAGTCTAAGCCCTTTCTATAAAAAATGCTCCCAAAACCATTCACATCTGTGTTCTGTATTACATAGTCCAGGCTATAGCATTCATACTGAATACAAACTTCAGCTGGGAGAGAAGCGAAGAAGGGATGAGAATTCAAAGCAGCTCGCCCAGGAGAACTGCAGGCTCTCACACATGCGTGAACGCGCTTACCTTTCTCTCTCTCTCCGTCAGGACAGCGAGCGCTCTCTCCGCGACCTCGGCGACAGGTAACAAGGTGTGGAGAGGACAGGAGCAGGTCTGGAAAGCAAGAGGGAGGGAAATAGAGAGAGAGAGGGAGAGAGGGCGAGCGGGAGGTTTTGCCAGACCCTCTGCTGGTCCCGGAGTGACGGAGAGGCAGAAACCAGGCTGGACTCGAACTGCACTTGAGAGGGGCTATGTCATCAATGCGCACTCTGCCGCCCCGGCATCCGTGAAAATATGGTCCCCCCCTAACGAGGTGCAGGTGCGCCCGCGCAGCACGGAACATCTGTTGCCTGGATGCGACGGCGGGGTTTTCACACACAAGGGCGTCACACCATGCTGCACATTACCTGCCTGGCTTACCATTTCACCTGTGTTTTTTTTTTTCCCACAACCCCCTTCACCTCATGTCACCCTCACCATTATCACCCTTATTTTTTATCACCCCTCCAAAAAAGCAGCCTCCTGTGCAATCAATCAAATGCATCAAATCAGGAAAAAACTGCTCTATTGTTAAACAACAGTAGTCAAATGACAGATTGCTAAAAAAAAAAAAAAAAAAGAAATTTGGACAATAACGGTTTTTGAAAGTTTCATTTCACTGGGAACCAGATGCTTGTGACTAATAAGGATTATACTTTTGTAACAGCCTGTAGTTATAAGTGAATTTGCGGTGTAAAAAGGCAGAGATGATAGAATGTGGCAGATAGAACTGACATATAGTCATTTCCATCAGTCATTCTTCCCTCCCCTTCCTGTTTTGAAGATGTAGCGCCCTCCCAAGGGAGACATGGTACCATCCATGTCAAATTCCTAGCATATGTAGGGTATAAATCACCCAGTCAGACAGGGAACCCGTTTCATCTTCAGTCACATGAAAAGCCGCCCTGGCCCATATTAACAAGTGAGCAAATGCGGCATGCTAATGATCAGAGGGCAAGAATCCCTCATTTTATCTCTGAAGAGGGCTCAAGACATCATTGCCCACATCCTCCATCTTCCACATCTACTAGTTCCCCCTGCTAAAGTCTGGAATGGATTGAGCCTGCTCTTATGTCTGTCTTTGCCAACCAATAAAGCAAGTTTGCATGCTCATTCTCATACAAATGCTATCCTCTCTAGCGCTGGTTTGAGTGGCATATAGAAATCAAGCAAATTATGATATATTTTTAATATATACATATGATTCAAGTCTCCAAGAGTTAGGACAGACTGTCCCAAATTGCAGATTGTCACTTTACATTACTTTACGTTATTGTCATGTAGCAGACACTCTTACCCAGTGCAGATTACAATTTTATCCATTTCTACAGCTAGATACTTAATGAGGCAATTGTGCTGTTGTGCCCAAGGATACAACAGCAGTGCCCCTGCAGGGAATCGAACCAGAAACTTATTGGTCACATGCTCTGCTCCTTACCACTACAACACACTGCTGCCCCTCAGGCAATTTTGAATCTCTCTTTAACTGAACATTTTAGACCTTAGGGAAATGTTGCAGTTTTGAGGTACTTTGTGTATCACTTAATAAGTTGAATAATATGCTATATGAAATTTTACCTTAATGACTAAGAACAATGCTTTCAAATTGCAGCTAGCCTTGAGCAGAACCAGCTCTGGAGTACTGATTACGTGCCTAGAACTAAGGCAGCTCTTAAGACTACTCTGAGCTGCTGCTGTGAGTCAATGAAGGAAGTCGCTATAGTAGTATGGTGTCAGAATAGTAAAATACATACTCGACACACACCATAAACATTTACACAAAGAGTACATCTACGGCCTGTTTGTTATGTTTAAGCCTTTCAGGTTCATTTTTAGAAATTTCCAAAAATCGAGTCCCCAGCAGACAGAAGGGCAGTGTAGTGCTTACTTCTCAAACAGGACAGGGCCACCCGATTTTGGTTTGGCCTACTTTTTGTAAATTAGAATATTCAAGACTCAGCTTTGGGGTGTTGCTCATCCATGATTCACACTTCAATCACAACAGATACATTTCCTTTTTATTTGTTTTGCTCAGTTGACCACTTATTTTACTGAGACTGGGAGAGTTCAGTAAATGTTTCCTCTCATTTGCAGAAAACTCAAAACTAAGGCATGAATCCACAAACCTTTTCTGTCCTTCTCCGCCCTGGACTGGAGGTGTGTGCTGCTGAGAGGACAGGAGCCAATCAGACACCTTGTGTAAAACTTGAGCAGAAAGCGCAGGAACGCTAATAAACGTGACTCTCTCCAGATGATAGGTGTCCTGACAGGACTAGCTATCGGTGGAGGAGGAGCCTCTTGGCCCCATATTCTTTCAGGAACAGCATAAGGTTCCTCTCTCCATGGAGGAATGCAATTGACAGTTAAAATGCATTCCACTGTGTCAACGGCGCCTTCTACATTGCACTATTGTCCCCACACAACATATTTCATTCTGATTGGTGGCCCAGCTTGGTGGTCATTTTGATTTTGCTGCTAGGTGATTTTCTACCCAACAAGGTTAGAACACAAACAAACAAAAAAAAAACCTAACAAAAAAAAACTGCCACAAAACTGCCTCCAGAGCCATAACCCACAACACCCTGCCTTCCACCACAGTACTCACAACAAGCATCGCTGAATGTCTTTATTGCTCCTGAGTATTTTGAGGTGTTGCTTAAGAAGATGTTATAGAGCAGCACTGGTTCGGCTTCTCAAATCTCCCAGGGTGCAAAAATAAAAAGGAACAGAACTACTGCTGAAGTTATGCAAGGAACCAAAAGGAAGATTTCTGCTACTCTTGGAGATTAAATGAAAACCACTTTTATCCTTAAAAAACACCACAATGTTTCACCACAGCCCTCTTCAAATTGGATTCATTTCTTCTCCAAGGGCCACAGAATTCTGCTTCATTCATTCAGAATCTTTGGATGGAAAAGTGCACAGTGACAGCAATCTCATGATACAGCCATTTTGAAAGTCAGGTAAGTGAAAGTCTCATTATTTCAAGCCAAGCCAAAAACTATATGTTATTGTTTAAGACTTACACTTTTACCTCAGTCTGAAACAGTTAAATGCAAAACATGGGTTTCATCTGGAAAATAGTCTTTCATAGGACCAGCAGAAACACAGTGGGGTTTCTTAACATGGTTTCCATGTCCATTCTATTGGGGTCAACATCTTCAGCTACATCTATGGAGAGTTTATTTGGTTTAATGTTGTATGTTTTTCAGCCTCCCCATGCTGTTTTGGCTTCTCCTCTTTTAGTCCCTGTGTGTTTATCCTTAAAGGCTAAAAGTTGCGGAAACCTCTTTGTTTCCCTGTTTGCAATTTAAGAAATAAATCAGCAGCTATGATTAAATGGCACAATCTCACAGCATTTCTGTGATTATTTTTATGTTCCTGATGAATGTTTGCATTGCTTTCTGCTTCAGTTATTGCCAGTGCTGATCTGTTCCATAACATATTTTCATAATATAAAACAGTTTTTTGTGTGCTGCCTGCAGTGTCTATTTTTTCAGTTTTATTAATCTTTCTCTAAACATTCAAGTAAAAGGTTTAGCCTATTTTTGACAAAGAATCAGAAAAGGGATGTGATGTGATATCCCAGTACAGTATATCCCTTTTTTGTTATCAGTACATTAATTATAACTGTAGATGCTAGCAAATGCTACCTCCCCACCACTGAGACCTCCAGCCAATAAGGTATTTTTTTAAACAAATATTATCATACTGCTGTTGTAAGTAACATGAAAACATTGGCATATTTTAGTGTAAAAATTGTTTAATGTGTTTAAATGAACTTTAAAGTAGCCCTTCCTAAATTGTTTTGCCATTACTGCCAGTAATAAGCAGTGTGGAACTGAATTGGTCAAAGAATTGGTCAAATCATGCTTTATTCTGCCAACACAGCTTAAATGCAAGTATTAGGTTTTATTGCAAAGGGGTAGCTTACACATTTGTTCTGCTGTGTGGTCACTGGTAGACCAAATACACTGCATTTTTATGTGGGGTAATGGTGCAATTTGGGAAATGGAAAGTTTAAGAATGGACGGCTGCATTTTTCCACAGTGCTGTCAAAGCTTACAGTAAGAAATCTATGTTCATGCTACTGTACACAGTGTGCTAAAGCACAAGTGCTGAGACTCAAATCAGATGGCACTTCATTATTCTGTCTGATCTGAGTCTCAGCAGGAATATTTAGGCCTTCTCTTGCTGAGAAGTTGAATGTGACCAGAGTCAATAATGAAATGGAGTGAAAATGACCCAAAGATCCCCGCTCTAAACTCTGTCTAGACCCCTTCTCACTGTTGTAGATGTGGCAGCTCTCAAGACCGTGGCTAGTAATTTCCATGTTTTGCTTTTCCATCCTGGTAATCCGCTGCCTTGTGGTGAGACTCGCCCCCCCTTCCTCTCCACCACAACCACCAACCTTTCCACCCCCTCCCTACACTCCCCTCCTCTTCTCTCTCCTCTGGGTCATTTGCTCTTGTGCTATTAGTCAGGGCTGTGTGTCCCATTTGATGCCTGTGAGCCAACCAACAGTCCACTTCTGCGATCCAAACCAGCACCACATGAGAGGAAGAGAGAGAGGGAGAGGGTGGGAGAAAGGGAGATGGAGATACTGAAAGAAAGCAAGATGGAGTAGAAAGGGAGAAGGAGTGAGGGAGCAAGAGATCACAGAGACCATAGTTCAGAATGTCTTGTCCTCTACACTCTGAAATATGCAAAAGACTTGACTTCTCAGGTAAAATATTTGAGGAGGCCCACCAATACTTTGATAAAAGCACATCAGTCACCACTGTTAAATCATGCTATTCATCACAAATAATCCTTAGTCTGCCTATAACTTACTAGTTGACACTGTGAAATCTGCTAAAGGTGTTCTCTTTTCCTGTTGGTTAGGCTGAAAGCAGTTCCTTCCACATGGGAGGACTGAGTCACGCAGAACACCCATGACCAGACTTAGCCAATCACCACGAACAGCAAAGAGACCTGGCCTACCGTTTGATCCCTTATCCCCAGATGACCCATTCACAGCTCTGAGGACACCCACCACCCAGTCATTACTCTATGGCACACTGACTTTCACACCCTTATGACATAACAGTTTAAATATCTGTAAAATATTTTCTATATACTGTTATTCCAGGAGAATCTCTAGTTTGTCTCTGTCCCTTTTGCAAGAGGACAGGGAATAAATGTAAACATCTTAACATTTAGTCTCACTTTGGCTTCTATTGATGTTTTTTTACTATTATTGTTCCCTCTGGAAATAGAGCCCTGTAAAAAACCCCTGTGAAAACTTTATTGTAATAGGTCAAATAAAAAAGATGCGTGTAATTTTGTTATTTTGCTTCAAGTGACAGGACTGTTCCAGCTTTTGTCAAGAAAAGCCTGTCTTCGCGTAGACGTCCTCAGGACCACACCATTTTCTGTGGGAGCGACCTCATTCATATTCTCAGGTGTGCACATTGTAGTGGTCACTATAACAACCAGGGAAACCAAGTTTTTAGAAGGAGCCATTTGGATAGTCACTGAACAACAAGATAGACCGCACCTTGTTCATGAAGCTGTAGAGAAACTAGGCCCACTTTAGGTTCAAAGGAGCAATCTGAGTCATTCCCTCATAAAAACAGAAGTTAATGAGTTAGATGAAGCAACACACTATGTGTCATTGTTCTTGCCAGTAAACAGGGTGTGTTTACTCCCAGTTTATTCACTTCTTAAATTTTGGTAAAGTGTGGTGTAGTGGTTGAAGGAGCAGGGCACATAACCCAAAGTTTACCAATCTGAATCCCAGATGGGCAACAAGGAATCAAAACAGGACTTAATCAGAATTGTCTTCATAGATATCTAGCTATAAATAGCTATAAATAGATAACTGTAAAATCTAAACTGGATAGTGTGTAAAAGAATCTGCTAAGTGAAATGTCACCAAATGAAATCTTAGAACTAAATAAAGTACTCTTCAGAAGAAAAAGGTGGTCAACGGCATGAACAGACTAATCCTTGTGAGTGGTCATTCAGAGGTTTGACTAATTCCAATGTTCCTATATAGACATTAGAACGGACACATCATGTGAACATATGAATGGGGTTGCAGATTGTGAAATATTCAGGCAGACTGGCTTTGTTGTCCCTGATTCCTCAGTGAGAAGTTGCAGGACTGTAGGATAGGAGGAACACACTGGCCTGGTCCTGGAGGGTTGCAGCGTGGCAAAGGATTATGGGACTTTATGTATGGTGCATTGAGGAGGGAGGAGCGGTGGCATCATAATTAAATATGCTAGGCTTGTTCATAATGATAATCTGGATTCAAATGTGTGAGCTCTTTTGACAATGCTGTCAGCAGCATGCAATCCAGTTCCCTGCATTCACACCCAATCACTTACATTCACATCCTGCAGTCTCTCCCATTCACATCCATTCATGCCCTGCATTCTCACCCATTCACATCCATTTATACCCTGCATTCCTACCCATTTACACTTTATACTGAGAATATTTTCTCTGCCTGCAGCTGAACTATTTCATGAAAGATGATGTAAACTGAACATAATATCTCAGAATACAATATTTCACAGCCACAAATCTGTTCTGATGCAGGCTATAAAAAAAAACTATGTCATGTCTATGCACTGGCTCTTTATATTACCACCATCCCTAGTTAAATATTACCATCAATATTGTGAGATAGGCCATTGCAAGCAAATCTGTCCATGTAAGCATATTTGAAATTCTACCATTTAAATCACAAAGGAAAGCATTAATACCTCTTGTGGTCAATACAAAAAATAAAAACAATACTTCCTCCAATGTCGTATGTTGTTGAAAGCTCGAGTTTAGTAGAGGGGGGCACAGAGGAAGGCAGTGCCCCTCGGAACGGGCGCCGTTTCTGCAGTCTCATCCTCCGGAGGAAATGAGTCCGAGATTAAGCGCAGACCCTCTCCTCCTCTGCGGGACATATGGATGACATGTGCCGGATGACGGACAGCAAGGATATGGCATCTGTTTGCCCAAGGCGGCATTTCACAGACGGGTTTTTTCGCCAACTATACGTGCGTGTCTCCGTCTGCTCCCTCTCCCCTGCCTGACAGGAGCAGAGTGGTGGACAGCCGATGTGCGGTTGCGGTCACGTGCGGTTGCGGTCACGTGCATTCACGGCACTGCCACAGACAGACCGCGGGGCCAGAGGAGACAGCTTTTATGACGCGGCTTAAGTTTGTCTTTGACAGCCACCGCAGTTTAGTGTTCTTCCAGAACTTGAAAGAAACATTTTTTTTTCCTCCCCTCTCAAGAAAATATGTGTGACATTATTGTCTAGGTCTTGTGTAAGTGAATATGTGAGTCATTACTTTTGATGAGCACTGAGTCATCATTAAGAAGAGAATTGGTCTGATCAGATTCATAATTTTTGAGAGAGAAGCTGTCTGGCATCAGAGATGGCATCTCAGTCTGGACTGACCCATGTGCTATTGTGCTTCTATCGTTTTTTTCTTGTGCTTCTTTCCATTTTTTCCTGTATCATAGTTACCCAAGGTCGCCTCATGCCTCATTTTGCAACGCAGTTTTAGTTTGGCTTCTTTCAAATGAGAGAATCAGTTAGCAATGTTTCTAGCTTCATGTATTGAAGGCTGCTGTTTAAAATTGTTCTTATATTATGTATGCGCATTTGTCATATAATACAATGTGAGAAGCAAATATTTCATTTCCCTCTGTGTGCTCTCTGAACACCCAGCTGTCAATCAGAGCTGACTGTGATATTACAGGGAGTGATGGAATGTTGCTATAGCTGGATTTTAAACAGCTCTTATGTGATGCTCTTAACACTGATCTGACATTTCTAATTCAATCGGAGTTAAAAATGCATAATCTCATATTTCAATAAAACAATATTCACTAACAACAAAGAGCACCACTGTTCGGCTCTCTTACACCAATCTGGGCTCACTCGCTTTTGGACGCTGAGACAGAGGCTTGGGCCAGAAGGAGCGTGCTCGAATCACACCAGTTACATAAGCTGTAGAGGACTGCAGCACACACATGCAATCGCACCTGTACACGTGCACATTACAGCAGCATCAGACCACGAAGGGAAGCAGTCCACATCGAACGTACTAATACTGGGGTGGGAGAAGGGGTTGGGAGTGGAGGCGTGGGAGGAGCAGGAGAGCGGAGCACAGGCAATGGAGCAGCTGCCACAAGGGGGAGCCAGAGAGAGCAAGAAACTGCAGCACCTTCGGCGGTATGGTAACTGATAGGACGGGTGCCAGCCGAATGTCTTTTTTCTCTTTTTCAGTCAGTGAAAAGGATACTACCCTCTCCTGCTGGCTACATGTTTGCAGACATTGCAGACAAGGCTGGTCACTGATCCCATGAAAGCACACACACACACACTCACACATGCACACGCACACGCACGTCTGCCACTAAAATAGTTATACCCCTTTAATTTATTCCAATTTTGTTCTAATTTATTCTAATTTTTATTCTGACATTATTTAAACCCTCCTCAACAGCGCTATCTTGCACGCTTGTATACCAGCTTGAATGAAGCCTTGGTTGAGAATGCCACACTTTAATTATTATTTTCCAATAAGAGGCGTTTGACACTACTGATGCTGGGAAAGCCATCACTGGGCCTAAGAATCACACATCGACTGCCTAATTGCAAACAGAGGGCCATCATCTATTGACCCTGATATTTCACAGGAGGTGTGTGGACCGAAAGTGGCAGAGAGATGATGGTGTACAAAGTGAAAAACAACACACCCATTCTCTCTGGTGTTATCTGCACATAACGTAGCACAAGAAGCCCGGGAGGTGGACAGGTTTACTGCCGGCTGCTCTCTGTTTTGCTGAGCGTTCCCCTCGTAACCTCCCCTGGAAGGAGAACAGTCATTCCTGCCTCACCTGCACCTCGGATTCCCCCCTGTGCTTCTGTTAGTCCCGTGACTCCAGATCCTCTGTCTCATTAAAAACAGCAGCAAGAATCTTACTGCAACATATGGGCTTCATCCACTGTGCATCCACTCATATAAGGGAGCCATTTCAGTAGTGCATGTGCCCACTGCTGCATAGGAAGAAACAGCAGTCCTTCAGGGAGGTTTAGAGCTTGACTTTTGAATGGTGAATTATACACACCTGTGATGCCAGGTAAGACAAGTTTACATCCCACAGAGATTTTAATTTTAATTGACCTGAGGTAGCTTCGACACAAAAATCATATCAAAATCAAAATGAATCTTGATGTTGCCGTTCTGGCCGAATATACAATTGAAAAAGATTGACAGTGAATGCCGAATCTGTTTTTCTCTCTCTCTGTAAGGTGAATTTGATCAACAAATGGACATCCAATAAAGTTTTGAGTTTGAAAAAAATGTCAGACTTATGAAAGTACCTACCTGAATCCATTTTCCATTTCCATCATTCCATCTCTCTGTCTCTACACATAAAAATGTATATATATGTGAACGTATGTCTTATGTACAGTAGATGCCATTGCTGTATTTATATATATATATATGCTGTGCTCCCACGAATGATACACTTTAAATTCTCAGAGGGAAATTGATCACTTCATCCACTACACCAAACTGGTAGAAGATATTTAAAAAAAAAAAAAAACAAAACAAAATATGTCAGTCCTAAAAAATTAAATATGACTTGCAAGCAAGTAACCTTTTTGAAATGTGTATTATAAATATTTAGTCTCCTGAGAGGCGTTCCAGAGTTGAGAAAAGCACAGTTGTGTACCACCATCTGTGACATGTACCACTGGAAGACTCCACAGAGCCCTGACGTCTGTGACTGTGTCTGTGAGGGTGGAGTGAAAACATCAACAGTGTGGAAATACTGTTGCCCTGACGACACCAGAACACTTCTTACACCAGCCTGGGCATATCATCGCTATATACTTTAATATACGTCAATATAGAAAGGATGAAGGACCATTACTGACGGAGAGTACAATCCCGATTGACATGATCACTCTTGTACAAAAGTGAACTGTATCTGTACTGTATATATAGCTCTAATACAATCCTTGTACACGCACAAAACTAAAAGCAGGGACTACTGCTAACAGTTAATGTTGTATGTGCCCATTGAATACTCCCAGATTTCTGTTTCCTCCTGACCAAGGTACAGCTGGATCCAGATCCGGGGTGACTTCTGGGTCCCCATCTGGAAGTCGGCTGGAATTTTTGTTCCACAAACATTTACGGGATGCACATTGCCTGCTTCCGTAAAGAGCTGCAGATCAAACTAAACCTGGTGCATGCTTGAGGGAATTTTTTTTATTTTTAGGGGGATTGGGGGGTGGGTTCAACTGGACAGGCTGGGCCAGTCTTGATCCCAAAATCAGACTGCAGTAAGTAGGAGCGAGCCCACAGTTGAAATGGTAAGGGCTGAAGGAGTAATGCACTTAACAGCCTCCCACTGTTGGTTAATCAGCGCCCGCTAACAAGGAAGACATCCCCTCTATTTATAAACCCTGCCTCTATGTTACATCCAGCCATCTCGTTCCCCCTTCACCGCCAAGAAATCGCCTGGCACGAAACTCAGGTGGACCTAGAAATTACGGAGAATGGAGAGCCCGTGATGCCTTGTTCCCCCCGTTGTTGGAGACATTTATCATTGACTAATGCAACAGATGCCACTGCCCTGTCATTAAAAAAATAATCAAAAACTATCTAGAGGAGCAACTCTCTGTCCACATCTGCCTTCTTCTGCTGTAGCACCCTCTAGTGGCAGGGCAACAAATCTCAGTCACGTACAGTATATTCTTTTTTTTTTACTTGTGGAAAATCAACCAATTTTTAGAACTCAAAAGTAAAATTTTTTATTATTATTTATTTTTATTTGACTTTTATTAATTTCAGGACACCTTGGTTGGGGTCCTTTGATTGAGAGGTTCATCTTAATCACTGATTTATTCAGTCTGAACTATTGTAAGTGCTTGTGCTTATAAGCAATGAGAGAGTTTTTTTTTTCTTTTATACAGCCTGTACATACAGCTTCTATACACAGAACATTCAAACTAACATGAATGTGGTGGGCAGGGCAACCCACCTGTCCTCTTCTCCCACCCTCAAATGTAAAGCAATCAAATGAGTGACAAAAACACGTAAAAACACTGCAAATCCCAAAAAAACGACAATATTGCTGCAAAGAAAACAATGAATCAAACATGTGGTTCTGTGAAAGGCCTCTGTGGAAATGTATACAGTCCATTCTAGCTGTGTTTGCCCTTGGTTTTATTTTTCTACCGATCGTTACAACGAAGTGATGGTTTGGAGGTGTGCAGTGTCTTTAAAAAATGTTCAAAATTTAAAAACAGGGAGGTACAAAAACATTTTTAGAGAAACACATAAGCAAGCAGAAGATATTGAAATGTGACAGAATAAGAACTATTTTTGTCTACTTTACCTAACTAAAATATCAGAAGAAAACGGTACCTGATAGGGTGTACCTCCTATCCCGATGGTACACGTTGAATGCTACCTCTACACAGTTAATAATATTCTAGTACATTCTGGTATGCCAGTTCTTATTGGTGGTATTTTTGAAACACAGGTTAACCCTTAGCTGCCCGCTCCGCAGGTCAGCCGGTCTAATCACCAGAGGGATGGCTTGAATTCTGAACTTGAACAAAGATATTAGCTTGAACTCAGCATGGCTACGTTTTTGTCTTGTTTATTTATTCATTTGAATTTTTCCCACTGACGTGAAACTTAAATGCTAAAAATTCTTGTTCGTTACCTTTAAATGGTGTTTTTTGCATATGTTTTCAGCATTTTGTCATGAAATCTACCGCAACCGTCTTTTTTCTTACAATCCACTCTCATACCAGCCTAGACTCTGCTAACGTGCAAAACTGACAAGTACAAACATGAACCACAATAGCTGTTGATTCACTTTCCCTGCTGGGCCGCTGCTGTGGGGACTGAACAAGACTGGCACATCGATGTCACTTCTCTGTTTGGTGTGTCGCTGTGGCTGTAAGGTGTGTTTCAGGATATGGACTTGGTTCTGTTTATTTATGAGCTACTGCTGTAAGGAAAGTGTAATACACTGATTTTTTTTTGGGGGGGGGGGGGGGCAAGGGGCGAGGGGCGTGGGGGGGGGGTGCAGCACAGTGGTACGAAGCGGTTGTTCAGTCCGGGGGACGGTCTACTTCTTCCTGTAGTTTCCGAGCTGGATGGCAGAGCGGTCGAAGACGCAGCGGAAGGTGATTGGCTGGACCTCCCAGTAGGGAACAGGGTTGCTGAACAGGCTGATCCCTGAGTACATGGCCTTCTTGGTGTTGAAGCCAGGGGGGCAGAAGTCCTCTGTGCCCACTGCCGAGATCTTGTTGCTATGGAGATAGATCACCTGCAACAAACATGACAGATTGGGCAATAACTGGACAGGTTTAATGAATGGGAAAAAAGCAAGAATATTAATAATATTATTTTGGGACAGGACATATAATTCAGAGCTTTAAAGAAAATCTCCTAAATGTGGACAAAAGGAAATGGTTGAAATGAAATGAGGACTGCCTGTGATTATAAATAATGCTCTACCCTGGAGAAACAGACTGGGCAGGCCCTGGCATGGTGTAGAATTTAACCCTTTGAATGAAGGTCCAGCCCAATTCAACCAAACATCTGTGCCTTCAAGGTGGTTGATGAATTTCATAATACACATCTGCAGCCTCACCACCCCACAGATACAAGACCTCACACTCCTGGCCCGGTAACACTCAGGAGCGAGGCAGGTAACCTCACCTGGATGTACTTGTGCTCAGGCAGGCCTGCGGGCACGCTGGTCAGTATGTTGTTGTCCAGGTGCAGTTCTCGCAGGTGAGGCACCATGGCCATGGTTCCGTTCTCCACAACACTGATCTCGTTGTGGCTCAGGCCCAGCCTAAGAGGAGGGAACAGCAAGTCAGGATCCAATTGGAGGGTTAAACATAGTGATGCATTAGTCAACGGGAGGGTTAGGCAATGACATTTGAGCCGATGAGAAGAACAGGTATTGCATCTGGTGGTCTGGTTACATCTGTCAGGTGCCAGTGGCACTGTGACACAAGTATTTCTGGAACACATTGGGTCAAGCATCCATCGTTTGTTAGTGCATAATTTTCTGTTTAGATACACAGTTTTCCTCTTATCAAATGGATATGCATTTTGCACTTCAAGGCATTTTTTTCCATTTTCCAAATTACCCCAAATTATTCTGAGTGACATCACTGTTCTCATTTGTTCCATGACTTTGACAAGCCTCTCTCTGAAGCATTTTTATGTTATCCATAAGGGGGGGGGGGGTGTACACAACACTGACAGATTGTCAGATTTTGACAGCTGTGTTCTGCGCCTGGACCACAATCACGTTTCCCTGCTCACTCCAGCTCTGCCTAAAATACCGCCGATAAATCAGAACACGCTGATTTCCGCCCCCCTCGGAATCGCATTCAAGGAGCAGACACCTCATTTGTTTGTTCTGCAGCGGAGCCAATCGCTGGCTCAGACTCTGCTGCTCAGACAGACGGCTGAAAAGGAAAAGGCTTCATTACTTGAGCAGGTTTTTCAGGCCCTTGAGGCTGTCTGCATGGACCTTGGTGATCTTGTTTCCGTCCAGATGGAGCTCTGACAGGGAGGCTGGGAGGCCTGGTGACCAAAACAAAAAAAAAAAAAAACACATGAAAATAACCGTGACAACAAAGACCCGGTCTATACTTTCACCTTTTGCCACGTAAGAACATAAGAAGATTAATGAGGAGAACGGGATGCCAGTCAAGCAGGGTGCATCACTTTGCCTGTAGCTCTGTAGTGTATCTGGCACTGTGACCCTTGAACACTCTTAAGGGTCTCTGCTTACTCTACGAAGCCAGGTAAGCTATTCAATGATTTATAACTCACTGAGTAAAGAAAATAAAAAACAAATTTCCTACTCTCAGTGTGAATTATACCTTTGACTACTTACCTATTAAGTTACACAGTAAGGAATGTTGATACATTATGCTATTATGGTATGTTATGTTTCTGCTTAGCAGATTAAAGTAATTTACACATCTTAAAACGTACATGTTTAGCCTTACATTTACATAGTACATTTAGCCTTAGACAATTTGATAGACAATTTAGTCATGCCCCAGGGTACAACAGCAGCTACCCGTCTGGGAACTGAATCTGCACCCTTTGGGTTATGAGCCCTGTTCCTTACCCCTAAACCACACAGCTGCCCATAGCAAACTGTCATTCTCGTCAGCAATATTCCTGTCTTCCTGTAAGGAGAGAGCTGGTTCTATAATCCATTTTAGTGCAGGCTCTACATGCCTACACCTGGTCTCCTTCTTGCTTTCCAAATCCTCCCTCTTAAGAGTTCCTCTACAGAACATCAAAACTCGTTTTACAAAGAACACTGTCTCTTTGTCTGAAACTGCAAGACATTTAATCCAGCCTTAGCCTTCAGCAAAAAAAAAATAAATAAATAAATAAAAGTAATTTAAAATGAAAGAAAGGACAGCTGTGTACCTTTGGGGATCTCAGTGATGTTGGTGTCGGAGATCCGGATGTAGGAGACCCGTTTGAGGTCACCGAAGGCTCCGGCATCAATCCCAGAGCTCTTGAGTGGGTTTGAGCCCAGCTCTGTGTCAAGGAAGGAGAAAGGGGAGAGACAGGCAGGAGAAAACAATGATTTAACATGATAAATCTGCTATCCCTGACATTTGTATACGTGCAAATTTGATACAGATTGCTGGACATTCACAGACAAAACTCTGTTTCTTTGTTTAAGTAGTAAGAAGGACAGCAGCTTAATTAAGTGCTATGTGCCGTTGTGGCTCTTCAGTGATGGTTAACACTAATGCTATTCTAATGCTGTTAGAAATCAGATGGAAACTGTTTTGTTTTGGGAGTAAGAGGCATAGAGGTGGATCACCTCCATCTGGAGACACACTGTAATACAGACCTACATTCTTAGAAACTGCTAGGAATATTGCTATCAAGTCAATCTGTTGGCAAGATATGGAATGGGATTTTATAACATATGGAAACCGGTGGAGATTACAGTTGGAGCTCTTTTGAGCCATCATGGCTCTTGGAATTGGGGGTTATCCTTGTTTCTCTGGTGCAAAGCAGGAGAATGCCAATCCCGCCACTCATTGCCATCTCAATCCAGCTTTTCAGTGTTAAGTGCCAAGCAAAGTGGTGATGGGTTTTAAGGGGCAGTCCAGGCCTTGGTGTGTCTCAGCTGTGTACTTGATCCACAAACCTCTGGGGTGAGGAGAGGCACTCAACCACCACAGATCTGATCAGGTTAGGGGATCCAGTGAACAGAGAAGAAACACTAGACATGGATACTGCAGTTAGGCATAATTAGTGCTATGGGTGGGGGTGGGGATGCCAGGGGGCCAAAACCCCTGCCCTTTTGGTCCTCAAGTCAAAAATGCCCTTTCTTGCCATATCACTAAGCAATGCTTTTTTTTATTTGAGCCCCTGGCCTCCAGAAAGTCTGTGCATGGCCCTGGTGTTCCCCTAGATCTTAGACCATGCCCTCAAAGATGGATCTCCAGATCTTGGTGATTCATCAGAGACAGCACAGGCTGTTAATGCATGCGTACCCATGACGATGACGTTGGCCAGGCCCTCGAAGGCGGTCTTCTTGATCTTGACAATCTCGTTCTCGTGGATGCGCAGCTCCTGCAAGCTCTTGGGCATGTTGGTGGGCATGTCCTTCAGGAGGTTCTTGGACAGGTAGAGCCTTTGCAGCTTGCCAAGGGGCATGAAGGCCTTGGGGTGGATGGTGGTGATTTTGTTGTTCACCAGAATGAGCGCCTTTGAAAAAGAAAAGCAGAAATTAGGAAAAGAAAAAGAATCCAGGGAAATTTAATGACAAGCACAGATCAGCCTAATTAAATCAGCCAGGCTGATCATTCCACTTCATCTCGTTTTGCCTTAGCAGTATTCAATGTGTCTAGCACAAGTCTGGTCTCAGATTATATAATGGTGTCTGCTTCCACTTCCACCATACTAAACAATTCAATTCATAACTCTCTGCATCAATGACATCAACTAATTTATTTCATACCAGCACCATTCATCCATTGACATGTGACAGTGATAGACAATGGGGGGGGGGGGGGGGGGGGGCATGGTAGAGGAGGAGCTAATCAGCTCATCCTGCCCTTCCCACCCATACCTCACAGCAGCCACTTAGCAGGGGACCACTCCCCACACATTAGTCACACAATGGAGGCGGGGATTCACTTAGCCACTTACAAAGGAGATAATAAGGGAGTAATACACTGGTAATGCAGAGTAATAAAAAAAGGCAGATGAGCTGGGAGGCGATCAGATGAACACACCGATAGAAGCAGATTGGAAATGTAACCCCCTCTTTAATGATGTTTTAACTCTGACGCTTACATCCAAGGAGCAGTGTAATTATTCTGCTCTTAAGTCATTTTATGGTAAGTGCTGGGATTTTATTGGATGTTGCACAATTTTAAAAAAATGTAATTGGTAGTTAGTCCCTGGGTGAAAAATCTAAGAGCTGTGTAGTGTTGAAAGTTTATTACCTGAATTACCTCAATAAAAATCCGACTTAATGAATCCTGTTCACCACTTCCCTCCTGCCCAGGGGCACCTAGCAGCTCAAATCTAATTATAGCGTTCCAGTTTTAGCACCTCTTAGCATACCAACATGTCCCCGATCGTTTGAAATTTACAATCCGAGGCTGGAATGATATGAATTACTTCTGCTTATCTTGAGCAGCCTACAACAAATTAAAACAAAACAAGCCCTGGCAAAGGCTAGAGAAGGGTATGGAGCAAGAAGAGGAGCCAAAATGCAGGACTGCTATGCGTGATAAGAGAACTGGCTCCAGGAAACCTGGCTGAAATGATACATCAATAAGCAGAATACATTAGAAGGATCTGGAGAGGTTGTAGGGCTGTTTATTTTTGAACAAGAGAAACTTTTCTCTGGGACCTATAATAAGTTTAGCCATATGAATAGTATTTGTACAGTGATGATGTGTATGGTGTTTTGTCAAACAGTCAGGGCATGGACAGTTACATTAAGCTGACTTCTTAACAGAGTGTTGGTTGGTTCAGGTTGATCAACTTGAGGCCTACTGTGAAAGGTCTGGGATGTTACCATGTGTGGTGGCTAAATGATACTGCTGTTGTGTGGACTCAGAAAAACGTTTGACTTCTGTTTGCAACTCACTGATGTACTGAGAATGAAAGTTTGTGGGGGAAAAAAACAGATTTTTTTTTCTTGTGTGTAATCCACAATAACATGAAGTAATGTAGGTCAAACTTGAACAGATCCACTAGTTTGATGCCAGAAGCATGCATTTACACAGACTTTTAAACCCATGCACTGTTGCTTGAAGAAGGAAAAAAATAGTGCAAGTTTCAAGTTCCCAAAACAGCACTTCCTCAAAAAAAATCTGTACCACAAAGTGCGAAAAGACTGTTTTGTTGAATTGTTAATTTAACCTCCTCAGGTGTAGAGTCTGAAGGTCCGTGCACTTTGGGGTTTTGACTCCAGCTCATTCCGTAAAATCTCACATGTTCCACATTGCACATTACTCATAGGCCTAAACTCATCCAGACATGGCGCAATTCGAGGAATGCACTGCCCTTGAGAGTACTGTACAGTAACGCAGACAGTACTGTACCTTGGAAATCGCATTGGCTGTATTTATCATGGCTCTCTTGCCTCTGTGGTGAGAGATGTAACGTGTTATCCAAACAAAAGTCATTTTAATGCGTCTGGGACCGCCAGTACCTGATCATGGATTATTAAACACTGAACACCGCAGTATAAATATACTTTCAGAGACATATTTGGCATCTCTGCTTTCCGTTTTATAGCGTTTAAATGTTTGGAGCGCTATCAAGAGGTCCGTTTTCTAAAACAGGACACGCAACACTCAGAGTTTTTCCAGGCCTTTCAGGAATAAATCTTTATTTGGACCGGAGCGCTCCAGCCAAACACGCTTGGGTTCAATTTAGCCTGAACACTTGGGCGTATACAATATGCCTGCTGGGCTATTGTCCAAGGCTAAAGTTCAGGTTGATTTTAAACCCAGAGTGCTGAAAATCAAACCTTTAACGCTTTATTCCAAAGTACTGCGTATAGAAACAGAGACTGTTCCTTTGACTGGATGATTGATTAAATAAATTCTGCCACAGACACACACTTGAAAGAGCACTAGTCAGGACTGTTTCCAAAATCTAATTTGGAAGTGTTCCACAACTGGAGATCTTGGAGAATATGTTAATGATTTTTAGATTAAACCATGCTGGGGTTCACTCTGGATTAGTTTTTAGGGGATTAAATTACATAAAATGAATGATTTTTGTTTTTTCATTAATTTCACCAGTTTTGGCTATGGCTCTGAAATTTGGAAGTTAGATAAACTGCCGGCCTATCTGTGGAATTTCAATAAATTAAGCCTTTATTTTACTTGTTTGGGTCAGGCCTAGGGTGGCATTTCTTGAAAGGAGATTTATCTTAATTTTTTTCCGTTCAATAAACAATTAAAGATCATTGTTCTTACATGCAGGCCCTTCAGGTTCTTGAAATCGTTCTCCCGGATCTCTGTGATTTTGTTGTTCTGCAGGTCAAGAAGGGTGGTGTCCGAGGGGATTTTATCCGGAATGGTCGTCAGACCTGGTGGATGTGCAAACAGTGTTACCAGTCAGATATCCACTGCCCACTGACCAGCATACATGTATTACACATGCACACAAACACAATGACATACATTCTCTCATACACACAGGTACTCACAAACATACAATAAGCACAATCATTCACACACAAACACACACACACACGTGCGCACACACACGCGCACACACACACATACACACGTGTATGCAATAGACAATTTTTCATCTTCAGCATGACAAAAGGTATCTCTGTGCAAGGAAAAATCACTCTGGTCAGCTGCGATCACGGACTAATATGAAACAATACCGCTGGGGGTGTGGTGATGTGGATTGAAACTGACCAATGAATGTCTGTCCATAGGTGACTGTCTGCCTTTAGTCTGCCTCTTTCACAGAGAGAGCTGCTATTACCATCAACCCAACGCTGTGATTTGAAGGAGGAGTGAAAAAAACTGGAGCAAAGGGCAATTTACGATGAAATGGAAAATTCTACGGGATTCCGTGTGGGGTGTGATTTGTCATCCTAATCACGACGTGAGCTGTCACCACTCATGACAGAAAACCGTAACTCAGGGACGAGTTTAACGATCTGCGGGCTAGATTCAATGGGAAGTGCATCTTTCAGATAAATTACTCAGATAAGATTCGCGCGTGTGCCAGCGTAAATGTTGTGTCATGCGACCTCCAAAGCCCCCCGGAGACACGTGAGTTTAAAAACCTTTTTTTTCCAGAGTGCTTTGGATGCAAACGCGCTGCTCCGTGCTCTTTGGGTCGTTTTGGTTTTTTTTTTTTATCTCTGCTGGAACGCCGCAACTCCCTACACATGACTGCTTGTGGTCGGACGGTTTTTTTTCCACTATATCGCGGGGGGGAAGACGCAGAGTCTGCACAGACAGAGACATGCAGCTGACGTGGAGCGTTTGGCGAGAGAATAAGCGAAGTGATCGCTCCACCTCTGCCTCTGTGCAGAAAGGTAGCTGAGAGCAGAGGAATGGGGAGGCGTGGATTCAACACTCCACCACACCCTCTCTTAGCTCTACAGAGCCTCACGCATCTTAATACCGTTTTTCCTGTTTAGTTTTGAACCTTTTAGGTGCTATCTGCTTTGGCTTGTTGCAGACCAAAGAGGTGTATGGCATTTAATAGAGAACAACAGTAAGGCAAGTGCTATAACTCAACTAAAAATACTGTAAATATTAGTATTTAAAAAGTAAATATTAGTCCATATGTCCATCACATTCTAAAGAGACTCATGTCATAAGGTACACAGATGAATCACTCTGACTCAGTGGGCATGTTATAGCCGTGAAAGGGACGGTGGGTGCCAAAGATGCTGCTGTCAGTGCTACCCACAATGCACCTCAGCAAGCTAGAGGAACTGGTGAATTCCTCATTCTGAGCTTCCAAAGACTGTCTATATGAAGCAACATAGTATGATATTTCTGCTGCAACTGCTTACATTTAGTCAGAAATATGACTTTGAGAGTAAGTCTGTTTCGGGTACCTTTTTGATATTTAAGTTCACTGTCCTTTGTTCCTGTTAACATCCCTGTTTTCCAGTACTTGTAGACTTAACAAAGAGAAGTGTGTTCTGCACTGGTTTCACCATCACATATCACTAGTTGTGACCGTGCTGTCTCTCACTGCTCGTGTAAAGTGATCACTTTTAATAATTCCAGACAAAAAACCACACAAGATAATGCGCCATTTCCACTTATTCCTGTGTGTTTCCACATGCAGGCATCAAAGATGCCACTTTCTCCACTGTGGTGCAATCATTAACCCTACGAGCGTGGATTTGCCATTGGGTTAATGCGTCTTTTGTTCCCGAGCGGAGCACGATGTTCCGCCATGCCGGCCCCTGCGTTTCCAGCTCGCTGGTGGGCGGAGATGCCGCAGGCGTTTGGCGTCCTGTGGAAACGCCGCGGTAATGGCCCGGTGCAGGTCAGCGAGGATGAGGTCATTTTAAAAACACTCTCGCTGTGTCTGCACCTGTCTGCACTCGCTCAGAAAGGAAACAAAATGTCAGCTGTCCTTTTACCGCCAGACAAAGCGCAGAGAAAGTAAGAGGAAGCGTGTCGGGACACACACACACGCGTATCCACACACGCGCACACACACACACACACACACACACACACACACACACACCCACGCAAGCATCTCTGAAGCATTTTGCCAAATTTATGACTGTATAACAAGATTAGACAGCATCCAGGGTCATCTCCAGCTATTTGTCTTTGTTTGTTAATGTTGCCAGAAGACTTTGGGAGTTTGGCGGCAGTTGCAGCAGACACGGTAGAGCCTCCAGAACAGTAAGAAGTGCACTCAGACAAAGCTAACGTGTGAAGCAGCACTGCTCTCTGCTGTGGAGGGTTTGAGTGGTGTCATCCTCCACTGGCCCCGTGTGGCTCATGCTATTGAGCTTATGGAGATGTGACCATAGCTTTCTCTATTTGTAAGAGCATGAACCCCTTATCTGATGGACCACATCCGAACTTGTGCTTGTCAGAGAGTCTGTGGAACAGATACAGGCCCAAGATTCTCTCTCTCTCTTTTTCTCTCCCTCTCTCTAAGGGACAAAGATTACAAGTATTGCCAAAGCAGTTATAAGACCGTAAATGCCCTTCTGTCTCTGTGTCTCTTTTCTCTCTTCCTCTCTTTGTGTTCTCCCTCTCTCCCTCTCTCTCTCATCAGCCAGCTCATCCGAGGCCTTGAAACAGGTCTTTGCTTAAGGCCACTGGATGTCTGCCTGCCTATTTTTGTCTCACTGTCCACCTGTCTTGTTTCTGTCCATCATCCATTTGTCTGTCTGTCTCTCCATCTGCCTCTGTCTTCCTTGATGTTTGTCCTGATGCCAGGTGACTTGTCACTGCAATGCTTCGTCCTGTTCATGGCCAAAAGACACCAACCTTCCTGGCTACTCCAGGGAAAATTCTGTGTCTGTTGGCTGTGGTGGATTGGGCCGGGGGAAGGGGGGTGGGCGGTGGGGGGGATTGAGTACTGCAGAAAGTGGAAAAAAAAAGTTTAACAATAACCTTATTGTGCCTGGAGCTGGGCCTCGCCCCTTTCTGCTCCATTTATCGTCCTATCAGAATCTGAACCATGCGAGTCCACGCCGAAGTCCAGTTTTGGACACCAGTCAGCGGAACCAACGGAGACAATGCTGCTATATCCTTAAGGCAACAGTGAAGGCACGACACACAGTGCCTCAACAAAAAGAGAGGTCTTTCCTGTGTGATGGACACCGTGCAAGGACAGGGGTGAAACACTGGGCAAACTAAACATGGTAATTACTGGAGCACTTTTAAATCTCCTCCTCAATGAGAAAGTCACCAGGGGTACGTTTCAGCCCCGGCCAAAAACGCCAGGGTAATCCCTGAGTGGCTAAGTGGATAAAGCAATTTCGTAATTGTTTGGAAACAGGATCATGGGAATTTTGTTGAAGAAAGAAAGAAGAGGGGGGAGTTTGCTCACCTCAGGCGAAAAAGCAAAGTTTATGGGAAACAGGAAAACTTTAGAATGCCAGGAAATGAAATGATAAAAAGCTGAGTCAATTTTCCCATTCTCCCTGTTATCATTAACACGTATTAATGACTCATGTGTTTTACTCGAAGGGTGAAAAAGACACAGGAAAACACAGGAAGATGGAAACGGACAACTGTCCCATGGTCACTTAAGTAAAGAATGCGGTATGGGACAGCATTTCAAGCGATGTGAAAAGGGAATGCTTTTGCCAAGACTGTCAGTTGGCGACTGGCACCTTTGTGTGATATTGATGCTAATGATGGGAGACCTCTGTGTTGACAGCACAGACTAGCAATGATGGGCACTGCAATGTCTAGCACGCTCAGCCCAACTCTGCAAACTGCCAGTCACATGATACACAGCATCACTGAGATTGTGCAGGCCCTCAGGACTCATCTGAATTATTACACAAATATGGACATCAGTATACAGCATATTATGATAAGTGATCCCAGCTCCTCCCTCTCCATCTAAACTCACTCTTTGCATCTTTATATGACATTTCTGTGTGGCGTGGGGGCACTGTGTGGTGTGTGTGTGTATGGTGGGAGGTGGGGGTATAGATGCTCCTTACCCAAGTCAGAGCACTGCACGACCCGCAGGTGACATTGGCACCTGAAGGGGCACTGGGGACTTTCCGGGACGGGGGGCACGCTGAGTTCGGGGTCCACGGGTACCTCGGGCAGTCCGGACCCCGCCTCGTCCTCCATCATGAAGTCCAGAAAGCCAGTCTGGCGGAAGGGCAGGGCCCAGCAGGCCGTGCCCAGGAGCAGGAAGAGACAGGCCGATTTCATGCTGCTGTCGTTGGCTTGAGATGCCTGCGGGGGAGGGGGGGGGCAAAGGTCAAAGGTCAGCACACAGAATATGATGTCCTAGGTATCCAAATTCATTCTGACAGACAGATCTTGGACCACCAAACAT
Source organism: Megalops cyprinoides (assembly GCF_013368585.1). Lineage (NCBI taxonomy): Eukaryota > Metazoa > Chordata > Actinopteri > Elopiformes > Megalopidae > Megalops > Megalops cyprinoides. Next base: position 5,557,944 of record NC_050605.1, read on the forward strand.
TTGATGTGCATTTTATTTTAACATGGATTTTTTCCAGTTTGATATGCCATTTACTAATTAGCCTCGTTAGGGCGTCAACCTGGCATTCGGTTTGCGTGTCCAACCAGAGTTTGTGCTATGAATGTTTGTCACAAAAACTTGGTAACCGAAGCAGTATCACGTGTTTTTTTAAGGGTAATCTTAGGGATATATAATTGCAGGAATGTGTTTTGGAAAAATATTTTAAAAAACAAAGTGGGATGTGGTGTCCCAGATTTGGAGGTATTCATGCCCAACCAATTGGAACCTTAACAATACTGGAACTTAAGAGCGACTTTATTGGAAAAAATACCCATAAAGAGACTGTTAGAAATGTCATTTTCCACTTTACAGTCCCCAAACTGTAAGGCAGAGGAGAATCGTCTTAAATTCAGATTCAAGTCCCACTCATGCATGTATGTAAACTAGTAAAGGAGTGAGTTTTTTTACCTGTCATGGACTACCTGTCTTTAAGATAAATGCATTGTTACAATCTTATTCATATTCCTACAATGATTATCTTCAGAAGCAATAAAGTGAAAACAGTATATATTTTTACTCACATGTGCCTGTATGAGTACTGTAACAATCTGAATACTTCACTGGCAGTTAACCACATGAACTTGCAATGGATGGGGTGTCATATGATACAACATAAATACCCCTGTACAATCATTTAACATATCTTCATCCATTTAGACAGTGAATGCAACTAGGACTTTCCTGGCAAGACAAAGCATTTGAAAATTAAAACCAGTTCAGTCTCTTGGCAGAATGGAACAAGCATGAATGACGAGCTGATGAGCTGCCTCATTGGTCTGAGATTTTAATCACTTGTAGACTTTCTCGCTGCAGCAATTGAGAACAGTTAAGAATCGCAGCCTGAACAAGCTGCTTAACAATGTTCTGTACAAAGATGTTTGGGTCCATGGGAATGAAGAGTCCTCCAGTGTGCAGAACCAGAGGCCCTGAGCAGAACCACAGCCAACCGTCATGAGTGTGGTCACTCTCAGTGTATAAGTGGGTCTCAGATGCGCACAGCAAGACTGTCAGATTTGGGTTCAGTGGTTAATGAGCTATATTTGGAAATCTAAGGGGCACAGGTATGATTCCCGAGTGAGACACTTAACTTGAATTTCCCCTGAAACTATGAATTTTCCAACTGTGTAAATGGATAGTATGCTAAAATGTTCAGTAAAACACAGAAAAATAACTAATATATTTTTAAATACACACACACACACACACACACACACACACATATATATATATATATATATATATATATAAATATATATACATATATATATATAAACATAAAATTGATTTCCTGCTGTATAATTTTCCTAGTTGGGATTGTCAGAATGAGATAATAATTGACTAGCTGTTATACATGAGCCCCATACGCAGATGTCCTTTCAGGCCCCAGTGACACAGTTCCGCACTGGGCTCCATCAGGGAGGACTGACCATCCAGTCACTCCATGTCACTCTGACCTCCGCTGACCCCCCCAGGGCCACAGAAGTGAACGTCTTCAGCAGAGCCAGCAGGCTCTGTCCCTGTGAGGCTCCGCCGTAGCCCGTAAGGAACCGCAGCCTTCAATCGGCCGGCTCGCCACAGAGGCAGAGGCGCGCTTCCCCCGCAGATGCGGAGCGAGGGCGTGGCCCGCGGCCGCTGGCTCCCATGTCGGAGGCGAGATTGCTGGGTAGGTGACGCCGGCGCGCTGCTCCCCCCCCAAGGTCATTTCAGGTTGAAGGGTTCACGGCGGAGCGGTTTCTTTTCTACGCGCCGCCAAATTACAGCCCGACGGTAAAACCCGACGGCTACAAAAACATGCAGAGAATTCCAGCTCGGCCGGAAGGCCCGGACCGAGTGCCACACGACCTTGCCGTGTATTCTCTGCGTCTCATGGTGTCTCTGCCCATTTAATGTTCCATAAACCTATTACCCAGTTCATACAGAGGACAATCTCCTAACAAACTGATAATGCTGATACTTTCTATTGTATTATTATATAATACTTCATATTGCTATTTAATTATTCTATATCAACAGATCAGGTGATCTTCATTTCATCTTTGTTTTCTATGTGCATATCTTTTTTTGGTGCTTTGTCCAATTTTGTTGGTCATTTAGCTGTTTTATATTTATGTATAAAAAACAGTAATAATTATTTGTCAAAAAACATGATAATGCTTCTGTAATAATACCGTGGTCCAGTTGGGGAAAAGGCAAACAATTCTAGTCACATGTTTCCAACTTATTTGCCGTGTGACTTATTTGCTCATGATAATTCATTCCATTAACATAAACAGGAAAATGGCCTCTGTGTGTAAATGGCTGACTTGCATGTTGAATACTACCCCCAGGCTCATGAGTGTTAAGCTGCCAGTACCTCCTGTGAAAGGTTAAAGGTCAAAATGTCCCACTGATTCCAGGTACTGATATCAGTACTGGCATCAATTGCTTTGTGGCCAATGGAGATGCATCCCATGATGCTTTGCTGGTCATGTCAACCTTTAACCCCTGATCCCTGTGTTCTGATGCCCATCACTCTTCCATACCTTGCAGTGCATCTTGACTTCAGGTAAGAAATTCACAAAAAAAATGGCTTCACAAACAGTGCAGTCTAACAAGGCATGTTAACTGTTAACTGCCTAATTTCCTTGTGGATACATCAGTAGGCAGTGTGTGAGTGCTGACAGTAACTGTTCAGTACGTCCACATTACTCATTGCAAGGTGAAGTTTAATTTATTGTTATACTCACAGACAGGTAAAACTTGCACATGGGTAATGTGTATCTGTTTATATTGTTATAACATTATACAATGCAACACAAGTTTGGAGTTGCAGTAAAGTTTAGTGTAAAAACGAGATGGTCAACCTAAGGTGTGCAGCAGCACACTCATGTTCCAGTTAAATGGATAACAACACATACCTCCATAACAAAAAACTATGTAACAGCAATGCAACTAACATGCAATTACATAACTGTAGTTGCTAATTACTACAGAATGGGATCTGTTACGCTCTCACCTAAAAGCAAGCGACCCTCCATAGCTATTTCTGAGGGAACAGAACAGACATGCGTAAAACGGAAAATGGCAGGCTCTTCGTCAGGAGATCAAGTACCTATTTCAGTAAAAGCAATACCTGTGCTTTTACACATGGCAAATGAGGACTAATTGTGGTTCATATGAAGCAGGACCTTACATGAACACCTGGAGGGCAATCAGACAGAGACTCTGACACCTCCAACATGCTATAGCATGACAGGGCATCCACCAAACAGAGCAGTCAGCATTTTTGGATACAATTAAGACCACTCACACAACTGCATGGCAAGGTGTGTGTGCTCCTTTTTGTTTGCTGTAGCTTCGGAGGAATGCTGGAACTAGTTTCACAGTCACTTTAATGATTCCCCTGTTTGTTATCACAAATGCGATGAAAGCTTTTATAACTAATATTGTCAGAGCTCCCACAACGCATTGCTTTTTCTTTATGGGCAGTGTGGTTGTTCTTGTTATTCTTTTTTTTTTGCCATTTGCGCAAAATGGAAGCAATTTAAAGTAATTTCAGTTGAGAGCAGCGAAGGTTGCTGATTATGAGAGATGGCTTTTGAATACAATTAATTTATTAAATAATTCCCATGGGCACAGACGTGTGGGTAACTGGAGGATTTCATGTTGAGATCCTTCTGGGTGTTGATTGGTGCTCCATTAGGACATTACAGGCATGGAATTGGTCAGCTGTAGGTTAGCAGGCCAGAATGCCCTCTCTATCCTGTGTGTGTCCCTGAATTTGATGGGGCATGCCATTGAGGCTCACGTTTGGACGTACATGGAGCTGATTCTCTGAATCTGTGGGGTGATAGGAAACTGAAGCTCCTATGTCTCATTACATTACACTGGCGCTGCTTAGCAGAGTCTCACACTCTGAGAGTGGGCGAAGTGAAAGAAAATACTGTTTTAAAGCATTCTACTGGACATAATTCATCCCAATAATAGCGAACAAGGGAAAAAATAAATAAATAAGCACACTGCCAAAACTCTGACTGCCGTCATCAAAGGACTGACAACAACATGGCATCCACAGCCTCTCAATTCAAAAAGTAACTGCCATAGAAATACCAACTGCCAGACAGTCATCTTCATCTCCAGGAAGTCTTCCTCTTCGGCTGCCAGGACATCGTCCCGGCTCCACTATCCGGTACAGTATGTGAATCATTCATACTAATCCAGCAAAGTCCACACATTCCCAGACAATTGGGCCCATGTGGTTTAAAGCTCTTAAATCACCTTTTCCAGTCAGTGTACACCCTGCAGGGGCCAACAGAGAGTGTTGGGAGATAAGTCAGTCTCTTCAGATCCGAAATAGTGGACAGGGAAAGGTTAGCTGGAGGAGTCCCCCCCCCCCCCCCCCCCCAAGACATAGCTGATACATTGTAATGGGCATCACTATAAGGAAACACTGTACATGGAAAAATGAAACCAGTCTCCTCTCTTTGGTACGCGCATCTTTCTTTCAATCTTAGTCCTCTTCAACCATTCCCTTCTCTCCGTCTCCCCACGGCCCCCCCTGCTCTTACTTTCTTTTCTTTAAAAATCCAGTATTTCTCTCTTCGCTTTCGCTCCTGCGCTCTTCTCTCAACAGTTCTCACATCATCGAGGTGGTTCTGACTCGGGTTCCCCTCTGATTTATTGCTTCCCCTCTATAGGAATACTCCAACTGGCTACAGCGCTGCGTCCCCGCTCCTCTCCCTCATTCACACCATCATGTCTCTGGAGGAATCTGCGTTTCTCCTTAACCGTGCTGCTCTCACGGTGCGCATTCCACCGGGCTGCAGTGGGAGATGCTGCCAGACTGCTTGAATTGGACACTGTGGAAAACAGCGTGTGCAGGTGTCTGCACAGAATGCGTTTAACCAATCAGCATTAATGCAATATTTATCCATGATTTGGAGAGAAAGCCACAGGCCCATATTTTCATGTTGCCACCTCCCCAGCATTGAAGCTGTGAATGTTAAACATTGAAAGCTTGGTTTAGGTTTCAATGCTGATTTTCTTCAGTGTCATGTGAGTGTTGCGTTTGATTCGGTGGAGTCTAGGGTCCACAGGGCACCCTGTAACGTCACTGAAACGTTGTTGCAACGTTGCTGAGACATCCCACAGCAGTGCTATGAGGTGTATGTGAGCGTTGTGTATGCATGCTGTCACAGCGGAGACGGCCCCACCGTGCCCCACCCCCATCCACACGTGATTCGCCGGAGGGGCTGTCAGTAATGAATCGGCCAAAGTATGCGCAGGCTGCAGGACTTCCAAAACATGTGAGATCTGCGCAACATATGCACCAACTGTACTGTTTTACACGCAAACCAATAGGACATTTATACCATATGTTAGTGCTCTGAACCAATCAAGAAGCAACTGTTTCACGCTCAGACCAATAGGACATTTACACCGCATGTTATGGCTCTGAATCAATCAAAAAGCTACGCTTTTACATTCCAACCAAAGAGACACTGGTTTTAATAATCTTTGATCTTTTCAATGAGGAATTGCTTTGTCATTTTGTATCCTATTTGATATTTATGTTGAATCCTGTCCTGGAATCTCCAAGTGTAATACCCTTCACAGCTGGAGGGTCAGGAACCCCTTCATAAAGATCATAAATGTTCTATAATAAATAATGTTTTCCATCTCTTGTAGGCCTAAAGGACTATATATAGTCTACAGGAGAATAGTCATATGCTTGGGAAACAGAGAGGCACAGATTTGGCCAGAATGTTGTTTATTTTTGTAGCAATTACAGTGATCAAGTGCTTGCCTGCACTATGATATTGTTTATACAGTGTATAGAACAGCCTTTTACAGCAATTCCACAACGGATTCACTTTAGTCTTAAATGTACCATTTGCTGCTGAGGTTGGACAAACTTCAACTCCTGCTCTTTTCTCTCTCTCCCTTTCTGTCTCTCTTATTCCCTTTCCCTCCTTCTGTCCTTCCTTCCCTCCACCCCCCTTTTCTCTCTTTCTCCAAGGAGAATTTCAGGTATGTCTCTTTTCAACCATATGAGCTTTGAGACAGACCTACGTGGTCTGGAATTTTCTATTATTTTAGCGCGGAGGAAGAAAAAAAAAAATCCCTCATGTCCACACCAGCGACCGTTCAGAGCCGCACAGCTCCACCCCAGGAATCCTTGGTCCAGATGTCAGAATCCTAAGTGGCGCCTGGCCTCGCTGTCCCGCGGTAAGGGAGAGGGAGCTGACGCACAACGTTCTCCCGGCGTCGCGGTGAAGTTGCGTGAACGTTGCACAGGGGCCCCGGCGGAGCCGATGCTGCGTCTAGCATTGAGACCAGCCGGGCCGGGGCTCGCCGAGATGTAAAGGAAGCAGTATTATTAAAGGATTAATGGGACACAGGAGCCAGGATTTTCTTTCTTTCTTTTTTTTTCATTTACTTCAAAGGCCGGGCCCCTCCCTTTATTTTGGGTTGCCAGAGGCAGAACGCTTCCACGTTGCTGCCATTGAACAGAAAGAGAGATAGAGGCGCACGGAACAGGGCTGGAACAGGCACAGACACAAACGCCTCGGTACCAAACAGAACAGGCCATTACCGGCGTGGACACCCTGGTTTGCGTCTGCGTTCTGTCTTGAATCTTAATTCCTCTCATTTAATTCTCAGATGCATGCCTGTTACCACACAGCCCCAGAAAAAAAAATCTATGGGGATAAGCATAAGCAACAGCAATTATTGAAGATGACACAGAACAATGAAATCGTTGTGCTTCTCATTGTCCAAGTGCCAACACGCGAGCGGAGAAAAAAACAACCAAACAAAAAAGCCGCTCGTAAACGTAATGGCTTTGCCACTCAGCAACGGGAGAGGAGAAAGGGAGAAAACCCCAAATATTTTACGACATTAACCCCCCCCCACCACCACCACCACCACCCCCTTTCTCCTGCGTTCCCCTTTCCACTGCTCACACACAGGAGACAGTGACACCATCTTCCGCGCACACCGACTTAGAATAATACACTAACGCGCTGAGACACAAAGCACAGAGAAATCACTGAGGAATGCGTGTGTGGGACGGCATATAAACACACCAGGGGGAGAAGCCACAGTAACACAGCCCGGCTGCCTCACATCCTCTTTATTAGCGCACATGGGTCTGGAAGTCGGGTCTGGAAGTGCTCAGCACAGGTCTTTCGGCCAGTCAGACAGCTCAGACTGTTGGACACACACCCACGCACACACATACTCAAACACACATACAGTACAAGCGTGCGCACACACACAGAAACACAGACATAATTACAAGCTCGACAGATACACTTTCACACCAGTGTATGCGCACACATACATATGCAAACACAACACACCCACATGCATGCATACACTCATGCATACAAACACAACACACACACATACATACAATCAAGCACAAAAGACAAGCACGCACACACGCAATTACAGCAAACACACATGCATGCACACACATACATGAAAACACACAGACACACATTCTCACATATACATACACGCATATATGAACTCACACAGGCAACAGACATATAGACATACATGCATGTACTCACATAAACACATAAAATAAACATGCGCCCACACACACACTGACACACACTCATACATACCATGTGGTAGTGTACCTGAACACTGTCTGCCAGGTAGGTACTGTTAGGAGAAGAAACTCCAGTCCATTGAAGCAAATTGTTCAGACAAACTTTACAAGGTCTTAGTGATAGGCTCTTACAACTGCACAGAGCAGGATCAAATTGTAACAAGAACCACACTTTCTCATAAAAAGACAGTCAAAGTTTCTGTCTTTTATCTCATAAGCAGCACCACACCCTCTGATAAATAAGACAGTCAGTGCTTCTGTTCTTTATCACCAAAAACATCACATATTGTCATAAAAAGGTCAGTCAGTGCTGTTTTTCATTAATCATGACAACCATCACACATTGTCATGAAAAGACAGGAGCATTACAAGACAGATAAGCATCACATCCTCTAATAAAAAAGAGACAGCGCTTCTGTCCAACTTGACAGACGAACCTTGCAGCCCAACTAAAACAACTTACACAGCAGTTCACCCATCTGAAACAACAGTCACAGTGGTCAAAAGTCCCTTTTTAAAGCAGAACAGAGATGCCTGGTTCTGTCTCTTTCTATCTCTCTCTCTCTCTCTCTCTCTCTCTCTCTGCCCTTCACCTCTCCTTCTTTGTTAAAAGTTACATGTTTCCCAGCACTTCTCAGAGTATCTCCCGTTTTCTCAGCCTCTGGAAGAGTAGCGGAGAGGACCTACCTGTGTACTTTAGAGCACGCTGTGCTTTTGTGTTCGTCTCCCACAATCCAGAAGGGGGAATGTTCGCAGTGCCACTCCGGAGGCCGAGGGGTAATTGCACTCAAAAGTGTGCAGCCAAGACGAGGCAGGTGTGAGCCAACACAAGGAGGAGGAGGCAGGGTACAGGAGGGAGGGAGGGGGAGGGAGGGGGAGGGAGGGGGAGGGAGGCAGAGGGGAAGAGAGAGAAAGGGAGGGAGGGAGAGCGAGAGAGAGGGAGAAGGAAAGAGTTAGGGAGGCAGGAGACAAGCTAGAGAGAGGGAGGGAGGGAGAGGGAGAGAGGTAGGGAGGCAGGGAGGGAGAGGGGTGGAGAAACGGAGGGGAGAGAGAGAGAGGGAGGGAGAGAGAGAGAGAGAGAGAGAGAGAGAGAGAGAGAGAGAGAGAGAGAGAGAGATGGAAAGAACTGGACAGAGGGTCCCGTTACTCGGTCCGCTTTGATCGGGCTAGGCAATCCGCGCAGAAAATCCCCTCTGCTCTGTTTTCAAAAATGAGCTGGAGCTGAAACACTAAAAAACAAGAGAAAAGGGAGAGAGAGAGCGAGAGAGAGAGAGGGGGGCTAATCACAGTCAGTAACACAGTGTAAGCAGACTGACAGTGGTATTGCATCCTGTGGTAACGATCCTCAGTGCTATGGCCAGCAGCACTGTATCACACCACAGTTTCCCTCTCTGAGTGGAGGGAGCTCAGCCTTTGTCTCCAGCCGTTTTGGCCTCTTTTCTTCACTGTGTTTTTTTTTATTAATCCCAGAGCAACGCCTCAGAGGCTGGGGGTTTGTTTGTTTACACAAAGTGGTGGGACAGAGAGCGTCTTGGTGTGTGGGGGGCAGAAAGGTTGATGTTGGGGGAAGTTCTGAGGGGGGAGGGGGTTAGGGTCCTGGCGCGCTCTCAACTTGTAACCAAGACCATCTTAGTGCCACATTTGGGATGAATTTATGCGGCAGTTTGTCCCCCGTGCTCTGTTATTTTAACCAGGTCAGAAGGTTAAGATGAAGGATTTAATACTCTTAAAATTGTGCAGATTACGCCCAGCCTCTCAATTAAAGTTTAATTTGAAATGCAATCTGTTTCTTAAAAGCAGCCGTACTCTGGAACTGCAAGTGGAAGCCTTCCCAGAAAGAGACACGACCTAAACATCACAGATGTTGAAAATAAAACTGTCATCTAAACATTACTGATAATAACAGTAATACTAACAATAATCATAATAATAGTGAAACATATAAACACATAAACAGCATAACTATTTATAATAGTGAAACACAACAATTTATTAATAAAATATAGTCTGAGTTACTGAGTAGAGCTGTAATGATTAGTTGATTAATAAATTAAAAGCTTGATTTTGCAATTGTTTTTTTAATAAACTAATCAGGTTTCAGTGCATACATTTTGACAAGAAGCTTGTGGGAGACAGGCTTTCTCAATATGTGGTTACTGTGAAAGAGTTCCATCCTGTAGCTGAATCATTTTTTTTCCTTCAGCCAGCCCAACTTTAGTCTCAGACCACAAGTGAAGCTTCATATCTTTGTTTTCTGTCAAAGGAGTCACTAGCTATGTAAATTAGCCTGTTAGCCTTCAACTTTTTCCCCATGCTAATTTCGATAATCAAGGCGATGTCTGGAAAAGGCTGACCAAGCATTCATTTTCTTTTCATTTTCCCCACCATACAGCATACACTGATTAGAGTGTGCACAGATAAGACATCAGTCTGCATTCCTTTGGTTAAAACACTTTTCTTTAATTTGGGCAATTTCACCCCAAACAAAAGCCATTTAAACCAGGGTGCATAGTTTATGGTAGCAGGCTAACCAGTCATGAAACCTCTTGGGTCAATAAAGGATGTTTTGAAATTGATTTGCTTTGCAATCACCGTTGCAATTAAAATTATTATTACTTACTATTGTATCTTTATGAGAAGCAGATTATAGCAGCTACAGTTGACTAGCCAGCCAAATGGTTGACTGTTGCTGTTGTTACTTGCTTATTGCTTGCTATTAGCTGGTCTAATGTAACAAGCTAGGTAATGTCTGTTATAATCTCTCTAGTAGTTTGCCAAGTAGGCATTCAGGTTGTAAACTAATTTAATATATAATAAACACTACATAACAACACTATACATAATCAACACAACATATCTAAGATTATTCATCATGAAACATCCAGCTTATAAACTACCTGACTGGCTTTAATAAATTCAAGGTGCTTTTTGTTGTTATAGCCAGGAAATTAAATAGTCTCTCTCTCTCTCTCTCTCTCTCTGTCACACAAACACAGACACACACACACACACACAAATCCTCCATGATCTCTCTTACCTTTGGATAGGATGCTACTCAAAGTGTAGGCCTTTATTTCAAATAGAGTACTACTAGGGCTTTCACCAGGGCTAGCAGCATGCTGCAGGAAAATGAAGGATTGGCTTCCAGAACAGGTGACATCTGTTTTGGTACTTAAAGCAAACAACTTTCACACCCCTGCGCTCACGCCTCATATTGGCAGCCTCCGGCATACGAATACAAAAAGCCTTTACTACCTCGGCTGCTATGTGGTCTGCATCCAGCGGTTAACCAATGGCCATTATTGAAGACAGTGAGTTAGAAACAGGCAAACAGATAGCATTCTTGTCTCAGTGTAGTTTAGAAGGTCCAAATACACCCCGAGAGAGAACAGAAGAAGGCAATCCCTGGGAAAGGGGAGGTCTGATCACTTTGTGGATCGCAGATGTTTTACCATCTCTAGCACAATGGTGCTTCCTTCTGGCACCTTGGCGGCTTTTAGCTGAAAGTCATGTGGGACTGTGGCAAAATAAACTGGAGGGGAGTGTTTGGTTGAACGGACAGTACCATGTACTCAGCAGTCAGCCGTTGGGACTCGCAGTGTTGATAGATAGCACCCCTAAGCACTGACGCTAAAACTGTTTCAGCTGTCCACACAAAGTAAGTGGAGTTAGGATTAGGGGTTGTGGTAACCGATTCCAAATCAGAGTATGGGGGGTTAGCGTAGTCTATGGCGTTAATGCTACAATGTAAAAATCCATATGACTAGCGGTCTGTAAGGATCAGCCAGAGTGCATGGCTGTCAGAAATCCATCCCTGGAAACAGAGATTGCTCCCCAAATGGAAATGAATCCATTTGCCGGGGAGGAAAACATCAGCCCAATCCAAGGGGTCACAGATGGATGTCGCGCGGCACGGCTCGTCCAGGAATGACCTCAGCGCTTGTCAGCTGCGCCCAGAATCGCAGGGCCCCGTCCAGGAATACAGGTGAACAAAGCCATCGCCACCTCACACTGCCTCATCTACTGGCCTTCACAGCACTGCAAATGGAAAAAAAGGCTGCTAGCATTCCCCTACACAGGAACAAAAGAGATAGTTGATCCAAGGTTAGGGTGCCCATGCACTCACGGCAAAAGCCAAATAACCATACATTAAACACTGAAACTGTCCTCATTATGACTCTCAATTAAGCCATTAAACGTGTTCTGCATAGATTTATGAATGCTTGGAGCAGGTTTAAAATCGCTGGACTTGTGCCAAGTTCGCCTCCCTTGGCTTTACCTGTAAGGCAGGGTTTGCATCCCAAGCTGGCAACACAGGCACATCTGGGAGGATTTCAGGGGAAAAAAATAGTTTCCATTGTGTCAGAGGAGCGGAGAAGGAAGGGAACGGATGTGATTACAGAGCACACACTATAAAGGCCGAATGGAGAAACCATACTCCAGCTGGCAGCAGATGTTACTCCTTCATCATTATCATTGATATTCTCCATGCTGAATGAAATATTGTTACCATAGAGTCATCTTACAAAAGGGATCAAACCTCTCCTTTCTCTGAAATGCCATCAGTGACAAAGGGAATGCACACATTTTGTTATGCAATACAGAGTCCAGTTAATTCAAATTACCAATGTCTTGACCATGTCTGAGACGTGCTCACTATTGGTAAAATAAAGCAAAGCTGAAATTAAAGTAAATAATTAATTGCTCACACGCATATCAGTACCAGTGAAACAGCCATTTCACTTTAGGATACAACCAATAAAGCCCTTTTAAAAAAAGTCTCATTTTTAAAGTTGACAGGTAAACCTTGCAATGCTAATTTCAAGGACATGATGAAGCCAAATATTACTATGAGAAAGAAGTGTGAAAGAGGGAACATGTGGTAGTTGGATATGAGAGGGAGATAGATAGACAGAGAGAAACAGTAAAAGAAGAAGAGAGGAGTTGGCTAAGATGGATAAGCGTGAAAGAAAGCATTCTGCATGTGAGAATAATTACACAATAACTCAGTTTACACTTCTCTGTTTATTTTTATGCATCCTTTCTTTTTAGGGCTTACATACTGTGTGTCAGAGTGTTTGCTATGCTTTGGCAGTTCAAATGCATATTTGTCACGCCAGTAAAGCGTATTGAATTGAACTGAATTGAGAGGCGGAGAAACGGTTTGAAAGGGTAAGTGTGACAGACAGAGAAAGACAGACTCAGGGAGGATGAGGGTGAGAGGGAAAGAGTGAAAAGGCTTAGTCTGGATGGATATGTGTGAGAGAGAGACAGAAGAGAAGGCTGAGAGAGGGACGTCTTGCTCCCTTAGAAGTAAGGCATGGTTCCTTCTAGCCCCAATGAAAGAGGATGTCGCACAGTGAGGTGGAGGCAGTGGGCAGGTCTTAGAGTTCTTCTCACAGCTCAAGTGTTGATTAAGAGTGAGGATTTGAAGTGAGGATTATCCTGTGTGTGCATGTGTGTGTGTGTGTGTGTGTGTGGGTATGTGTGTGTGTTTATACGTGTGTGTGTATGTGAGTACGTGTGTGCTTCAGTGTGTGAGTATGTGTGTGCATGCTTGTGTGTGTGTGTGTGGGGGGGGGGGGGGGGGGGTGTGCTTGTTTATGTGTGTGAGTGAGTGTATGTGTACCTATACCTGTAAAATCCACATGTATTTTGTGTAAGAATGTTTATTCTTCTTTATCAACATACACATAAGTGTGTTTGTCAAGCCGTCAAGCCAATGAAGTTAATTGAATTGAAAACTGAAATTTAGAGAGAGACAAAGAAAGAGAGAGAGAGAGAAACAGAGAGGTAGGGAAAGAGCAGGCAGGTAGGATCTTGCCTCTCTCCAGGACAACTGAAACCAGAAGCCGGCATTTTTGCTCCAAAGCACACAGGTCTTAAATATTTTGGAAAAGGGCTGGAGGGTAAAATGAGAGTGGTCTGCGAGCTCTTTCCATTACTCAGCAGAGTTCCGGGACTTTCTCTAATAAAAGCCGTTACGCGAGCCAGCCGGCCACAGCCTGTCCGCTGTCAGCGTGGGGCTGACATGTGCCTCCCTCCCAATGCCTGCCTCACTCCATGGCTAGAGTACACATCCAGTGGAAACAGCCTCGTGTCTGCCGAAATCCCTCTCACCCGCGTCCCCCCTCTTATTTTGAAAGCTATTTTAGCAGCAGAACAACACAACAGCATCTCACCATTTTTCCCCCGATGCCATGTTTTGGGTTTGATTTTAATTTAAATGAACACAACAGGAAATGTCTGGACAGGAAGCACGTCACAGTTTTAGACAATAGTTTCTGTAATGAATTGCAGCAATGGTTTGGCTTCTAATACTCCTCTTTGAACTGACAGACAGTTCAATTGGTTGGTTGCTTGTTTGTGCCTCTTTTTCACCCTGTTGTACACGAGGCTCGTCTCACCGCGGCAACCTCCACACTCACATGGGAGCTCTGAGGAAGGCCAAAAAGCTAGTTTTCACATTTTAACTTCATCAGTGCACTACAGTGGAGTGGCCATTCATTGGAGTATAGGCATCGATTTGTTCGGCTGCCGTGTGACGGAGTGCCGTCACTACGGTTGAGTATGTGCTCTGACTGCTACACCAACGAGCCTGGCTCTTTGGCGTCGCGGTCAAAGTGGCATGGTTGGCACCCCGCAAACCTGGGTTTGAGGCCGGGTGGGGTGACTGCTCTCGCCCTTCGCTACATGCCGTCCTGGTCATTGTAGGAAAATGACATGAAATTGACAAACATAACAACCGATGCTTCAACTTACAACATGCCAACATTTGCTTGTATTTCACTTTGCAGGCATCTCATTTCCTATCTAATTGTGCAAGCGCATAAGCACTAACTGCCCTGGAACATTTCAGCAGTGTGTGGGCACCCCTTATTCTAATTTATGTTATGATTTGATGATTTGGCATGCACCCACCAAAGAGTGGATGTCCCCGTTGACTCACTGATTTGTTTCTTTGACACCTGACCACAGAGGATCATGGGACTGAACTCAAGGAGAGACAGCAGCTGTCGGTCCTCTTATCTCTCTCAGCACGTTACCTGAGAGGCCCCAGCTCCGACCCCGCCCCATGTTTCTCTCAGGGGCACAAGGCGTCTGCTCAGCCAGTGCCTCAGTAATGAAATCCACACCTCGCAGCTACAGCGCACAATGTCCCACAGCTGGTGTATTAATAAATGCATTACCAAATGTACTGAACTGAATGTTAAGTGCTAAAAAAGCAGAATATGTCCCATTTCAGCAGGTGTTGACTCTGGAGTTGTAGGGAGGTGCTGAACACAAATGCCCCCCACCCAGATAGAAATGGTTTATGGAGTACATGGATGGAATATGAGACAATAACAGAGCACCAGATCCCAAACTGAAATTGTACTCCATAGCACAGGAAGTACTGAAGCTTGTTAAATCCAGACAGACAGAGTTACTCCTCTGTGCGAATGGCACTGTGATGTTTGTGTGTTTGTTTTTTGTTTTTGTTTTGTTTTTTTTTTTTCGTGAGCGGGGAGGGTGAAATTTCATATTACATCGGAGTTACTTGCATAATGATGTTTTGAAAAAGCAAATCATCTCTGATGCGGTTGATCGCTGCTGGCAGAAAGCTCCGTGATGTCTAAACAGCACCATCTGGATGACTCAGGAAAAAAAAATCCAATGGGAAAGTAACTCCTGCTCTGGACGTAAATGGGCTTATATTGCAGGGTTAGATCCATCTCAGATCTCAGTGACTGTGTACAGCAAGTGAAACTCATCTGAGTTCTGTTTGGCCGGGTCTGGTGGCTGATACTCATTTCAGTCCTCTGAAACTGGGTGGCAACAGGAAACTCATCGTGTCATTTCAGTTTTTCTGTTTGAATTTCGGCTCTGTGTGATTGCAGGCCATGACTAAAACTCCTTTTGCTACCAGCTGAAACTCCCTTTAGCTCTTTCCTTTCTTCTGCCTCCCTGCATTGTGATGCAACGCTTTCTGCAGAAGGTCTGTGATTTACATCCAGGCTTTAAAAACCGAGCCTCACGAGGCCTGAAGCATTTAAACAGCAGATTCATCCAGACGGTAGAGTCATCGCAGGCTGGGGGGAGGCAGGGCATGATGGGTAGAACAGATTTTCTGAGGAACAGGGGTGAAAAGATTGACTCCGAAACGGGAAGCAGCAGCCTGATGCCACAGCTAGAAGAAAACTTGATCCTGCCAGAGCCAAACAGAACTGTGGGAAGTGATTCCGTCCCGACCAATTGGTGGAACACGCCGCATTCATATGGTAATATGTCCGTTTGTGCACACTGAAGAATCCCTCTTAATTAGGTTTCATGGTCAAGAAAACTGCGTGCGGAAAAAAAGGCGCCGTGCCACACGGCGTGGCTTTCACCCCAAACGGCAGTAAAAAGCACCAGCTGAATCATTAGCGGCCTTGTGAAAATGACCCACTGGAAAGTCCTAGCCATAGGGTCAGTGCTGTTCTCAGTGCAGCCATGACATTCGCAAGAAACAAATCCAGTGACTTTCCACTGTAGGGTCAGTGCTGTTCCTAGTACAGCCATGGCATTCACACATAGTAAATTCAACAGGTTTCTGCTGCAGGGTTGGTGCTGTTCTCAGTACAGCCATGGCGCTCACACTTAACACACACAACACATTTTTCTTGATTTAATCTCACCATAGCTTCTCAAGTCTGGATTTAGACAGTTGAGTTGAATATTTGCTCCCTGCAATTTCAGACAAGGATTAGATACTCAGAAATCATTTCAGAGAAGTACACTGTATTGAAAAAAATCCTGTAAAAAGCCAAAAAATGATACAGTAGAGTACTTTATCATAGTAGAGTATGGGAGGAGACACGCTCTTGACTCCACTCATTGTTACATAAGGCCCAGGGGAGAGAAGGTTTTGAATTAACAGATTTTATTGAGAGGGTCAGTTATTGCATAATTTCTCCATGGAAACAAATCATTGGAAGCTGTCGCACAAAAACGTGTTTCGGGCAGTGCAAAGGTGGAGTGAGAGGGACGGCCTGCTCCATTCGCACTCTTTGAAAAACAATATCGGGACAGGCAAGGGCTCGTGCCAAAGGTTACCGGAGCAATGGAAAGTGACCAACGGAATAAAAATGGAAAACAATTATGAGACATAAACAAAAGGTCTCATTTTGACTGACATATGAAGTACATATATGTGCTATGCTTATGTCAAATGAATACCATGGACAGGTGGCCCCTGTTGTCACATGGGTTACTCACTATACAGGACTATGTCTGCTGTCTTTTTCAGTCTGAAAATGCAGCTTTACTGGCTGGGAACAACTCCCAGCCTATACATGAGTAGCTCTGCAGGGACTCAGACACAAGGACAGCTGGCACCTCCTGTACAGCGGGATGTGTTGCCTCTAGTAGAGCGTCTTCCGATTTAATTTCCATTAAGGCTTTGTGGTCGTAGCCATGGTCACTAGTTTTGAAAGACAAACTTTGTTATGTAACACTCTCTCTCACTCTCCCTCTCACAGGTTATTTCTTAATCAATACCTAATGGAATATTCTCTAATTTAATACAGAGGGGTCGCATATACCTCACCCTGTGTTCTGTTGAAATGGACAGCACAAGCTTATATAAGAGATGTTTAAATAACTTCAGCATGTCATTATGGCAACAAAAACAGGGCATGATTGGAGCTGAAAGGTATTGCACAACCTTGGCTGGATGTCAAAATCATTATTGAAGAAAAACATGAAAAATATACATTTTTGTACTTGCAAGATTTGTCAGAGGCATGAGGGGTTTTTTGGCAGCATCTCAAAGCTAGGTCTTGAGATAGGCAAGCAGGTACATGCCACTAGAGAAGTGCACCAGCCGCTTAAACATGATGCTGCCGATGCTCAAGTGTGAAGTGACATCATGCAGACAATTCGTATGTACTCTGGAACTCTGGTTCTGGTGAACCGACCGTCAATTCATTTCCACATTCAGTCAAAAAATTGTAACCAGCCAGGCAATGATGTAGAAAGGCAAAAGTAGGTCTCAAATGCGTAAGCTTTCTCAGAAGGACAATCAATACTGTGCAGGCCACCGATCGCCTTTCTCTCAGAAAGGCGTGAAACTGCCTCGTGTGCTGGCCTATTAAACATAAGTGTGGACAGACCGTTTGAAGAGGTTACTGCTTCACTGCAGCCAGGCAAAATAATACATTTGGTATTCTAAAATGCTGTCGCAGTTTACCCTCCATTTGACATAATGTCTTTTTCACTCCGTACTGACATAGACTTTTTCAGATTTATGTTTTTTTTTGTGTTGCTTTTAGAAGGAAATTTAAAAAAAAAACCCTCAAACTTAGCTGGCAAGCCAACATCTGTTATGTAAATGTTTCTGCCCGCTGTTCATGACAAGGGCAAGAAATAAGTTCAGGAATCTTAGCTAATCTCCCAAGCATCCTAAATGTATCTAATGTAGTCTCTGAGATATATGACAAAACAGTGTGACCAGTGTTTAATATCCCCTGGTTCTTTATTGCAAGTTTTTGAAGTTTTTGAAGTTTACTAGTCAATAAAATGTACAATACTATTACATGGGTATGAAAAGAATCCTCCTCTGAATTTATTATGACCATATATATGCCTCACCAAAGTTTGTGCATCAAGAAACATGAGTAAAATCATGCAAGAAACATGATATAAAATAAAAATAATAATATATAATAATATATTTTAAATCATTTATCACATACATTGTGAAGTCAAAAACATTAATGCCATGCATTGTACCAAACTTAGCCACAGACTTTTTTTACATATGTCAAATTCATATATTTCATTGCACCAGAATGATTAATCTGGAACTAGCAGTGCAATTTGTGTGATATATTGTTAGATTAATTACCAAATCCACATTAGTTAGAATTCACTGGCAGTTTCACCCAGCAATGACCTTCTGTTATGGACAATTTAGGATATTTTAAGTGCACTTGATCAGTTTAATGTCGGATATTGTCAGTTTTAACCAATGAGTGATGTGTCCCCATTCTTCTTCTTAAAGGTTAAGGATCAGACATTTGCCACTTATATCTTTCCCAGGAGAATAGTTTCCCTCTCAGAGTTTGAGGACTGCTGGTCTTATTTTCCTTTACTTCCTATTTTCCTTACTTTTACTTTTTTCTTCCTGCTTACTATATGCCATATTACTATATTGTGCTTTATCAGACTAGAAAAGTTAAGTATCTCACTACTGCTCATGTCCATGCATAGAAGTCCACAACAGGAAAGTTCTCTGGCAGGACTTGGCACTGTTCTGTTATCCAAAAATAATTCCTTTGGCTAACGTAGTGGAAACTGCCAGTCAATTCTGTCTGTCAATTCCTTTGACAAATGAATCTTAATATTTGAGAAATTATTGCGCAGTAAAAAGAAACAGGGCAAAAAAATGTAATCTTTAAGGCTCTGGCCATTCAGTTTATATTCTGAGAGATCTATTAAAGCGGGAAATCGCATCTGATTTGGAATATTACCATCACAAACCGCCGCAGGTGTGCACATCCTGAGACGGCCAAGCTATGGATGTGGGCAAAGCAGACTTAGAAGAATGAAACATCACACCACCTTAATATTAAGTGACTAGAGGTTAAAATAAGGCCATTGCAGTCTCACCATGAAAAATGGAGCTGTTGGAGTAATCCTACTACAATTTGTGGCTCTCAAGGCGCATCTGTGTTTAATTTAGTGCTGTGATAGCAACTTTCAAACAACATTTTATTACCAAATTGGCTCAAAACATAGAACCATTTGGGCTAATAAAAATGGCTGTAAAATGAGTGTGTTACAAATGCAGAACCGAGTCCATTTAGCAAAATAGTACACTGTCCTTGTTCATATTTTCTGTGAATTTAAATATATATGAGATAAAGAATGCATTTTGTATACCTGAATTAGACAGAATTTAAAGAAGACCACCCAGCTCTTGCATACATTAAATTGTTGCTTTTCAATGACCACAGCTATTCTACCAAGTCTATTTCAATGATTTGTCCTATCACCCTGAGTAGCTCAAAGAAGCACAGTGGGGTGCATTTCCCAGACAGTGTGGTTAAAGTAACTGTCAGTCATCCAAGCCACACAGGACATATACACTGGGCATGTGAGGAGGGCTCTGTTATAAGCCTGCTATGGAGTCACAGCAGGGGGTCGGGGCGGGGAGGTCAAGCAGAATTTTGACATTGTAGTGGGACATATGGAAGCTCCGGTGTGTGTGCGTGTGTGTGTGCGTGTGTGTGTGCGTGTTTGTGTGTGTGTGTGTGTGTGTGTGTGTGTGTGCGTGTGTGTGTGTGTGCGCATTGTTTGTGTTTACTGCCGCAAACACCAGCTGGCCTCCGTGTCTCTCAGACAGTATCTATCCTGCCATTGTCAGGTTGGAGTAGAGCACATTTTAGCCCTGCAACTCTGAATTGCAAAACTTAAGGTGCATACAGGTAATAAGATACTAAAATATTTCCAGAAAATAACTGGCCAGTTTTTGGATTTGTTTTCATGTACAGATGAGGCACAGAGTTTAAAACTCAATGCATTCAACTTAAATCCAAGTGAACTCTCAGATAATGTCACAAAAATTAGTTAAAACTCGAAACATGATCGTTTCCCTTCCGGTTCATAGACCTGTTCAACCTTTTTTCACAGGATCACCTTTGTTCCACACTCAGTGTGTTAACATTTGCATCGCTTTTTTTTCAGATCCCCCCTTTTATTCTCGAGATGCAGATGAAAGGCTGGTTTGTATTCATGATTTGCCAGGCCACAATTTTGTGCGTGTGAAATTCAGCTGCTGCCCTCTGATCGTAAAGGCTTTTGATGGGTTTACCGCAGGCAGCCGATGGGAAAAAACCTCATAACTCAAAGATGTCATTCAGACGCTGATCAAACGGGACGAAGAAAACAAGCTCTTTACGCAGGGGTATCATTACCTGGCTCTTTAGTGGGGCTTAATGATTTGCCTCTTAATTTGCGGCCCTCAGAGGTCGTGGCGAAACGGCAGAGGAAGGTAACCAGAGCGCCACTCCCTTCCCGAGGCGAACACGTGTCATCTGATCCACCAGGCCTCGGCTGGATTTTGAAGCTCTGGCTCTGAGGCGCAGTCGAGGTTTTATTTCGAGACACCTGACCCGCGAGGAGTTTCACTCGAAACCGTACGCCTCCAAGGCCAACTGAACCTGCCAGCTTCCCGACACAGGTGTGTTTTCAAGACGCCAGGCTACTGTACGTGACCCGCTGATGGTGTGTATGTATGCGTTTGTGAGCATGAGTGTGAGCATGTGTGCGTATTTCGAGCTGGTCACTGGCCAAGCTGCTGGAAAACCCTCTCATTCCGTCCCCTCTCTCTCTCTCTCTCTCTCTCTCTCTTTCTCTTTTCCTCCCGCTGTGACTCTCTGGAGGCTGCGGGGGCTGGGACAGAGAGCGGATGCAAACCGGGGCTTCTGTAAATCACCCCCCACCCCCCGCCAGAGCGCGGCGGATCTGCAGAAAGGCCCGGCTAGGTAGCCGTGGTAACATCCGAGCCATACGCATCCGCAATAGAACTGCGGAATCTGCCGAGATCCTCAGAGAACTTAAATAAATAAACCATCAAAATAAGTAATGAGCACATAAAAAACAGGGTTTAAAACAATCTCAGTTAAATGATAAACTTAGAATTGAGAAATCAATCTGCGTTTGGCCACAGATCTACACTTAATGTTCATACAGGAGACTCGTATACACGTTTACTGAATATAACAGTAATAGAAGAATCAATCACATACTGTGACAAAAAGTTCACTTATTAAAAGCATGAAAATCACAACAAAAAAATCAATTGGGGCTGACTCACAGCATATAACAAGGTATTCAACTGAGTAGAACAGATGTAATGAAAAAATCTGTTTGAATATGAATACAGTGTGCCCCTTACCTCTCACTAATGAGTGATGTGCTTACTCAGAAGTTTTTGAGAAAAAGGTTGTACGTTTTATTAAAATGACATGGTGCCAGTTGACACAGAATAAAAAAGCCTTTCTACAGATGGAAAAGTGCTTCCTTCTTGAGTTTTGCAATAGTGTTAAGACCAGTGAAAGAAAAACAGCTGAATGGACATTCCACAGTCTAGTCATACAATTAATGAGTCATACTATTTTCATTTTATTTGATAAATGATTGTGTAAAATACTGAACAGTACAAATACGTTTTGTTCCATGTTTGCATGATTTGGCTGTGTGCATTTCTCAGTTGATTAAGAGGAAAACGCTATTCAAAGCATATGCTTCATTTGGAATTTTGCTCGAAAGAATCAGCCATCATTCCTCTCAGTCCTGGATGGGTGTGATTCTCATAAGCGGGGTACTGTACTTGCATACTTTTTCGATTTTCCAGGGAGCAGCACCGTAAATTGTATCGTGTTGTATTTTCTCAAGCGAACGCCAGCAACCTGAGCGGGACTGCGTGAATTACGCTACCCGCGAGTTAACACAGGTGTTTTGCTGTGTCCCAGCTCCCCGTGGGACAGAATTAGCCCCGCAGTTGCAATTAAATCCCCGGTCCCCCATCGCTCCGTAACGAACCTCAGCTGTTTCAGCTGCGAGTAATTAATTTTGTCTGTAACACGCGTTATGTTCGTTCAGCCACAACGTGATGCATGTCCATTACTCTTCAATGGAAGTTTCCCTCTATGGGCGAGACGAAAGGCCTCGGGGATCATACAGGGTGCGAGCTGAAAAATAACGCGCACCAGCTCATCGACACAGTGCTTCCGTTATAATTCACACATGAAAAAAAATATCTGTTGTCCATATGGTCTCACAGACGGAAAGGATTTATCAATACCCATTGGATCGCCCAAGCCTCCTTTTCCAACATCAACATGTCACTCGGTGACATATGTTCTTATAATAAGGGTTAGAACGCAAACTGTTGCCCCAAGAAACCACTAAGGGGTTAACAAACACTGGATGAAAAGAATGTTTAGAACACTGAAGAACGTGCTTCCAGTCAGTGGCATTTCTTTACTAAAGATAAATAATAATGAACACTGGTCTTTCACTAACATTTTTTACGATGATGATCAAACTAAATAGCCAACCAAAGACAAGTGTATATTGTACATTCATTTCTGTTATGATATTACTGCCAGTGCTTTAGATAATTCTGCCTGCAGGGGGTGACCATTTGCGTCTGTTTTCCTTAGATTTCCTTAGGTTTCATATAGTAATGCAAAACCATGATGTGCTGCCAGCCACTAAAAGGAAGAGATAACATTTGCACTAGGGCTGGTCTTTTTTTAAAGTAGGTTCAAAAACAGAATCACATCATTCCGTATATCTACGTGTAGACGTGTCTTTTATGGTGTTATTGCGTTCTGTGAGTGGGAACTCTTCTCCAATTCAGAAAACTCTCGCTGGCCGTAAAACGCACGCTGTTTTTCTCATCAATCCCCGGGTCTCGGGCGAGGTTCGGGACGTCTGCGATGGGGCGTGTGTGAAACCCATTAATTGTCAGGTTCTGCCCACGCCTCTAGTGTCCATCCTCTCGAGATGGTCACCTAGGGTATAGATGTTTGACGGCTACTGTCTACCCAAAAAAAAAAAAAAAAAAACTGCCAAAAGTCCTGTTTTCAGAAAGCATTCTCCCATTAATGACAGTCTGTGACGGGGCTTGGGTGTTGCTGAATGTTTGAATATTTTTCTGCACTCTGTGACATCCTGTGCATTAATAGGTGTAAATGTTCTGTGAAGCCAAATGAAGTAGCAGGATTTCCCTGGTGGAATGCAGTGCTTAGGGTCTCCCACCTTCACTGGAGAGAATACTTCTCCTGGCACTTAACAGTATTAGCAGATGGCTCCCATACTACATTTCTGAAGTTGTAATATCACTCACTCACTCACCCACTGACAAACACACAGACACACACACACATGTGCAGACTTCTTGGTCATATGAGGGTCAGTCAAGAGGAATGTGGCCATTGACAAGAGAATTCTGGGAGTTTCACATCCCTGAAGCACAGCTTTTACTGTTTAAATACACATTTCTCATAACTTGTCATGATTGTAATGAAAAGCATAAATAAAACAGGCAAAACAAGCTTTTATGGCTTCTACAAAAATGTACATGGGGAATATTTTTTGTAATTATTGAGACTTGGGAGGAAGTGATCCCAGCCTGATAATTAAATTATAGGCTGGGAAAGAGTGCTGTGTCAGAGACTCTGTTTCCGGGACTGAGTGCTATGATTTATAGAATAAGAGAAAAATTCCCTCTTAAAAAATAAACACACATTTAAAAAAAAGAAAAAAGCCTTATGCAATGTAAAACACAATTCACAATCACAGTTTTCAGATACAAATTATTCGGATTGCTTTAAATAGTTAATAGTTTTAGCCTTGCCGTTTCCCTTTCTTACAGGGCCAGGCCTGTGTTGGTCTTTCCAGCTGAATCCCATGCCCAAACGTTCCAACTCTCTTAATGCCACCAGACCTCAGCGATTCTTATCCAGCCAGTTCCTCCTGGATGGGCACTCAGGGCCATAACAAAACTCTTGGTCTAAAACCGAGCACTTTAACAAACAGGTTGAAACACAATGGTATACAAGTACAAAACTCAGATATGTACTGTGTCACTTTCTCCTCTGGTCTCCTTCAAATCTACCCACCACACTAAGGTTTTTTTTTTTTTTTTTTTTTTTTACTTTTCACCTGGTTTTCACCTGGTTTTAAGTGTGAGGTCATTTACACTACTGCAAATTATCCACCTCTCATACAAGGCATACATTGCTTTTAGTCTATTTTAACTCAGATGGCTAAAACATATACATGTTTATAGGTTGGAAATATTGATATACGGACCTCAGTATTGTTTTATGAGCGTACTCAGGTTTTTTGGACTTCTATGCCCGGATGTGCATGCATACGGCGCCAGAGGGGGGGGAGGAAGAGAAATGATCTTGCCCCTGACAAAACAGTGCCAGTTTCCTTTTAACAACCAGCGATGGTGTTGTCAAAGAGTTTAGTGAACAGAAGGTCAGCCATTTTTCTTGGTCCCGCGCTGAATGGGGCTGTTTGTCCCAGTCGCGGCCGGCACGACTGAGCAGAATGCCTAGTAACAGAAAGAGCCAGACCAAACATCTCTCTCTGTTTCTCAGGGCCCCGCGCCAAGCAGACACTGATAGTCTAAGCCTCACAAGATGTTGAACGGGCTTCTCAAACTCAGCTCATTAATCATTTTGTTCTGTCAGTGACTATGGTCCTATTAACATTTTAATTATAGTTTGCTTTATTTCCATTATTATTATTATTATTATTATTATTATTATTATTATTGTTATTTACACAGTAACTTATTTTTTTACAGCCTTATCCAGGGCTACTTACAAAGCATACAAACAACACAAATAGCAAAGGGGCAATGTAACCGTTAGCATACAACAACAGTTTGTACAGTTAAAAACACCTAAAGTGTAAGATAAATGATAAAAATCACATTTTTTGCTTCTATCAGTTCAGGTAAAGCAACAGTCAGGTGTGCTTCAGGTATCGTACCAAGCTAGACTTGAAACAGTTCAAAATCAAAATCATAGTATGTGCAGTATACATAGCATGTTCTCCAAGGGGGGTCCTTACTGGACCAGTAGGTAAAGCACATCTGACTCTGGGAGGTTCATCTCCAGTTGATGGGTGGTCATCCCAAAGCAGAGGCCTGAAAGATGAACAAAGCTTGTTGAAGGGATCTGTGTATTAGAAAGAAAGAGGGATTTGACTGTGGTCTGCATAACAGTGTTACACTGCAGGAGAAAAGTCATGGGCCAAGGACAGAGCCTTGAGGAACCCCTGTTGTGAAAGAAAATGGGCACATGGTTGGAGCCTCTCCAGGAAGCCTGATATTGTAGGTGGTAGGAGTTATGCCAGGATGGAGGAGAACAAGGACTGCAAGGGTAGACCACACAACTCTGCAGACAGAACAAGGGGGGGGGGGGTGATCACCGAGGGAAGTGAGAGTTAGCATTCAACTTTGGGGGTAGACAGGAAGGAGGGTTGTCTCCATACAGTTACGAGGTCAGGCTGCTGGGAGTCCAAGAGGCCATTCTGCAAGTTGATTGTTTATGAGCAATTTATTCAAGGCAATAGAAGGGAGAATTTCACCAACTAGTGGATGAGGATTGTTTTTATTTCACATTTGTAGTTAGAAATTAAGCAGACCTTCTTAAGCATTGCAACGTACAAAGCAAAGTACGTATAACAAGGCCACATCTGAACATGTGTCTGTCTGTCACACAGTGATGTTATATTAATCAGTGGTATGCTGGTCATAATACTGGCCGTTATAGACTTTGCCATAGCAGAAGGGCAATTGTTTGAAATTTGAGCTGAAGCTGGTGGGCCTTTTGATCATACCATCTGAAGCAGCCAAGATTATTGCAGCTTACATCAAAAACACACTGGTGCCTTGTAACTGAACCATCTTCATAACATTTTATGGATGTATATGCTTATTTGCAAACCAAATCAGTTTTTCAAAGATCAAAATACAATGTGAAAACTGATTTTACACTTTTGCCGACAGGGAAATAACTCTAAAGCACCTGCAATATCATACCTGCAAACAGGACAAAGTAATAAGTGTGTTTTGTTTACTTATGTGTCTAGAAACTCTTACTTTGCTTGGAATTGCTTACCAGATGACCCACTGGAAGCAGTTTGCAAAGAGATCCATGCATCCACAGACCCTTGTATGCTCAGAGGGACAGTTCAAGCTGCTGTGGTTTATGACTTCACCACAAAGACTCAACAGGCTGGGAAAAAGCAAAGGGGACTATGTTTTACTGGAGCATCAAACACAGGAAGCAAACAGCTTGGTGACACACACAGTAAAATGGAAAAAAACAAAGCAAA
Organism: Megalops cyprinoides; assembly: GCF_013368585.1. NCBI lineage: Eukaryota > Metazoa > Chordata > Actinopteri > Elopiformes > Megalopidae > Megalops > Megalops cyprinoides. Next base: position 5,584,498 of record NC_050605.1, read on the forward strand.
AAAATTGGTGTAATTGAAGGAAGGGCTCTGAACCACGTCGGACACTGACGCAGTGGAACTAACACATACAAAATCACTGTGACGTGACTAACAACAACAGTCACGAACAGATTCAAATAGGGTGTGTGTGTGTGTGTGTGTGTGGTGGTTGAGGAGATGCTGGTGTCGTGGTGGTGGTAGTGGTAGTGGCGGGCGGGGCAGTCTCATAATTAAAGTCAGACCTTGGAATCTCAGGGAAGACAATCAAACCAGAATTGTGGTATGGCTGGACCTCTGGCCGAGGCAATGGGGAGAGTTTTAGGGGGAAAGAGGATGTTATGATCCCATTGGCTATATTTGTTGGTCACAGCCATGCTGGATCTTCATGCCCCTGGAGCTGAGGAACGACCATGTTTGGATTCTCACACTTAATGGTACCAGAAAGATATGCAGACTTGATTGAAATCATTTATTTGAAAGGGTTATTATTAGTAGTAGTAGTAGCAGTAATAGGAGTTATTTGCTCTTCCCAAGTCAGTCCAGTACTCTGTCCAGTAGTCTTTGATGCATTTGATTCATATTCACACTGACATTGGACATTAATTAAGTTAATCTATTTCACAGTTTCAGACTGGTTTCCCTTTCCCTACATCTGGCTGCAAGGTGAGTTGGTAGGGAGAGTATTTATTTACACACACTGTGTTCTTCACTCTGAAAGCCAGCTGCTGCTTATCTCAGCAGGTTCTTTTTCAGCATGAGTCTCTCAGTCTTTGAGTGTGTTTTCTTCTCCGATATGCCATTTGTTGGGCGAATCTGTTCTCACTCACTTCCGGGGGTGAATGTAGGGGCTCTGCAAATAAACAAGCAGTACATTTAAAAATCACTGCCATGGGGGTGGGGGGGGGAGCGATATGGATAGGGGGCACAGACATTGCCATGGTCCTGTTTTATGGGAGCACTCAGCGTGAAACAGTGGCCCAGATGAGGTCACCCTTTTGGTCCGTGCCGCCGGTGGCTGGCAGATTTATGAAGCAGCAGTGGATTTAGGGCAGCACGAGCAGAACAGGCCCGCCTGTATCAGAACTCCGAAACGTTGCGTAAGAAACGGAGTGGCACCGCTGCCAGGATCCAGCGGTACTGTGCTACGCACGGATATCGTGGTCCACCTCGTCAGAGGGATTCACCTCTGTCCAGACTTGCCGTTCTCTCCTTCCAAAGCAGCCAGCTGAGCCTCACTATAACCAGAAGCTTTTTTTTTTCCCTTTGTGAAGCGCTCGCAAGCTTACAGACCTGTAATCCAGTTCAAAATCAATAGCTAAACCCCACAGCTGTAATTTGTCAGATGCTTCTCCAACAGCTTATTAACAATCAGCTGCCAATCATTCAAAGATCACTAATTTGACCTGTTAGGGCTTCATCATTTCGTTGTTCAGTGCCTCCCCAACTACTATTTAGTGTCTTAATTATATGAAGTGCAAAGTGAAGAGAGCAGACAGGAGATTTATGGAGCCATTAGCTCTGGCAGGTTCATTGTTTTTGTTTTTGTTTTTTGTTTTTTTGTGGTGCCACAGGAAGCTGGCAGATGCTTGATGCCGAGAGGAGATTGCAGTTCGCCTAGCCCTGACGAACTTTCCCTCAACGTGAGCACAGCGGCACAGGATCGCCGTCACATGGCCCATGAACGTGTGATGTGTTATAAAGGAACAGCCCCTCCCACATCTGCTTCTCTTTACATACAGAGCCGGTTTAAAAGAAAAAAGAAATAATAAAATGGGGTCAGGACAATGTCTTAGGTAACGTCTGTTCCTACCGAAACATAGTGTTCTAGGACCAGCTTTTCTTTTCCATTAGGGAAGCGCTCGGCCTGGGAGAACTCATCGGGAAGAGGGGAGAGAGTCAACCAGGCCGTAATTACACTGGCCGTTTAAAGTTAAATATTTTCCGTTTTATTCCAAGGCACCCCGGCCGTTTAAAGCCGGCTCGTCTAGACCTTGATGAGGGCCGTCACTATGGTAACGGGTAGGCTTAATTGAAGCGCTTCCTGAGGTGAAAAAAAAAAGTTGCTTTAAAAGTTGTTTTACAGTATACTCTCAGGAGACAACACAGCCAGACCAGTAGGTAACTTTCAGACTCGTCTCCAGCAACGCCAGGTGCTCTTCGCCGCCTAAGCCTGAGAGGCTAAGGTATTATGTTACATTATTTGCTTAGCAGACGTCCTCATTCGGAGCGACTTTAAATAGCTTAGGTATCATCCGTTTACACAGCTGGATATTTACTAAGGCAGCCCGGGTTAAGCATCCCGCTCCAGGGAGCAACAGCAGCAGCGCTTCTGCTGGGAATTGAACCAGCAACCCGCTGTGCACTGAGTCCGTCTCCTGACCGCACCAAGCCACACTGGTGCCCTGTCCCCGCAGCTAGCCCAAACAGTAAACACAGGAGTGTGAACAGCACGGAACGCCCTTCCACTTCCCTCGCACGGACATTCAGCTTTTCCCGCGGCGAATACTGTGTCCTTTTTTCCATCTGCTCATCTTTTTTTTCCCTCCTTCTCTCCTTTGGTATTGCAGAAGAAAGAGAAGTGGCGATGGAGGCTCGCAGAGGGCCTAGCTGGATCCCGGCGGGGAGGAATGGGTTAACACGAAGCCGTATCTCATGGCCTCGATGAACCCTGCAAAGGCGCTGAAAAACAGAGAGGGGAAAAACGCTTGTAAAAAAGTCTGAATTTCTTTTTTTCTTTTTCGACACCTGAGGGTCGATGGAGCGAGCAACTGAGCAAGTGAGCGAGTGAGCGAGGGAGGGAAGGAGGGAGGGAGGGAACTCCCATTTGCGGGTCATCAGTGCTCTGAGACCGGAGCCTCCAGGAAGGCCAATAGAGAGGATTTAACCTCTGACCTTGTGGTAGGCATGCTTCATTACAGAGTTTATAGAGTTTACCCCCCTCTCTACACCTCTCAGCACCTAAATCAATGCCCACATCCATTGATTTAAATCCCCCTTTTCGCTTCAACCTGAATGCACATCTGCCAGACTGACTGGCACGTGTCAGTCATTCCAGTGGGCCTTGTTAAGCCACAGCATACACCTGGATACCCAGAAATTTGGACTGACAGGTATGCTCGCAAAGACGAAACAATCCCACAATGCGCAGGTTTTCTGCCTTTTTACGAGCTCAGCCCCCCCACGCTAAAAGACAGCAGGAGCAGGACCTCCCACTACACCTCCTCCCCCAGGCAGAGCACAACATCTGTGCCTGACATTTAGCTGCAGCTGACATACGTAAACAAGCAGTCAGTCAAATACAGGCTGCAACTTGTAACTTGTCAATATTGTGGGCAGGTTTAGAAGTTGTAGTGTAATTAAATTTTCATTTATTTATCTTACTGTTTTTTCCTTATTTATACCACCTCCGCGCAATTCAAGAACCCCTGAACGCTGCACCATTGCAGACACACAGATGATCTCAAGCACATGCACAAGCCCTCTTACACACACACACACACACACACACACACACACACACAGTTGCACACACACACTGTCTCTCTCTCTCTCTCTCTCTCTCTTTCACACACACACACACACACATATATACACACTGCTGTGAGTTCTTTGCCACACACACAAACTCCTGTCTTGTTTGGGCGATCACTCGAGCAGTGGAGCTGACTGCTGTGCGGGGTGGGGGAGTCCTATTATTAATGACACACCACTACTCCCTGCTGTGTCTGTATGTGCATGTGTGTACATGTATACAAGTGTTGTGTATGTGTCAGTGTGTGTGTGTGCGTGTGTGCATAGATATATGTGTGCGTGCACATGTGTGTAAATGTAGACGTGTGCGTGTATGTGTGTGTGTAGATGTAGATGTGTGTGTACATGTGTGTAGGTGTGTGCACATACTTGTGTGTGTGTGTGTGTGTGTATGTGTGCAAGTGTGTATGTAGATGCGTGTGTGTATGTATGTGTATAAGTGGGTGTGTATGTGTGTAAATGTGTGTGTGTGTGAAGGTCCGCCTGGCTCCCATGGCTCTCTCTGCCTGCCTATGTTTCTTTCTTTTTCTCTCTCTGTCTCCCTCTTTCTCCCCCCTCTTCTGTCTCTCTCCACTCTCTCTCCCTCTCTCTCTCTCCCAGCTCTGCTGTCTCTAGCACCCCCTCTCTCTCTCACACATACTCTACAGCAGTTTCCTGTGTGTCTCTCCTGCCCATGTGCGTCCACTCATTTTACCGTAATTACAAGGGAGGTGGGTGTGAATCAGCTTACAAACATACACAAACCACCAACACCACTACCATGGTCTAATTACTGTTTGGCCAGAAGGAAGAGAGAGGCTCGTTCATTGTTCCTGTGCACTCAGTGGTTTGAAAACACTTTAATCATATCAACAGTTGTTGTGTACATTAAATTATCATGGTGTTATGAGGTATTAAAGGCTTGTCTCAAATAGGTCTAAGAGACAAAGATTTAAGTGTTCCGGTTTACCATCTTACCATATACTGTAGAGGGTGCTTCTCTCTTGACATTAGAAGAGCACAAGCAGCTTTGAAGGCAGCCTGACACAGCTGTAAACCTGCAGGACTGGATGGCAAAAGACATGGCAGCTGCAGCCGCAACTGCAACTGCGGACACAAAGGAGACGCAGCTATAACTGCAGACATGGTTCCTTGTACCTCCAAAAGCAAGGTGGGTAAAAACACATTGAGAGCTGTATTGATAATATTGAGAGAGGCACCCGAAGAGATTCTGCTGGGCAGAAACAGCCACGATTTAAAAAGTAATATTAATAATTAATAGTAGCAGGAGTAGTTGTCTACATAATGAGAAAATGGCCACATTGCTCATGAGAGAAAAAGGCCCCCTGACTGCCATCACCTCTCATCTGTCTGAGCCCTGCCCCTCAGGAAAAGGCAGGCTTCCACATTGCATTTCCCAAATGTGTGAAGGCGCATTCCAATGATCCCGTCAGCTTGTCCTGTCCCTGGACCACGCCCGCCCCATGCTCTCCTCCGTCCGGGTACCCTTTCATTTCCTGTTTCGCCCTCCCTCCTCCCTTCCACCCCCCTCAGCTCAATTCCCTTAACCCGATTCCCTCCGTGCCTGTTTGGCGTGTGGTATGCCTGCGGTCAGGGTAAACTCAAATGATTTCGAGCTTCTTGTGAAGTGTAACAGCGCTGGCCGATTCAGGCATGTTTGAAGGGCAGCTGTCTTGGGTCCTGAGCCTCTGGACATTCAAACGAAAACATTTAAAGTGGTGTCAAATGAATGTAGAAATGAATCTCTCTCAGTGTTGACAGTTTGGGACTCGATGTCATCGTTTACAGTTGATCTTTCTGAAGGCCTTTTGGTGATGCACAGGTGAGCTGTTGGTTTTGTCTTGCTCAGGGTAGATCCATTGCAAAAGGTTATGTCTGTCAGTAACTATGTATGTTGAGTTGAGATTAATTTGAGCTATAATGACTGATGCTGGAGCCATTAAAATGAGCCATGAAGAAATGGTTGCAAATGCTTGCAGGCAGTATAAACGCATGACAGGAAAGAAAGCTTTCTCTGTTTGATTAATGCTGTTGGTTTGGCTGGTCTCCATGCGTCAGCATTGTTAACAGCCTGGCTTAGCTTCGTGCTTACAAAGCTCATATCACTTGATCCTTTCAAGGATCATGAAGTGATTCACAGCAGAGGGTGGGGTGACTCACCTCGACCACTACCAATTAGCAGCATCCACCTGGCCGATGCACGGAAGCCATTTTGTGCCACAACGCTCACCCTACATCAGCTGCGGTAGAGATCGAGGGAATTATGTAGCCAATTAAACTGGGGGATTATCATATCTCCAGACTGAAAGAGCCAAGTTGGGAATTTAGCCAGGAAGACAGGGAATCCCCTAACTCTTAGTGATAAGTGCCACTGACAATCCGCCACAGTCAGTCAGAATTTTGGTTTAATTTCTCATCCAAAAGACCACATCTCAAACAGCATAGTAGCCCACATTGGGGCTTTGGTTTTCTGTTGAGTCTGGAGAGAGGACTGCCCTCTATTAGTCTATAAACACCACTTCCAGCATCATCCTGGTTTTCTCCAGGCTGCTCCCATTCAAGCAGAAACAGCCCAACCCTACTCAGCTTCAGACATCAAGCAGGAGAAAGTCACCCATATGTCAATGAATCCAGGACACTAATCCTACAGTGCACATTGCTGTAAAAGATGAACAGATATATGTTTTACTATTGGGGGCTAGGACTATAATGACCGTGGAGGACTGCTCATCTATGGTTTGGTCATCAGTCAAATCATACAAGAGTGCATTTAAAGCCAGACTCTTCTACACCATTTGCCAAATGCTGGTTCTAAAACAAAACTGAAATGACTTTATTGTATACACCTAGGAAAATAAGTTTATATGCTAATTTGTTTGCTAACCTAAATGAAGGTGCAGTCACCCCTCATGGGGAAATGGTAATGTTGCATTTTAGAAGTGCAAATCTGGAAGTTCTGGCTCTTTTGATTTGTGTCCAGCTCAAACTGTTATGCAAAAATGAACAGGTTTCCAAAAAAACACACAGACATTTCTAGTGCTCCTTTCTTAATCAATCCCAAGAAAACTGCTCATCAGTTAAGGTTACAGTTACCATGCTGCATAGTTCTGTGGTCAGTGTAGATGTAGGTGCAGTTAAAATTTTCCATATTTTCTCCATAAACATACACATACTTAACACTGGCTAACAGGGGCCAACACAAATGAAGTGAGAATATTACACCAGTACATACATATAACGTAAGTTGGCATGCATGCAGTAAATTAACAAAAAAAAGTGCTGGATCATTGTTTTTACCAAATCAAATCAAGTCAAATCAAATCAATTTCTCCTTTCAGGTTCAGCCTTCATAGAAGTGCCTCTGGCTCACCTCTCAAAATGTCATCGTCCGAGGTGCAGGCTTTTCGCACAGGCCAATATCAAAAGGGTGTCTCGCCCAGCCTCTCCCTTTTGACGCCGTTTGATCTGCGTTATCTTCAAAGGTGGAGGGCCTGACAGCTTTCGCTCTGTCATCGGACTGCCTTAATCCTCTGCCTCCGCTGTCTGACTCCCTCTAATATCCAGGAGCGGGGCGCGGAGCCGTTAGCTTTCTACTCACTGTGGGTGGAGGAGTTTCGCAGCAAGGCACTAAAAGAGAGGAGAGCATCGCACATTATATTGCATTTGCTTAGCGGACGCTACAGAGAGACCTACGCAGCTCGCCATTTTGTCAAATTTTGTCCATTTATGCAGCTGGGTATGTAACAGGCTGTTTGGGTGGGGCACCTAGCCCTTGAGTACACTTGCAGTAGACCCAGAAACCTTTGGGGTCACAGGGCAGCTTTCAGGTGTCAATGCTGCTGATGGTGCTGTGTCAAACAGTGGCATAATAAAATGCCCTCGTGAATAATAAAATACTTCTTCACACGAGCAAATTCTGCATAGAGCATTTTGAAATAGGGCTGGAGTGGTCACTCAAGTGAGTCGATGAGCTAGCAGGAGTGTGTCAACGCCCAACAGGAGTTACAGAGGGATTCTGCTGTGGGACAGGGCAAGAGCATGCCCTAGGGGCCAGGCATTGCTGTGCAGCATTCCGACAGCAGGACTCACCCCGTTTGCCACACCCCTCAGCCCTCGGGACTCCTCCTCTCAGCCTGTGTCTGATGTGGCACACCTGCAAGGGGGGGTGTGGTGGGGGGGGGGGAGGGGGGGCGGTGACCCCAGCACTCATCAGGGGCTGAAGCAAAAGGTACTATATTAGAAATCTTCCAGGGAGCTGGGGAGAGTGAGAAAGAGAGAAAAAGAAAGTGAGAGGGTGACAGAAAGAGAGAGTGAGAGGGTAAGAGAAAGAGAGAGAGAGGGAGAGTGTGTGTGTGTGTGTGTGTGTGTGTGTGTGTGTGTGTGTGTGTGTGTGTGTGTGTGTGTGTGAATGTGCATGGGAGCAGTGAACGAGAGAGAGAAAGACAGAGCAACAGAAACAAAGAACAGAAAGAAAGAGAAAGGGAGATAGAGGGATATGGGGAGCGAAAGAGAGAAAGATGGAGAAAGACATTTAGGCAGGTGAGAGAGGGACCGGGAAACATCAGAAGAGAGCGAGAGAGAGGTAAGAGAAGAGGAGCAGTCGCAGCTGCCCACGGTCAGGAGTTTGGAGACAGGGTACAGAGGGTCCTGCTGGACCTTAAGGGACCACTGGGGAGCTCCTGTCCACCAAAGCCAGCCTGAGGTTTGAGCTAATGGAAAGGAGAACCAGCTCCCCTCCTCTGAGCCTGCCAGACTTTTTGCCACGTCACTGAACAGTGCTATTAGAGAACGGGATGGAATTCACTGAGCTCCTAACCAGCTGGGCATGCGTAACCGCAGGGCTTTTTCTCACCGGTTTTCTCTCTCTTGTTTTATTTTTGTCTCCCTCTCTCTCTCTCTCTCTCTCTCTCTCTCTCTCTCTCTCTCTCTCATACACACACACACACACACACACACAGGCTGTGGTAAATATCTTTGGGAGATTAGAAACAACTTCTTAGTCCCACTGTGAAGACATTCCAGTTCATCCACACTCACTCTGGGAGAAGTGAGTCAGTGAGTGTATATGTGTGTGCATGTGAGAGGGAGAGAAAGAACAAGATAGTGAGTGAGTAAGATGTAAAAGATTCTTGATAATATTTGAAATAGATAATACTACAGCATATGGGAGCTGTGAGTCTTACTGAAAATTTTAAATTTCAATACCATGTGAAAAAAACTTCCAGGACAGTTTGGCTTGAGTTGCTTCCCCTCTTAGACATTACTGCCATCAAGTGGTACTATTCAAATACATTAAAAATGGAACGGGGCAATGGCATCCCTTTTATATTTATTCTATATTGATTACACTTTCTATTGGTCTTCTGGTATGCTGACAACTGATATCAGTTGATACATACATATATATAGTCAGTTAACACACATACATACTGTATGTAACATTTATATATGTTCTGACCATCAGTGTCAGCCTTAGATTTACCCTCTTTTTCTGTCTTTTGCTAAGACCATAAGGCCATTTCTTAAGGTGGTGCCCCCGGACCCAAATCATGGAAAATTAGATCATCAGAATATTTATCATGACAATCACAGAAAATCAAATGTCATGTGTTTAATTTCATTTCCAATTCTTCATGAAATACTGCAAGGCGTCAGCAAAAAAAATCCTAATTGAATTGTTTACAGAAAGAGGTCCAGATGGCTCAAGATGGAAATGTTTGGACAGTGTCTGTTTTAGGCAGAAAACAACTGCCATGCTCCCACTGGAGACAGAAAAAACAGATTTAACTGAAACAGCATTCCTGCCAGCTGGTCCTGTAGTGGGTTTTAGTCATTTTTATTTTAGTCACTAAAAATAACTGTCAGCCAAACAAGGCTTCACACAGCATCGCCAATGTCTCACTACAAAATTGCCTTCTTTTATATGAATTAATTTATCTTTTATTTCTATGCATAGTTTGGGATTAAATAATGAGAAACAGGTCTACTTTTTATTTTAGTTGGGTGTTTTATAAAAGGTCTTGGAAATAGAGTGGTTTTGGAAAGGAGGGTTTTTTAGGGAGACTTATTTCTCCATGCTGAGATGTTTCTCATGAATCTCAGCATGAACCTGGCCCAGTTCACAGTTACTCACCCAGTATTCATGCCACTCCAGAAATAACATGGACAAGGGGAAAAATATTGTATTTTTATTAAAAAGACAAGCAGTGTCAGGTAGAAAAAAATGCACAATGCCAGTTTCTTAAATTACATTTTAGCTACCAAGGTTGAACAGTTTGGGCCTAAAGAGAGGCCAGACTCAAGAGACAATTTCTTCTTAAGGACACTGTTACTCCTGATTGCACATTTGCCCCCTCTCTCAGAGTAAACATTAATAAATGGGGATGAAGTGTGGGGTCATTCTCAGTAGAAACTGGGTATCAATGTGGGGTCACTCTCAGTATAAATGGCATGTCAGTGTGGGGTCATTCTCAGCAGAAACTGGGTATCAATGTGGGGTCACTCTCAGTAGAAATTGGGTGTCAATGTGGGGTCACTCTCAGCAGAAATGGGGCAAGAATGTTAGGTCAGTCTCAGTAGAAATTGGTATCACTGCAGGGTCACTCTCAGTAGAAATGGACCACCTGGTATCCCCGCAGGCAGCTGAAGGCCTGGGGGTCCAGCTCCGCCAGGTGGATTAGGTTGTGCTCCAGGTGCACCCGGACCAGGCTGCTGAGGGGCGGGGCCTGGCCCTTGGCGCAGAAGGCGTCCCGCGGCACAGAGCCGATCTTGTTGTGGATGAGCGAGATGTGACGCAGCGAGGGGGGCAGCCGTCGGGGCACCTGCCGGAGGGCGTTGTGGCCCAGTTCCAGCTGGTGCAGGACAGGCAGTCCCCAGAAGGCCCCCAGGGCCACCCTGGAGATCCGGTTGCGGGACAGGCCCAGGTGCTCCAGGTTGGGCAGGCTGAGGAAGGCCTCCTTACTGATGGAGGAGATGGCATTCCCCTCCAGGTTGAGGGTCCTTAGGGTGGGCGGAAGGTGCCTGGGGATCTGCCTGAGCAGGTTGCCTTCCAAGTTGAGGTTCTCCAGGTGGACCAGGGACCGTAGGGAGTCCTTGGCCAGGCCCTTGTTGGTGAGCCGGTTAGCACTGAGGTCCAGGACGAGCAGGTCAGAGCCCTCTGAAAACGCACTCCCAGGGATGCTCTCCAACCGGTTGCCGCGGAGATACACTTCCCTGAGATTAGCTGGCAGGCGGAGAGGGGGGGCAGTCAGGCGGTTGTGCATCAGACTCAGGGTGCGGAGTTGGGTCAGGGGGGTGAACACCCCCTCCGGGACAGACCCGTCCACCAGGCTGTTGTTGTTGAGGCTCAGGATCAGAAGCCCAGGGCTGCGCTCCCAGGCAACCTCCGACATCGCGCTGACCTCATTGTCGTCCAATCGCAACTCCTCCAGGGTGGCTGGGAGGTCAGTAGGGATGCTGTTCAGGAGGTTCCTGTCCAGGTAGAGGCGCTTCAGGTGCCCCATGCCCTCAAAGGCCCCCTCGATGCCCCCATCTGTCAGCCGGTTGTTACTAAGCACCAGGAACTCCAGTGACAGGTACTCGCGGAGCAGATCCAGCTGGATAGCGGAGATCAGATTGTTCATGAGGAGCATGTAGCGGGCGTTGTAAGGGATGCCGTACGGGATCCTGTCCACGCCTTTGTCCGAACACTGCACCACTCTGGAAGGCAGAGATGGACTGTTGAACTTACGGATGCCTACGCTTCTCGTTATCCTTGTCAGTATGCTCTCACATCAAATTTCTGCCTCAACATTTATTGTGAAACATATTATCTGACACCCATTGTTATTGCTCACTAGAATGTAGAACAGACGGAGGAGTGATAAGAAGTCTAATACTTATGTTTATGTCAAAAAAACAGAGCAAGAATTCTTATTAAATCAAAATTCATGAATAAAATCAATTAATGACTTTCTTACCTTCCATAGCAGGCACAGTCTGGAGGACAGTAGTCATCTTTAAAATAGGGAAAATGAAGAGGTTTGGTTTCATTTTTCCTGTTATCCTTCTTCTTCTCCTCTTTCTTCTTCTTCTTTGTCTTGTTCTTGTCTTTTTTTGGAGATGTCCCTCTCTCTCCTGCTTTGTCTCTTTTAGGTTGCTTGTTTATCTTTCTCTCAGCACTGTTCAGTGTTGCTTTATTCTTGGCTTTGGGCTCCGGCCGGTGGAGCTTTGACCTCTTCTTCCCGGGTCGCGGCTCTCGCCGGGTAGTATTGGTGGTGGCTGGGAAGGGGCCAACCCTCTTCCCGATCGCCTTGGGAACCAACCCCTCCTCCTCCCTGAGGCGGGGCCCAGAGCTGTCAGTCATGTTCCAGTGTCGAATGAGCTCGGTGCTCGTCCTCTCTGTAGTGACCACAGAGGCAGCCTCCTCACTCCTGCCTGCTGTTGTTGGGTTGTGAGTGACAGCCTGAGTGACAGACCTGAGGTCTGTCGTGGGGGGTGGGGTTGTGATAGGTCCCACATTTTGGGGTGATACCAAAGAACTGCCCTCTGTGGGAAGACTGGGGCTAAGGGAGGGGGTGGGGGTGGAGGGGTCCATCCCTACCATGCTACTTTCATTTCTCTCCTGCACTTTGCTCTCATCTCCCACTCTGAACTCCTCCTCCAGAGCTCTCGCCTCTCCCTCTCCAACTGTTTGACCTTCTGTGTCATTATTCGCCTGCATGCTAGCTCCTCCCTCTTCTTCTTCTCTCCCTTCATCCTCTCCATCATTAGCTCTGAGCTCTTTTCCCTTCTTGTGTTCTTCTGTGTCAGCTCTGAGCTCTACCACTGTTTTCTCCTTTATATCGTCAGCTCTGAGCTCTACCACTGTAATCTCCTCAGTATCAGCTCTGGGCTCTGTGTCTGTCTTATCCTCAGTATCAGCTCTGAGCTCTACCTTTGTCTTCTCCTCTTCTCCATTCCTGTGCACCCTCTCATCATCGTCCCCTGCCCTAAGCTCTCCATCCCCCCTCTCCTCCTCCTCTTCATTTCTTTCTCTCTCCACATTCCCATCTCCGTGCCTTTTCTCCACCTTTATCTCATCTTCGTCTGATCTGTTCTCTCCATTGCGGCCTTCAGCTCCGTAGCCTTCCTCCTGCCTCTCCTCTTCCTCAGCGGCTCCGAGCTCACCCCGCCACCTTGACCCGTCCTCCTCCTTTGGTGGGTCCCAAACCCCGGCGGTCAGACTTATCCTCTCATGCTCCCCCGTGAGCCAGGGACTCACCTCGGGGTCCCCGATCACGGAGACATTCACACCTGCGAGACACATTTACATTGTCAGCCATTAAGGAGAACTGAAATTCATCAGACAGAATTTGTGTGAATGCTTTTATACAGTTTGTACTTTCTGCTTTGGTTCAAGCAGAGTTTGCACTGCAGGTTTGGAGCTCTTCTATACTTACTGGGCTGAAGAACATACGCATGGAAAGGAACCGCCAAGACCCACAGCATCAGTGTGACAGCCTTCATTATTTAGGACTCTAGAAAGTGAGGATGAACAACCATTACGTACAGAGCAGCACTGCAATACAGCGCTGAGGAACTGGGATCGCAACCCAAAGGCTGCCAGTTCAATTCCTCAAAGGGGCACTGCTATTGTCAGCTTGGACAAGTTAATGCCTGGACACAATCTGAAATGCCTCAGTAAATGTCCATCTGTATAAACTGATAACATGTAAAACATTGCAAAGCTACGCAGGCTGCTTGGGTAAGAGCATCTGCTAAGCAACTACAATGTAACTTCTAATGCTCATTCGTGGACATCTTTGTAACTGCAACATTACTAAATTCCTCTTTCAGTGAGAGTTCAGAAGACGTAATTAACTGCGCATTGCAAGACATTTTCCATGTTCTTGCTCAGCCGCAAGTTGGCAATAACGTCCGCGAACCTGTTCCAGATTCCTCAATCTCATCCTCGTCTCATAATCGAATCCCTCTGCGAGAAATTAAGCCCCGTCGAGCCCCGCCGGGGGGTGAAAAGAGACTCGCTGCGCACATGTGGCTCCCCTTTGATATTACCGAGCCGCACATTCTGAAACCGATACGCCCCTCCTGCTTCTAATCTTCATTTTTTTTCCATCGTCAAACGATTTCAGCGTGTTCCCTTGTTACCTGTGCCATAGAATTTGCTGTTCACGACTACCGCAGAGCCAAGATAGACCGACTGAGCTTTTATGAGGGAGATTTCAGACGTCACTTACCTTGTGTGTCCAGGGGTCCTTATATAGTCCTAGTATTTGCGTGCGACTGTGCTGTCCGGGAGTGGAAGTCATGCCCGCCACTGTTGGTCTGGGGACTGTCAGGATGACTGCGGTCGTTCAACCCGCGGACTACTGCTGGACACGCATCCAGACCCCCTGTGCGACCCGGGCAGTGATCCCCTAATGGCCCTTTAAAGACCCATCTCTTTGCTCGGATTTTCACATGTACACACCAGGACAGAAGAATCCGCAGGATCAATACTGGACCCCAGAAGAGAAACGCTGGAAAAGGCCCCAGGGGGATGTTTTTTTGGGGGCAGCAGCTGTTTGCATTCATGGGCCGACATGGCCGTCTGGCTGGTGGCACCGAGGTGACAAGTGGTTCTGGCGAGACGACGGAGACAGTCGGGGGGGGGGGGGGGGGGGACCCCAAAAACCTCATCTCCAGGGTGCCTTGAGTGGTCCTGTCATTGAAATGCTCCTTTTGTGACCCTGGACAGATGCGTTTCTTACCGGACACCAGCTTGGCCCTGTCGGGAACTGCACATGGGGTCCTGCCCTCACATAAATTAGTCCTCAGCACTTTCCGGAAGACTGACGTGCGAAATGTTCAGACACAGTACCCGTGTGTTCTCCCCTCGAAATTCCACTAGCGTGATGTATCCCCTTCTTTTACTGTACCTTACTGTATGACAGTGGTTGGACAGGCAGAGCTGGAGGTTCTAGGTACTTTCAGCCCTTGACAACAAGCTTAAGATCAGTCTGCCCATCCTCAGTCCTAACCATTAAGCATATGTTTTTGGGCCTGATCCAGGATCAGTGATGAAGGGCAGAAAGTGACTACTCTGCTCCAGAAGTGATAGGGCGGTTACCCAAATGTGAATCACACGTTCGTTTTGTTTTGGAGATGGAGTCACCAGTGATTCTGGATCTCAAACAGACATTCGTGAGGTGATGTCTATAAAATCCAAGACCATTTCTGACTGCAGTCATATCCATTCAAATGGTTGTTTATTCTCCATTCCTCTGTCTGCACAATTTTTTGGCAGCAGTCTGGGGTAGTAGTAAGGAAGAAGGCTTGTAACCTAAAACTCCCCAGTGGATATTGCTGTAGTAAGCTCAGACAGGGTGTTTAAACAGCACTGCCACTACAAATATCCAGCCGTATGAATGTATAACCTGTAAAAACTGTCAGCTATGTAAGCTGTTTTGGATAAGAGTGTCTGCTAAGCAACTGTATTGTAATTTTTGCTTTTTTTTGAGAAAAGGTAGGAACTCAGCCAGGGTTGGGAAAAATAAATGACATCATGCAATATGCTTTCTTAAGCTGCACATTCTGACTCAGGGGAGTGAAACATTATATTTACTGCAAGTACCTGACCTGCTATCTGACAGTATGCCTGGATAAAATCAAAACAAGTTATATCTCAAGACAGCAACATGTATAACATTTTGATACAGCTTGCACTGACATAACTGACGAACACTGACAAACTCTGTGTCAACCCTAAACTGCCATATAGCACCAAATAAGGTTCAGAGACCGTTCCAGTTAAAAGGAGTTTAAAAACAAATTGTTCTGGATAGAATTCCAACTGATTTATGGTTCCCAGACTTTTTGGGCAAAAAATTGAAGATGTTATTCACTATTGACCAAATGATAAATGGCACTAAGCATTCTCACTTCTCACTACAGTTAGGTAAATTACTTATTTAAGTAATAAAAACTTAAGAGCCTCTAGAACATCTTGTTCATTTCAACAGTTTATTTAACTACAATATCAATGTTGCATGAATGTATTTAACATTCTTTTGCTCTTCCAACAAACCTGTAAGCTTTTATTTAAGACCTATAGGCAGATGAGGAGAGGGTTGTGTAGCCTTTTGATTTTGATTGACATGTATTGTGCTGCCCTGAATTAGTTTTAGCCCCTTTAAACCATCTCTTCTGTCTGCATTGCTGGAATATTCTCACCCAGATGTCAAATAAAACACACCCCAGTGCCACCAAGATGATGGAGAACAAACAAGCATGAAAACATTAACAAACAAGGAGACGGCATTGCATGTCTGTGGCCCTTAACTGTCACTTGCATCATCACATCACATTTTTCCATTCAACAAGCCTCTATGACACAATCAGAAATGCTGTCCACTACACAGGCCTCCATGACTTCATCAGGCACAGAATGCAAAAATCAAGCCTCTACAGCATCACCAGCAATACTGTCAAAAATAGAGAGGTAAATCCGCATTGAATGTAGGTTACACCGATATATAGTTTCGCTGCTAGGATATCAGCAGTTAGGATTTGTTAGTACTGGCAATGCATTTTAGGCATCCATTGCAAATGGTGCCTTTATCAAGCCAATCACAATGCAACGTGTCCATTTTAATACTGAACATTATTCCGTATACATGATCAGAAATAATCAGAAAGACAATCCAACAATCAGGCCTCTATGGCATCCCCAGAAACACTGTCAAATCACACAGCTCTCTATGACATTACAAATTCCAGTATACAGCTCTCTATTACATCACCAGAAATACTGTCCAAAATACAGGCCTCATTGCAATGTCTCTGCCAGATGGCATATGTTAAAAGTTGTGCACACCTAACTGTCAGATTGTGGAAGTCATGTAAATTCATTTATTTTTGTTTCCGCACATAAAATGATGTTATAGGCCTACGTTACACGAAACAACTAAAGTTACATAAGCTAGTTGTATGTGGCTTCATTGCACACAATTTACATAAACTTACATACATAAACTAATCCACAAGCAATTCAATCGCGATCTAAATCCAGTCACATGTGTATCTTCTATGCAATTTCATTCCAATTTGTGTCCATCAGTTTTAAACTCGTTATATCATATTCGTTTTTTTATATAATGCATTCTTTACCGATTATATTATTACGGTGTTCGTAATAATGTAGTCATTTTTGGGTAAGTAGGTATCGATAATTTCAAACCTGAGCTAGCTAGCTGACGCAATTTAACGTTGACGTTTTGATTTGACATGTGATTTACAGTACCACTTGACTACTTTTACAAACCTTCATAAAACTCACTGAGTTCTGTCTCCAGAGTTCGCAAGGTTGATTTTTCCTCCTCCACCTCTTAACAGCTGAAGATGAGTTACTTCACTTTGATTGGAATAATAGATCTTGCTGATTTGTGCGTTCAAAAATGAATTACTACGAGTGGAATACCGGCTTCTCCAGTGAAACGTGAACAATGTCTGCGTGTTGATTGGCTGTTGCATGAAACTAGAAGCATGAGTTTGCTGTTAACTTTGTTCAACTTGGTTGCTGCCGAGTTGCTAGCTATTTGCCGGGGGTGTTACACGACGCAATCATGGTATATCTTGAAAAGTTGTAAAACTGTCGCGTCAGTCGCTTTGTGTAACTTCAGCCTGAACTCTGACTTTTACGGCGCGTATGCAAAAGCCAGTAATGGTACTACTACACACAAAACAAGCCTACAGTGGTTTCAGTTTGTAGAATGTCATCTTTTCAAAAGATTAGCTATTTTTGCAACATACAGGGGGAGCAAAGGACTGACTGTAGCAAAGAGGAGCACCAGCAACCGTAGCTAATGATACAATTTACTTTCTTGACACAATATTTAAGCTAAACTACTTTTTCTTCTCCCTCTGAAAGCCTGTGAATTCTTAGACAAAATCTATGTAATATACTGCACCACCTGTCTGAACACAACAGCCTCAATCAGAAACACAGCCAAATCTACAGACCCCTCTGACATCATTGAAATACTGTCCGACATACAGGCATCTCTGACATCATCGGAAATAAAAGGGGCTTAGCAGTGTAACATGGAGCATATTCTTGGATCACCTTTTCAGCGCAGCCAAGCTGTTCCCCTGCTTGTTAACCTGCGTGACGTACCTCTCCTGGAGGAGGCTTAAGACTGTGTGATGTAATCTATTGTACCTAGGCTTTTATCAGTATGCATGCAATGCGAATGCAACATTCTCGGAGTGGTGTTATCTCAAGGGTTTCCCATTGGCAAAAAGTGGGAGTGGATTTTACCCACAATGCCCTGCACGCAGGGTGGAAACACACCTTCCCACATGTGAATGAAATCAAAAAAGAGAGAGATGAATGTGTGTGTTTGTGAGCGCTTGTGAATGCCGGTGGTGATGCCCACTCTCTCATCACTCTTTAATTGAGAAATCATGTGGACCAAGATCCCCACCTGGTGAACACTAGAGGGCAGTGCAACAATGCTTAGGCCTGCATGAACCATAGCACTAGTTTATCAGCTCCTTGGAAGTCAATACTGGTCCAGAGGGCCACAGCCAGGAGACCTCTTGCCAGCCACGCTGACTCATCTGATTCACCTTCTTACTCACCTGATTGAACTGGTTCAGCCTAGTTCTGACCGTCAAGATAAGGAAAACCTGCTGGCTTACAGTTCTCCAGGAACTGAGTTTAAGACACAGGGAGCGTGAATGATGTCCTGCAGCTTTATGAGATTGTGTGCTGATGTGAGTTCACTGCTGCTATACTGCTGCTGGGTGTCTCTTCAGGTGTGAAAAGGGCGTGTGCCCGCTTGGGTTTGATTGACAGGATAAGAACGGCATAAACAGCATCTGCGATCACAGCTCTGTGTTTGATGTTCTTATCGGCCGTGCGTGAGAATGTGTCATGGCACATTGAAACACCCATATGATGATCACAGCCCCATCACAGGGGAACTTTTCTTCACTATGTCTTTTTTGTTGCTGCATTTTAATTTCATGTGCACTGTAACAGTGGACTAATGGTGAAGTGAAAACAACAAGCCATGGCCACAGGGGGGCAGCAGATATCTACAGACCTCAGCTCTTTCAATAACAGGGAGGGCACTGTGTGACATTTTCATATACATTTGTTTAGCAGGCGCTCTTATCCAGAGCGAGTGGATTATGTAATATTATGTAAGTAAACAGGCCATTTATATTCTTTGTATGTTTTCTCTTCTGATCATGAGACATGCGCATAACTCAGGCTGAGCTCTTGGGAAGCATTACACAATGACAATAATGATACTATTAAATGGGTAAAAATGAATATTGTTGCTCTGAGGAAATAGACTCATTGTCATGTGAAGCTGTTGCTGTGTGACATCCCATTGTACTATACCCATAATGCAATGGTAATAGCATGTGAATGGCCGATTAGATCAAAGCGAATGTGACACACTCACAGTGTTGGAGGTCAGACAGTTGGGCACCTGCTGGTGCCGCAGGACACCTGGGTATGTGGTGGCATCCATACTCTGATACTCTCTCTGTACTGCTGTGCTTCAGAGTGTGTGTGTGTGTATGTGTGTGTGTGTGTGTGTGTGTGTGTGTGTGTGTGTGTGTGTGTGTGTGCATGTCTGCGTGTGTGCACTTGTGTGTATGTTGAAAGAGTCCATTTGTCAGTATATTTCTTTGACATGGACGTACCAGTAATACAAGTGTTGGTTTGGATGCGGCATTTGTATAAAATTGGCAGGAATACAGTAATACAGTCACAGAATTCATATGATCAGAAATGTAGTAATGGTAACAGTAACACAGTAATAATCACACAATTGGCAGAAATCCTGTTGTGGTGGATACGATGTGTACTGCAGCATGCTGGTGGTGAATTGAGCGCTGAACTATTAGCATAGTTCTGTAGCACTGCTCTGTCAGTAACTAGTTACTGAGAGAGTTCACTGAGCATCTCTTTATATTGGGTGTGAACTGGATCACTCGACATGCTTTTCTTATTTATCACTATCTTGTGCACTCCCACGGCACTGTGGTGTTTTCCCACAGTCCTCTCCTGCGGGCCGTCTTGGTGGCTGCGGTCGTGTGCTCACCCCAGGGGGAATTTTTGAATAGAGGTATGTGTCACCTGAGCGTCACCGCCGAGGGGTCAGGTCAGGAACCCCGTGGTGCCGCTTCACAGAGCCGTGCTGGAATCCTGTCGCTCAGAGTCTCAATCTATCATTCCGCACCCTCCTGTCAATGTAGATTCTCGCTCAGCCACTCACACTCGAACTGCGTCTGATGCACTAGGGGTGTTCTGGCACAAAATGGCCGCCATGCACCATCCAGGCCAGTGCCATGCATTCGTGCTGAATGGCAAGTTCAGGCCCGTTCTACGGGCAGAGTTATCTGCTACGTGGTAGCATGTGTAATTTGAAATATAGCCCTCGCTGGAGAGCTAGGACTACAACCACAACTGAGGATCGGTTGAGGAAACAACAGCCAATCAGGAGACAGGAGACTAAGAGGTTAAAGGTCATGATCACTTAATCACATAACAGTACAGCCTGGGATATGCTGATGCTGAGTTGCTGTCCCTCTCCTAGCAACCCATGTTTAAGCACTTTGGTCTGTTCTGTCTGGCCCTTCGTTGGTTGTTTCACTGATTTATTCATTGACACTTTAGTTATGTCACTGACATTTATTTTTAAATTACTTTAGTGCTTGTGTGACAGAGTGCTGTTACTGCGGCTAAGTATGCGCACTGACTGCCGTGGCAATGAGCCTGGCTCTTTGGCGTTGCGGTCAGTAAGATGCAGGTTTGGTACCCCGTAGATCCGGGTTTGAGGCCGGATGGGGTCACAGCCCTCATCCTTTGCTACAGCTTGTAGTAATCCCCATACCAGTGGCATTGGCTGTTGTAGTGGTGATATGCATTGGCACTTTTTTCTGTGTTTTTTCTGTCTTTGTTGCTCTTCATGTTGCCTGAGAATAACTGATATGTTATTATAAGCTCTTACTTGCCTTTTTTTGTAGGTCGCACTGGATTAGAGCATTTGCCAAATGAATAAACGCAAGCGATCAGGGCAGACTCTATATTTTTTACTCGGTTGACCCCAATCTGACTTTTAAAAAGTACGTGCTTAGTCTTAGTCATTGCTGCCCTGCTGGACTGCTGAAAGTGGGCTAACACACACTCCTCCGAGGGTTCAGGCAGTATTTTGCAAACAAAGCCCTCGTTTTCCGAAAATCAGCTCCGCGTGTGTAATCAGGTTTCTCCAGGACTCCTCCCATGACAATTCTGCCTCTAGATCAAAGAGCTAACGCTGGGGAGCAGACAGAGGTGTTAAATCTGGTACAAATTACCATGGAAA
The DNA here is from genome assembly GCF_013368585.1 of Megalops cyprinoides. Lineage (NCBI taxonomy): Eukaryota > Metazoa > Chordata > Actinopteri > Elopiformes > Megalopidae > Megalops > Megalops cyprinoides. The sequence continues at coordinate 5,605,353 of NC_050605.1, forward strand.
CATTACTGAATATCCATGCCTGCAAATTACTGTCGCTATTCCTGTTTCAGGGTGATAGGGTCAATCCTTGAGACCTGAGCTGCAACTAAACAAGCTCTATCCCCCGCACTGCACCCCCCTCGACAGCCCCAAATCTCCGCCCCACATAGAAATGGATGGATTAGAAAGCACACACTGTTAGAAAAATGAACATTGAATAACTGTGGTAGACCGCATAAACTGAATAAATACTGAATAAATGGAACTAGACCACAGACGTTGGGTCAGTGAAGTAAATGAGCTATAACACATACACATACCGAGGTCAGTGAAGTGTATGGACTTTAACACAGATGCAGGCCGTAGGACAGTGAATTGTATGGACTATAACACAGACACAGGCCCCAGGTCAGTGAAATGTATGGACTATGACATAAACACAGGCATTAGGTCAGTGAAGTGTAAGGACCGTGACACAGACACAGGCCCCAGGTCAGTCGGGTGAATGAGCGAAACAACAGACACAGGCCCCAGATCAGTGAAGTGTACAGACTGGAACACAAACACAGGCCCTGAGCGCAAGCATCCTGGGCCTCTAACAGTAATGAGCTCGGACAGAAGGCACAGAGACGCCACGCTCAGCCCCAGAGAGAAACCCCCCCCCCCCATCCCCCAGGCAGACCCATCTGCTCTGACCTTGTCTGCTCGCTGTGGGCCAGGGGTCAGAGGTCGAGGGTCACAGACTGTGATCGATTTCTGGAAGAGAGGGCTGAACCTGAACAGCGGGGATGTCTGGCCTTTCGATAGTGAAGGGGGGTCGAAAACATGCATACAGGGCTTGCGTAGAATGCTCTAAAGAGTTTCACACTCCATCTCCTCTCATGTGTCTACTTCCTTAAAAGGCCTATCTGAGGCATAAGACCTTTACCCACCATTTGTTGCAAATCTGTATCAAGACAAAGCCTTGGGTGAATAATTAATCCTTTCACTGTGTCAGGTGCTTCTGGAGAGTTCAAATATTTCCCATTTTCAGTTTTCACTTTTGATTCTGGGGCTTTGGCTCTGAAAGAGGCTCTGTTCCTGCAGCCCTGGGTGTGGGTGAGCGCAGGCTCTCACAGAACAAAGCTTTGTTTTCTTAACCCTCCTGTGAAAATAGCTGAGCAAATTGAACAGCGTTTTTATTTTATTATTTTGTTAAGCGTGTTGGTTAGAGCTTCCAAGCAGCCAGAGAGACCATGCTCCTACTATACACACACATACAGACAGACATATACACACACACACACATACATACATACATATAGACACATAGACATACATATATACAGACACATGCACAGTTTAGTAGTTTTGGTAGAGTTTCTGTTATTTGCTGTACATGGCTCTTACAGCAAATGGTTTCTTACATGTCTGATCCTTCTTGCCGTATTCATAAACACTGTTTCCATGTCCAAGTGCCTGTGATTTTTTTTCCCTCTACCCTGGAAAACTGAGTGGTGTCTGTGTCTCGCAGTCTTCACCCCACACTGCCATACTATGAAAAAGGAGTCTGTTTTTAAATAAGTGTTAATCAACTACAGAGTCACCCTTTTCAGTTCACCAGGAGGCAGCCCCATTTAAACTCTGCTGACAGAGAGACACAGTTTCAGGGCAGACACATGCTTAAAGGCCAGGGTTCATTCGTCTCGACGCAGTGATGGAAGTCACTTTCCTGTCTTCCTGCATCTCAGCTCCCTGTGTCTGATTTCAGCTCTGCCAGGCTCAAGATCTCCATTGCTTCTCAGGTAAGGTTGCTGTGATGCTGTGGCAACATTACCATAGCATCAGTGCCAGGCTACGGATCACAGTGGCCTCCTAGCGAAGGCATCATGTCCTCTCTGAGAAGGCGCAGCCATGTCATTGCAACACCAGAGCCCCCCCTGTTGGTTGCAGACCTCAAGAGTGTTAAAACTAACACATAACAGCCCCAAATAGTTTTTGTGATATCATGACAACGGCAGACTTTCTCAACAGCAGGACTGCCACACGCAGGGAGCTCAACTGACAGCCTGCACATAACATTCCCATAACATTTCAGCAACGTGACAGTCACAGTGAACACACTAACAAGAGCACTGAGAGGGCAGAGGTCTCAGGGGCTAAACTCCAGCCGGCCTTGGTCACAAGGCGCGCGGCAGAGTACCTGGGAGAGATTCATCACGGTAACAGACCCATCCCAGCGGATTAGAGGACAGACGACATATTGATTTACACCACGGTGGGCTCCGGTCCTCCGTGCCCCCTGCGTTTGGAGAATAGGAAAACAAAGCAGATAATGACAAAACTGTTTCCAAACTCAGGGACAAGGTGTTCCCCCACCCTGTTCACGTAGCCTGTACTGAAAACTGAAATACGCTGCCTGCTCAGCTTTCAGCGGGATGCCCGTTTACCGTTCACTGCTTTCCGAGCTTCTAAAGTGGGGTAGTGGCGTTGCTTTGTTCGTTTCTTCTTTAACTTCAACCTCCTTTCATCCACTGAGGCCCAGGGAATATTGGCTTTCATCTGCAGATGGGTCTGAGTTTGTGTGCATGTGTGTGCGTGGGTGCGAGTGTGTGTTGTGTGAGGCCGATGGAGGGGGAGGTGTTATTGATTAACTGCAGCTTGTGAGAGTGGGGCATGTGTTCTGAGTGCCACATTTCTGCCCAGGCGCCATCATCCAGTCAATTGGCCACACGTGCACTGTTACTGAGCTTTGTCATGACTTTGCCAGAGCAGACCTTATCGATCACAGAGGGGGATCATTTCTGAAATAACACTGCTGACTCCTGTCAACTATGTCCATCTCAGTGTGGACTGAGCTCCACATCCCACTGGTCAGTCAGAGGGTGTACGGTTATTACATATGAATACAGCCAGATTGAATTTATACTGTGATGTCCCATACATTTCATATTTCAGTATTGGATGTAAGCCGATGGAGACTGTTAATTGTAGCAACTTTTTATCACCACATCTACCAAACACCTGGTGAGACATGACTTATCACTTACAAAGAATTAGTTGAGACGTTAGAGTTTGACAAGTTTTATTGTTGAAGATCTTCACTTGGACAATATTCAAAGTCCAGACTGAGACTGTGAGTAAATTTATGTTGCAGGGTGAGGGATTGAAACTTGTGAATGAAAATATGTTCTTTATGGAGGGATATGTATATGTTGGGGGGTTGCAGTTTTGTGTATATTTCTGTTAGTGGACTGGAGACTGCACTTTGTGTGCTTATTACTATTAGTTGCAGTAAGGACTGTAGAGTGTGTGTATATTTATGTTAGTGGAGTGAAGACTGTAGATTGTGTGTATATTTCCGTTAGCGGAGTGAAGAGTGAAGTTTGTGTGTATATTTCCAGTGGTGAGGTTTTGCTCACAGAGCCGTGTAATTACGCACTGAAGGCTTTTCAAAGGCACAGCTGTGTGTGAGGTACAAGCAGGCAGACACTCCAAACAGTGGCCAGGCTGCCCGACAACTGCCCTCTGATTGGATAGAGGAGTCACCATGCAAGCCAATCAGAGTCAACCAGGAAAACCACAGACCATTGTGCTAAGTGCACATCAAAACTGAAAGAAGATATGGTGTTTCTGGATGAGATCTCAGCCTGCGATTTAACAAGCCCCGCACGTGGGGAAGAGGGATTTATCATGAAAATCACTGGGGGGATCATCTTACATGAAGACAGACTGTGTTCCTACCTTCCTTCTCTTCTCCCAAACCACCAGAGGGAGTCACTTCTCTGCTAGTCTGCTTTTCATAGGATCCACTGTATTCGTTTTAAATCAGTGAGGGAGTGGGGTGCAATGGATTAACAGAAATGATGTCAGAGAGCTGCGTGGAGCTCAGTTGGGAAACACAGGAACATTCAAGCCCCATCTCCGTGTAATGGCCTTGCCTGTTGCCTGTTTGACTGTTATGCACTTACCTCTGCGTAATGGCATTACTTCCTGTCTGCTGCTCCAATCGTCTCAATTTCCCTTTTCTTGCTTTTGCTCTGCATATAAAATGAAGCTTTTATACACACACAGGGGTAAATGTTCAGCCTTCAGTGCTGTGGCAGTTGATGTTCAGGCCTCAGTGCTCAGACAGTGAATGTTCAGACTAAAAGAGAGATGACCGAATCCTCAGGGGCCTCCAGGCCTCTCTCTAATCCAGCTCCCTGACCTGGACCCACGTTTCGCTCCCTGGGACTTGTCTCTGACAGGATAGGACACCCTTGAACCTCCAAAGCCCTGAAGGAGTTCACTTAGGGATCCAGTTTGATAAACAGCCCTTCGCACAGACTCCAGAGAGGGCAGCGAGTTTGCGCAGGAAGTGGTTTTAACTTAACTTTTAACTGTAACCCATAAACACAGCAGGGGGTCATTTTAAGCAGTTCAGTTTCAGTTGAATGCTGACACACATTATGAATAAGAAAGCTGGTTTCCATAGCACCTGTAGTGTGCGTGTGTTTGTGTGTGGGCCTTGCGGCAAACGTCATGAAGTGAAATGACACATACAGGATGAAACAGCTGTAACAGAAGGCCAAGAACTTCCAAGTGCCTCTGTTGCGGTGTTTGGTAGGCGTTTCCCATGAATGCACACTTCCTGTGTCATTATCTGCATCAGGCAGAAGCAGCTGAGCCACCAGTTAAAGGGCCTCACTCAGCAATGTTCTCACAGCACTGTTCTGGCATTGTTGCAGTGTAAGAAACGGCACCAACGTTGCACACAAACACCACAGCTGAGAAACAAGTGACAGCCCTCAAATTTTTCTTTTTGTTTTGTATATGGTGCTCTGGGGTACTGTTGTTGCACTTTGACATTGGCTGTCAAAATTTTGATTACGGAGGCATGTAAGCTGTAGGTTATTGCAGCACTGTGTCACACACTGACATATGGTCAGATGTGGTCTGATATTTTCTGCATGTCCTGTTATTCATGTGGCATTTTGTACCTCTGCTTTGTACATTGCTCTGGGTAATGACTGCCTAATGACTAAAGGTAAACGTACACTGACTGTCCCCAATCTGTTGATCTCAAGAGAACAGTATCACTTTCATGCAAGGCCCTTTGGTTTATGGCCAGCTGTACAACCTGAACAGCAGTTTTAATTGTTCAAACTGATACGTAGGGGGAAAAACGTCATTCAACACAATGCTATCGATGCTAACACCCACCCTCCCCTCCCCTGGGTTAATATTGACACTGCTTATATTAAACTGTACATCTGGCATCGTATCGCTTGTGATACAGGTGATTGTCTCCCCGCGGGGATGTGGTAGGCCCCGCTAGGGCGCTCCTTATCGGCACAGTTCCCGCCCGGTGCGACGTGTGGCAGGTTGCGACGTGTGACTTTCCACTGAGCGTTCCAGCGGTTATCTCCCCCGTTCCCGACCCACCGATAAGGGAGCGGTGATTGCAAAGTAATGTTTGACCGAGATCGGATCGCCCTGGGAAACTGAGAGACGGCCCTCGTTTGCTCTGCGTCTTGCCCTCCCCCCCACCCCCCCTTGCCCCCCTGGACCGTATGTCAGAACGCAGAGTTCCACGGTGGGGGGGGGCTGTGATCAGATCACAGATTAGGCTGCGTTCACTGTATGCTCCTTCTCCTGAACAGTGCCAATCTGAAAGGCACAGCGCATCTGCTGCATATTACAGGTTTTCTAGGTACCTCTCAAAAGTGGGATGGACCAGTTAAAGTCCACTGGTGGGCCCACAGCTGCTTCTTCGAGATCCTTTTCCAAGATGGGTGTGCTCTGGAGGATTCTGCAGTACTTCGGTCGGTTCATTCCCAACTTTTTCAGGTGTTCTAGAACACTGGCCTGGCAATGTAATATGGCTGCCAAAAATGCATGCTTTAAATTTCCCTGTCCTCTACCAGAGAGACCGGTCTTTGTGAAATCCTGTGTCTCACAGACCATCAAAGCAAACGTGAATGTTTCTCTTAAAATAAGAGTTTTGCAATTCCATCACATCACCTTTCATTTGGACTCTTTTCAGAATCAAAGCTTTCACCTCATTCTGAAACTCTACGTGTCCATTATCGACTGTCTAGAAGTATTTTTTTCATTTTTACCAGAAGACTGTGAAAAACCCGTAAGGTGCGAGACTGATCGCTCTGTAATCGACCCTCAGCAGACAGACCATTTAAGCAGAGGCCAGAGCGCTGAATGAAAAGGCACTTCTGTCTGACGCCCAAATCCACAAAATCAGTGTTTTGGGGGAAACAAAATTATAACGATCAGAACTAATCCGTGTTTTGCGGGATTGCGTTTGGGCAAAAACAATCTTCATATTGCTGTGTTTTGCCGCAGCAGACTGAGTAATCCGGATCCTTTAGCAGATTAAACTGGGATTGTCTGCCAAAGGCCTCAGACTGAGGTCTTCCCCCTTCCAGAGACTCCCTGCGGACAGATATATTATAGAGCCCGTATTGATTGCTGTCTGGCTGACCCCATGCTGTGTTGTTAGTGCATACAGTCTGTTTCTGTTCCCCCCTCAATGCATATTTGGGACTGATTTGGTGGGTCCATGTATCGGTCAACCATTGATAAAGCGATGAATCCCCATTTTAAATCAAAAATGTTAATATCCCAAGATGAATTGATGTTTTGGGGATTTGCAATAGTGTTGAGTCAAACAGCAACATGTTCAGATCATAATATCAAACGTTGAATAAAATGAAATGTTGACATCAACATAGATTCGTGCCAGATTGAAGAATTCTACTGTATTTGGTTTCCGAGAAGCATAACACATAAAATAATAATCACAGAGAACCAGCAATGAAGTAAATATCTTTCTTTGTACACCCCCACCCCAACACTCACACATGTGACTTTCTCCCTCAGAGAACTGAAAATCAATTCACTATCTAGCATCACTGGGGAATTCCTTTATTCCTGAATAATATTTAAATCATCATTGTGGTGAACTCATACCCCTTTGTACCAAATTGTGCACTCCCCAAATAATTACAGTCCTGATACTGTTGCCCCACATATAGAATTACTAGATGTCCCCTTTGAAACCAGCAGTCCAGTGACAGCCCCTGCAAATGTATGGCATAAACTGTTCTTCTTCCATCAGGCATTGTGAAGAATCACCTTTTGTGTGCGTACTGTAAAAGGAAGTACATTCAGTTCAGATGCCACATTTGGCAGCTGTTTTTAACAGCACATCAGTGAAATCAGTGTGCTTGATCTGGTAATTTCATATCCTTAGCAGACATCAGCGATGCCACTGCTGGAGGGCTTCCATGACACGGTGGATTATGTATTGTGTTGGCTCTTAACCGCAGTCATTGTTTGAATGGGCCAGTGAGCTTCCCTGGTGTTCCGGGTGTGCGTCAGCTGCCGATCGAAAGGTAACGGCAACCCCCTGGGGTTCAAACCACCTGACCCCCTCCCACCCCTCTCTGCAAGCACCCCGTGTGTTCCAAACAATGGAGAACTGAGAAATGGAGATTCTTCCTCTCCCTGTTTCGCGGTGAGGAGGGCCGCTATCTGATTTCGGTCTCGCTGCACAGCTGCCCTGAAACTAAACCATTCCTTTCAGATGTGTTTTTTGGCGATGTAAAAGCCTGATCGTAAGGCCACACTCTTTCACTCAAGTCACCCCATACATTATCACGCATGTCCTATCACACAAGAGCAAAAAAAATCATAGTGGATTTAACTCATTTTAAGTATTTATTTAGTTAGAGCTCTGGGGAAAAATGTACCTTCTTGAAAAGTGCACTTCAGGTACCATCACCTGCTTCCTCAGGGTAAAGTGACTGAGGGCCTAATCAAGCTGGGCCCATGCTGGGACACGCTAAACAGCCGGGGTTTTTAGCAGGGCAATCATAAATCTTGAATGAGAGGAGGGAGTGTCTTCACAATGAACCCCAATGAACCCCCCTGGGACAGTGCATGAAGCCATGAATCGTCAACGTCCAGGCCCAGTTTAAATCAGAGCCAGAACCAGTATCAGATTCAGAACCAGAACCAAATATGAATCACAACCAGAGTCAGAATCAATGCCAGTCACTCTCAGAATTATATTCACAGCTAAAGCCAAAGGAGGCAGCGTGACAGGACATATTCATTGGGGAGTGTGCGTCAGAATCGCTGAGCCCACTGGAGATTAATGCACAAGTAGCACTACAGACACTACACTACTCTCATTCCTGCTCTGATTGAGTATGCAGCTTTTTTAGTGAGTGCTTTCAACATCAAAACAACAGGAAAGATTTCAGGCACTCACGTTGTTCGGTAATTCTTCGTTATGTGGGCATTTGTGTTTGTGTGTGTGTGCATGAGTGCGTGCGTGTGTGGGTGTGTACATGCGTGTGTATGTGTGTGGGGGGGACGGGTCTATGTGTATGTAGTCTGTGCATGTCTCTTTGTGTAAGTGTGTCTTTATGTGTACATGGCACATGTGCTTTTGTGTGTCTATGTGTATGCTGATGTGAGCATGGTGCATGTGTGAGTGTGTGTGCATGCATGTGTGTGTGTGTGTGTGTGTGTGTGTGTGTGTGTGTGTGTGTGTGTGTGTGTGCATGTATGGGTGAGGGCCGGCAGGAGTCTTGCTTTTCATATGCATATGCAGCGCACTTCCCGTGCACTGTGAGGAGCCACACCTGGGACGGGCGCTCTGCAGGCGAGTCGTGACGGCGGGAACAAAGGCCAGCGCTCATTTGCATGAAATGCGCTGGCCCACTTTGCATGGGTGACCAGCGCGTTTCTCATTCAACACAGAGACTTTATTCACAGCAGGCATAATCAGCACGGCCAGGAATAAAACTATAAACAAAACACCTTCAACCAAAAAAGGTAGAACGCATCGCCATCCATCCCACAAAGCACCACAGCCCATTCCCGCATTTTTATCTACTTCTTTATGCCATCACTTTCAAGTTTTATTCATCGATAGCCCTTTCTGTCCCGTACATGAAAGCTTTTATCATTTCCCTGGGGCTTAAACCTTTCCTCCTGGTTGTTTGAGTTGTCTACTCCAGTCTTTCTAATGATAATGGTACTCAGAGCTTAGACTCAGAGACCACCCTCCCACACAGTGCTGTAAAAACAAAAAACAGTGTCACATGTTGCGGTCGACACTTTAATTCGACTCACAGAGGAATGGTGGTCGCAGCCCCGCAGAGAGGAATGCAAAAAGAAATAAGAGCTGACCCTCGTCGTTCGTGGAGTGAGAAATCAAGTTATTGTAAATAATGAGCAGTACGAGCACAAGTTTGTTTACGTGTTATGATTACGTGTGTCCTTGTGTGCCCTGGCGTGTGTACATCTCTATGCGTGAGAGTGCCTGTGGGGGGTTCCTGAGCAGTTCCGAAAATACCCTTCTTCGATGGTTAACTCTGTCTGATAGATGTGTACACAGCATCAGGGGGTGCTGAAAGGATCCATCTTTGCAGTATTTACAGCTGGCCCTGCCTCCATGGAGGGCACAGGGCTGCAGCCTCGGTAGCCTCCCTCACACCGAGAGCTCCCCACTAATTCTGTTATCACGCAGATGGAACATATTACAACCGGGTTTTACTGGAGAGCAAAAACAGAAACCCTCCCCAAAAGTCCTCATAAATCTTTCATCCCAAAATAAAATACGATATGAGCGTGTGTAAGCAGGGAGTGCAGGAGAGCAAATGCTAACAGTACCTTTCCAGGCAGAGATGTCTTGACAAATGACATCAACTGAGCCAGAGTGCATTCAATGTGATTCAGTGTTTTACAACACATGACAGTCAACAGCATATGAATTCACCTGAATTCCGGCCAGTCCTTTTTATATATATTATTATTATTATTTTTGACAATGGAATGCCACTCCCCAGTAGCCACGTTCAGTGGAGAATGGGGGATCAGGGGACCCAGAATTTAATTTGCATCCATCTCCTTGGCCCAGCCACACGGTACGATAGGCACGCTCTACAAAGGGATCGATGCCAAAGTATTAGGCGAAATTTCACAACGTGGACCGGTTTCGCAAAGTAAATCAGCTCTTTTCTCTCACACAGTCAATATACAGAGGGACTGAAAACACCGGCACTGTTTATTTCCCTCTTGACATTGAACAGTTTTACTGAAGACTGGATTCATGTTCAATAAACATGATGATTGCTGTATAAAATTTGTGCCGGTATCGAATAACGCATCCTGTTAGAGGTGACAGGGGAAATTAAGTTTTCGTGTTTCCATGGAAAAACAGGCAGGCAAATTTCTCCTCTGAAGCCACTGTGTCACATTTTCACAATAATCCAATTTATATGCATTTGCTGACAACTGGTGTTCCATAAAAGTGGCGAAGCTGCTTGTTAACCCCTTGAAGTCCAGACACAGCAGTGAAATCCACTCTTGGATACCAGATTTTAAATTACAAAGGAAAGTTTTATTACCAAGGATTGCTGAAATCTGTTCATACAAGTTTAGATAATAAACTTCTTGATTATGCTATATATCAATTAACCTTTATGATTCTGTGTCCTACATAAAAGACGAGGCGTGATATTTTGAAAAATAAATATAATAACTGAGTGAATTTTGGGAAATCAATTCTGAAACCGCACATATAATTCTTCTCACCCCGTTATGTATACTGAATGAATGTTTCGAAAATGAACGCTGTCACAATATGGTATTTGTGTCCGTGTGACACATGGTCGAAACAGACCGTGCGTGTATTCTTAAAGATGTCAATGCTCACGTAGACAATGCATTTCTCAATAATAGCCTTCCATCGTCCATATGCTGTTTTCTGGCCTCCCCTGCGCTGCGCAATGCTCGGACTTTCCTTGCATCTGGACACAGCCGTTGCTGTCTCTTCCCCATTTCTGACGCTGCAGGAAGGGCAGCCGGCACAGCAACAGGGATTTAATGCTGTCAATAGACGGGGGCAGTTGTAATCTGCATCAGATCTATTTTGAAAGATAACTGCGTACCACTCAAACCGCCAGACGGAAATTTGCATTTGAAAAGACAGGATGGAGCGATAGCGCGGTGCGCCAGTGTCATTGTTCGCCGGTTTTTTTAAAGTCCGCCGTGACCCGTTGAGCTGATGATAGTTCAATCAGAGGCCATTCTCACCTGGGATTTAGCCAGGCCTGTCCTTTAACAGGCGACGTGGTTTTATATTTGAATAGCATGGGCAGGAATTATGTGCCTCTGGTGCATTTTGAGAGGCACTTAGGGAGACGGAAATTTGCATTTAGCTGAGGTGACGGTACATGTGTGTCGCTGACATTTTGTCCATGTCTGTCTACTGATGGTTATAGAATCAAGTCACCTGATTTGACAATTATCACCTGAGATTTGGACTCTTTGTATTCTTTTTTTTTTCAGTAAAATGTGACACTATGAATAGACGAACAGTCACAGTTCATCAAACGTAAATTTGCATGATATGCCCTAAAGGAGACCCACATCGCACGCACCACAGTGTACAAAATATAAAAGACCTAAAAATGTGATGACACTCATTAATGGCAACAGCAATAAGCCAGAATTATACAATAGCTATTACAGATGCTATTTTTGTTCAGCATCCATGTGTTAGGTCTGGAATATATTCTGAATTGTATGTTATACTCATACATGTGTGTGTGTGTGTTCTCATTAGTCGTTTAGAGCACTGGATGCATTGAAAAAGATGTCTGCTGGGTGTTCCAGGTAAAACAGTGACTATTACATTAACAAATAATAGTTGTTAGGCTAAAATTGAAACTCCGGTAATATTGTTAGAGGCCATCGAAATCAGCAGCCACCAGAAATGAGAGCCTGAGGACTTTAAGCCTGAGCTTTAAACCGTGGGCCGTTTTGGATAAGGGCTTTGGGTAGGCAAAGGAGTAATGAAATCATTGTGATGTAGGACTGTGTGTGGTGTTTCACTGGAAACAGGTTATCACAGAGATACGGGCAGTGGAGGAAATGAAGGGTTCTCCAACAGTATGTAGCAGGAACAAGGAGGGAAACATAACCCTGTTCTTAAAAATATGACTGGTTTTTGATAAGCAAAGCAAAGATGCAGTGCACACCCAGAGCACATTAATATTAACAATGGAATGTGAGGACAAAATGGCTGTTGCCTGCAGCTGTCTATCACCTACAGCAATGTCTCTTCAGTAAACATTGTACTACTAAATATAAAAATGCGTAAAAATCTTTTTTTTTTTGTCCTCACTCTTTGCGATCATTGAGAACTACCAGGAAACGTCACTAGTCTCACACAAAAGGCTTTCCTTGGTATTTTCGTCATTACAACAAAGCACCTGGATGAGGAGATTGACATTTAGAGGCGGGTTCTCTTTCACATGCTGGAGTCCTTTTCTTCTCACCAAGGGCTTTCATACATGCCCTTGAATGTAAAACGCAGTTACAAACAGCACGTACATAATGGGTTATTTAGAGATCTAAGAATCACAGCTAGACCGCGGTGACGCACTTGGCTCACTCACACGGGGACGCATAAGGGGACAAACGAAGATCAATCTTCAGAGACCTCTCCTACAGCCGGTGCTGAGAATAGACAATGGCGTGCGACAGTGGAAGCACCATCTCGAACCTGTCCTGCTCCAGTTGGTTTTTGTAGTCGAGCAACAGTGCACCGGGGGGGGGGGGGGTTGGATGCGGCCTCTGAGAGAGACGCAGCCTTTCGACTGATGGGGAAAAGGTCACGTCTCTCCCCCGCTGCTTTAGGCTTGACGCAGGTGGCAAAAAAAAATAATAAACACTGTATCCCGCTAAAGGTCGTTCTGGGTCCCCTGAGAATAAAGAGCAACCCTCACCATCGCAAAACAAACAGGAGAAACTGCTTTGAAATGCACTAGGTGTCTAAGTCTGAGAGTCAGAGTCACAGTATGCACACAAGTCAGAGTCCGGGCATGAGTCAGAGTTAGGGAGAGAGTGAGAGTCACAGGGAAGCGGTAAGGTTCTAGAGTTATTATGGTTCTTTGAACAATATATTACATATCAACATATTACTATGACACTGCATGTGATTGGAGTGCAAAACTGATTACAAGAGTACAGTATATACAGTTGTTTGATTCATATATTTCTTGAATGGCATTTGAAGGACGGGACTTGGATCTGTTGAAAATAAGGTGTTAGATAGCTGATACAATCTGGTTATAGCTGGTACACTGCACGTCCACACCGCCATGAGCTGACTAATCAGAGTCTGTTTACACAATTCAGAAACGTTGAGAAACACTCAGCCTCTCTTTCAGGAAGAGAGCAGAAATGCTGCACTATTTTGTAACCAGGACCAGGGTTTGTTATGGGAAGCGTAAGTGTTTCTGTAACAGACACGGCTCCTCCAAAACAAAATGCAAACCAGACTAAGATAACATCCTTTCAATGTCACTGTGAGAGTGTGTTGGTGTGTTAGCACTGCCGAAACCTCTCATAAAGATTCATGTAACATATAAACATGGAGAGAATGGGACTTGCAAGATGGAACCGGAGAATGTATGCTAAATGGTAAAATAACTGCTATCACTAAAGCACCTGAGGCACACTTGCTGATATGCAGTCCTCACTGGGCCGTCACTCAGAGTGAGAGGGGAGGAGACTGCAAGAGGGGCGGAGCCTCCAAGTGAGTGGGGAAACTGAAAAGCAAAATGGCCATCTTAGTCAATGAGGTTGAACTCAGACAGGGCATGCTGTCATGGCTTGTTCTTCGGTAAACCGGTGGAGTTTGTATCTGCTCAGTTCCCTCTTTCTGTTTTGGCCTTGCCTGCAGGTGAGCACTCCAACAGGGCAAGGAAAAGTCCAGAGCAATGTGCTATTCTTGTCTCTCTCAGCTGCACTCAGAGAGAACTGTGGCTGTCATTCCAAACACTAGCACTGAGAGGGCCTTTTGTACAATTTTAAACGTTCTGTTTATTTCAGTTTTCTGCCTCAATATTTTTCATCCTTTAAAAGAAAATGGCCAGCTTTGTATATTGTATGTTCTGAACAATCAGACATTTACTGAAGAATAACCATTTAAATGGACAGCGTACAGCCATATGTTAAGGTTATAGATGCTGAAAGATTCATCCATGAAAGAGAAGCTACAGGTTTAGCATAGCAGGAGGGACAAAGAAGGGTTAGTGGTTATGTAGTGTGTAGTCCTTCCCAGACCTGGTCCTCTGGGTGATGTAACAGGAAACACACACTGGCCCACCTCTGTCTGTGGGCTCTATCTCTAGGCTGTGGGATGGGCCCTGAACACACCTGCTGTCCGCTGAATGCCCACCTGTGTTATATCACCTGGAAAAACAGTGCGTGGTCTACCAGCCTCAATAGAGACTGTGCACCAGCCCTGCCCTCCTCTGTTCCCTGTGCCTCTGTGGGAGAGGGTCAGGCTGCAGGGCCTGTTATAATCCCACAGCCCCCCCACCAGCACTGTATACATCCTCAAAGCCCCCCTCCCCCCCGTGAGTCTGCCTCCCTGAGAGACATTACATAACCGCCCCACAGCGGGGAGCTTGGGCTCAGGGTCACTCCAAACAGTCCCCTCCCTCTCTCACAAGGGCGGGATCTGAGCGTCCCCCCCCCCCCCCCCACCCCTGACACTCATCTCCCTCTCACCATACTGCCGCTTACAGCATCTGGCCCATTTACACAACACACGGTCAGAGCACAGCCCTCCATCCCCAGAGTGCGGTCTGCTTTTTTGCCATGGACAAGGGATGAAGTCAGGCAGGCCTGTATACACCCAGAGCCCACAGTGTTCAGCAGTGTGGTGAAGTGTCAAGGAACAGGGCTTGTGACCCAAATGCTGCCAATATGATCAGGTCAGGTATTTAGCCAGAACAGCCTTAATAAATATCCTGTAAACTTACAGATAAGATGTAAAAAATTGTAAGCTATGTAATCTGAATCTGGATAAGCAACTGTAACGTAATGTGATGTAACCATAATGCACAGACACAGGACCGTAATGGAAAGTAATCGTAATGCAGATAGGACGTGACAGGATGTGATTGTACAGAGTATGACATGTGGCCATTGAAGAGAAATGCCAGGACATTGACATGAAAACAATAAAAAGCCCAGCTTTTGGGCACGCATGTTTAATGTGGTTACCAGAAGAATAGAGTGACACAGGGAAAGATGGCCCAGTTTTCCACTTCGGGTCAGTGGAGCGGGATTCCTGCCACACAAAAAAACACATTACACAACCAGGGTCTCGGGGGCACACCAGCTAGCTAGCTAGCTCCCCCATGCCAGCGCTGTAGTGTGTGTGTGTGTGTGTGTGTGTGTGTGTGTGTGTGTGTGTGTGTGTGTGCGTGCGTGTGTGTGTGTGTGTGTGTGTGTGTGTGTGTGTGCGTGTGCGTGTGTGTGTGTGTACATGTGTGTGTGTGTGCATGTGTGTGTTTGTGTAAATATTCAGGTCGGAGTGAGACGTGATTACAGCATATGCAGCTCATGACCTTTGGAGGCGTGGCCCTGAGATGTGCTGGTGTCAACACGTCCATTCGACTGGCCGAGTGGAGACCCCTGCAGGGCGATGAAATGAACCTAAGACACCCCCTTGCCCCATGTCGTATGTGAAGAATGCACTGACAGTTATTTTCCAGAAGTGGATCTTCTGTGGAGCTCACCTGCTGAGCAGAAAGAGAGACGTGTTTCCTTAGCGGGGTCTGAGCTCTTACTGCCGCAGCAGCTCTCTGCCTCAAGCCCTCTGCACAAGAAGATAGAGGTAGGACCCCGCCACCACCAGCAGGGCGGCGACTCTTACTGCTGCCTCAGTCATCGCTGAGATTCATTCCTCTGTTTGGGGAGGATTCTGGGCTTTACTGGATTTATACTGTTTGAAATCCCACCCTCCCCCCTCACATTCACTCTCTTTCTCTTTCTCTCTCTCTCTCTCTCTCTGTCTCTCTCTCTCTCTCTTTCTCTCTCTCTGGGAAATCTGCCCTGTGTAGTAAGTGCATTTAGTGAATTGATGTCATGCTTCCGTGGAGTACTGCATGAATATTGATGATTGCTGTTGTGACTCACCAGGGGTGGGGGTGGCTGTGTGTATATTTAGGCTGGTGGAAAAAACTGTTACAGTGTAGATATTCCTCCATACATTCTTTTCTGGTCTAAGATCAACAGTAACAATAACCATAATCATCATCATCATCATCATCAGCATCAATAAGCATTGTTATCTATCACTGGTTGATCATATCTAAGTGGCTGTGAACAAAACATCCTCCCATTCATTCAAGCAAAAGAACATATTTCTACATCTGAAATGACCAATTCTTTATATTATATTCCTAGTAATGATGGTCATTTTTATTGTACCTTGTACATTTTTATTGTACATACTGTAAAAATTTGAAAATTTTATATTAAATTAATTTTAAGATTAAAAATTGTTCCCCTAAAAAATGGAGTCAGATCATTGGGATCCATCATGGTGTAATATGGACACACAAATCTGTAGTAGATACCTTCCTTCAAAGCCAAAGATGGGATTTCTGAAAAGCTCACGAGAGAACCTGACACCAGGCATGCTTTTACAACACTTCTTCTGAAGAGAGCTGAGTGATGAGAGTACCTGACGATGCAGATGAGAAAGTATGTTTAAAGCTAACGTCAGTACAACAGTAGCTGCAGCGTTACGCTAACGTTGGCCATTGTCGCTTCTTCCTTCAACTCAGAGACAGACCTCTTGAGTGTGGAGTCCTAGGTATGCTACTGACGATCGCTCCACACCGCATGCACTCACTGAAGTCTAATATTTCCCTCCCAGGGTCATCAGGAAAGGGCAAACAACGCTTCGACAGCAAACCCTTCGCATCTTGAAAGAACCCCTCCCTGCTTTCATGTCATTCCCAGAGCCTGAATCTCTGTGTAAATAGAAAAAATATATACATATATCAAAATGAATACACAAATGATTTCACAGAAATGCTCTGGCTCCCTTTTGGAGACATCATGTGAATGTTTCATGGAGCACAGCTTTGCGCTGTGAGCTTCCAACCCCTTTTTTTTTTTTTTTTTTGAAAAGGCGTATCTGGCAGGGATGTCGGCGGTTATAAATATCACCAATGTCTGACAGCAAATCTGGACTCCGCATGAACAGGGAATGCTTTATGCATGAGGCACATAAATTATGAATGCTTCATATCTACCATTTAGAGCATAAAAGTGTTGAAATGAACACACGAACCGTTTTTTTCTTTCCAGAAGAATGGAATTTTCTTCCTGCGTTTGACTCCCTCTGAAAGGGAATTTTCAGAATATACAGTATGTTGTACAGTTTCTGAAGTGCTACATTTCACACGTGCCTTACAGTTAAATTAGTATCGATATTCTACACTTTCAGCTACCTTTAAAATGGTATATTCTACATACATAAGTCGTACATACAGTAGGGAAAATAATTATTTGATCCACTGCTGATTTTGTAAGTTTGCTCACTTACAAAGAAATGAACAGTCTCTAATTTTTATGGTAGGTTCATTTTAATGGAGAGAGACAGAATATCAACCAAAAATCCAGAAAAAAACACATTACATAAAAGTTATAAATTGATTTATATGTCATTGAGTGAAATAAGTATTTGATACCCAAGCAAAACATGACTTAGTACTTGGTGGAGAAACCCTTGTTGGCAAGCACAGCGGTAAGACGTTTCTTGTAGTTGGTCACCAGGTTTGCACACATCTCAGGACGGATTTTGGCCCACCCCTCTTTACAGAAACTCTAAATCCTGTGGGTTTCTTGGCTGCCGCTTGGCAACTCGAAGCTTCAGCTCCCTCCACAGATTTTCTATAGGATTGAGGTCTGGAGACTGGCTAGGCCACTCCATGACCTTAATGTGCTTCTTCTTTAGCCACTCCTTTGTTGCATTGGCGGTCTGTTTTGGGTCATTGTCATGCTGGAAGACTCATCCACAACCCATCTTCAATGTTCTGGCTGAGGAAAGGAGGTTCTCATCCAAGATTTTACGGTACATGGCCCCGTCCATTGGCCCCTCAATGCGGTGAAGTCGTCCTGTGCCCTTAGCAGAGAAACAGCCCCAAAGCATAATGTTTCCACCTCCGTGCTTGACTGTGGGGATGGTGTTCTTCGGGTCATACTCAGCATTTCTCTTCCTCCAAACACGGCGAGTCGAGTTGATGACAAAGAGCTCAATTTTGGTCTCATCTGACCGCAGCACTTTCTCCCAAGCCTTTTCTGAATCATTTAGATGTTCACTGGCAAACTTCAGACGGGCCTGTACATGTGCCTTCTTGAGCAGGGGGACCTTGCGGGCACTGCAGGATTTCAATCCATTACAGCATAGTGTGTTACCAATGGTGTTCTTGGTGACTGTGGTCCCAACTGCCTTGAGGTCATTAACAAGCTCTACCCGTGTAGTTGTGGGCTGATCCCTCACCTTTCTCATGATCATCCTCACCCCATGATTCAAGATCTTGCATGGAGCTCCAGACCGAGGGCGATTGATGGTTATTTTATATTTCTTCCATTTTCGAATAATCACACCAACGGTTGTCACCTTCTCACCAAGCTTCTTGCTGATGATCTTATAGCCCATTCCAGCTTTGTGCAGGTCTACAATCGTGTCTCTGACATCCTTTGACAGCTCTTTGGTCTTACCCATGGTGGTGAAGAGGTTGTAATGGATGAAATTGATTCTAAGGACAGGTGTATTTTATACACATAACGAGCTGAGATTAAGAGTAGTTTCTTAAAGTGACAGGACTAATCTGTGTGCCATATGGGCACATAACCACTCTGTGGGAGCCAGAATTCTGGCTGGGTGGTAGGGGATCAAATACTTATTTCACTTGATCAAATGCTAATCAATTTATAACCTTTTTCTGGGTTCTTTGTTTATTTTGTACCTCTGTCTGTTAAAATAAACCTACCAAAAAATTACAAACTGTTCATTTCTTTGTAAGTGGGCAAACTTACAAAATCAGCAGGGGATCAAATAATTGTTTTCCCCACTGTACACAAATCCTGAGAGAACAATATTCCATATACATATACATACATAACAGTATATGCACACACATACCTACTTCTAAATTTCACTTTTCACAAATAAACACTGACAAGATATAGTATTCTACATGTACTAATCTCAGGATTGTGTAAACATCTCTGTGAAAGATCTCTGTAAACACAGCAGCGCTAAACCCCAGATCTTAGTCTGAGGCTCTCAGCTGTCATCCAAGGGTGGAGAGAAGGGCAAGGGTAGTAGAGAGGACGGCGTGGTTACATAAAACCACTTTGGACACAGCAGGCCCCCACGCCCGCGTTCGCCCCACAGGTTCGCTTAGGAACATGGCCCTGTACGTGTGAAGGTGGCGTTAAATAACTGCCGGGGAAGGCCGGGTGATCGGCAGAGCACACGGCACACTCTCTCACCTTAAGGGGGATATTGATTCTTACTCTGCGTGTTTAGAAGTGGAGCGTGCGGATACAGGATAACGCGGCAAGGGCAATCCTGTGGGACCCTGTCCGTGTAACACGTATGGAAACATGCCAGATTCCATATGCACAGAGAGCAGCAGGGCCCAGTTCATATTTATCTGATATAGCACGTATTTAATAATAGAGAGAGGGGGGGGGGAAAGGCAAACAGCAGGTTTTCCTGCATGCTAAGAAACATCATTGAAGTAGCTCAGAGCTCCATTTTCCCACAGGAAAAACACGCTGCCTACTCTACATCCACCCCCTAAACACCAGCAAACTCGGAATTCAATCAACGCCATTTGGTCCACTGTTACGTCACGTCGCCGGCAAGTAACCAGCATTGCCAGGCAAGAGCTGCCAGTTTCTCACAATATGTTGACTCTGGGTCCCATATTCCGTCCCAAGGCCACCTGCTTACCTGATGCTGTTGTGTCTGAGTGAGGATAGGAGTGACCCCTGACCCAATGATGACACATAGAGTTCACATGTCAGGGTCACTGGGGTGGGGGAGTCAGGGCGAGGAGCCTGGAATGGGGTTTATTTGCACAACTAATTCCTGCCAAAGCAGCAACATTTGCCCCCTGCAAAAATTCTGAAGGTCTGGGCTTGGACCCAACACAGTTTTGATGAAATCCTAACAGGACAGTGAGTCCTGACAGGAGACAGTGGGGTTAAAACTCTGCTGAGGTGCCATTTTGAATAGGAGCAGAGACGATATGTAAAAATGTAAAAAAAATGTAAAAATGCCCTGCGTGTTAGCGTACAGTACAACCCCTATTACAGTAACCCAGCAAACTTGTTTTGCGCTGCCATTGCATTCATTTGAGCTTTGCCATCTAGGCTGCTCTCGCTGTTAAAAGTTCCTGACTTCTGTCCTGCTGTGCAATCCTGCGATTATTTCCCTGGCTTTCAAATCAGATGGCTTTAAACACAATTCTGGCCACATGACTGCATCACAGTGATTTAGGTCAGCTACAGAAGAGGCCATTTTATTCTGACAGAAATAGACACTGTTTTTTAAATCCTTATATAATTCCATTCTTTCATTCAGGTTTCTCTCAATGAAAAGGTTCTTTATCCATTAGCTCTGATTTTTTTTCTCTACACCTCTCTTCTCTTTGTAACTATTGTTTTTTTAAACAATGGCACACACATGGCACCATGAGAAACAATGACACACACATGTAAAGCAAAGAAAGGAACACAGAAGAAGTCTGTTAGGCCATATTAATTCATATCCCACACACAAACACACACACACACGCACATGTACACCGACCTTCCCCCAGTGTTGAATGACTATGTTGTATGTACACTGTTTGCATAACTAAGACTAACAGACATTGGTTTTATCTACTATTCAACTAACGATAAAGCTTTCTGACTTTGAATGTTTTTTTTTTTTCCACCCCCTACTGTCTGAACATCAGCTCCTGATAAAGTAAGCTTTTGTTACTGTACTCTGGGGGTAGGGCGTGACCCAACAGAAATATTGCACCACAACAGTGAACTTCCCACAGGGAGTGATTGGTCCTGCTTCCACCACATGCTCAGGCCTGTGTTGGTTAAAGTTTTTTGTTTTGCTTTCAGCAGCAAATACTGTGCTAGAGTCCTGATTCAATGCACAGAAGCTTCACACATTTAGCCCTCAGCAGTACAGAGACACCTGTGACCAGGTGCGTTCCTGTGAAATCCGACCTCACACAGTCATCTGTGGCGGATTTTTAGATGACCTACATTGCATTAGTGAGAAAAGCATGCTTGGCTCGTGATGAACATTCCAGAGTGTGACTGACCACTCTGCTGCAGTTTCATCTTTAAGCATGCATGGGATGAGATGAAGATGCTACGTGTCTGATCCAATCACCATGCGCAAATTCTTACCCACAATGCACCCGAGGCTCCCAGGCAGGCGCGGGGCCATGAGAGCTGCCAAGAATGTATGTAACTAATCCTAAGGATTAGACTCCACAGTCACTGCTCTACAGAGGAGGCACGTCCTGCACACAGAACATTCTGCAGTGGAATGGAGGCCCAGAAGGTTCCAGAATAGTCCCACTGTATTACTACACCCCCCCTGCCAGCATTACAGTACAATCCCATTCCAGAAGCTGTGCTTGGATGAAACTGACTCCACTCAAGTGCAGGCATAGGGTTATGTTGCCTCATACAGTAGCACTGTGCCCCCTGTGTAGTTTATGCAGGATATACCATATATAATTGTAGTTTCTCATTTGCCTGTAAGCAAGACACAGAAGAGTGAGCTGAATATTTTCTTCCACCTCATGCAAGGCCAGGACAGGGGAGGGAGCAACCTGATAACCTTCTTTGCCTTGTCATTATCTAAGGAGATTTACATTTTACACATCAGCCATTTATACAGCTCATGATTTAGGAATTTCTGTTTGGTATGTATATTTTTTATGAGTAAGTTATTTGTTGTTATGTCCCACATGCCATTTAAATCTGCAGTTTTATGTAAATATTCCACATTGCAGCCCATACAGATGAAGCTAGGATAAAATATTAGTTCTTTGGTAAGTCGACATGATAAATAACCATTTTGTTTTACTTCATGGAAATTGACATATATTTGTTGGTTTTGCTTTTAAAGAAGAATGTTTGGCCCTGAGAAAAACTGGCCTCTGAACGATGGTGCAGCTGCATGGAAACCTAGGCCAGGGCCAGGGTAAAAGGCAGCGCTTCCTCTCGAAATGATTAACGGTTTTCGAAAATTTGTACGTCAGGAGTGACTCCAACTTGGCGTCAATTATCACGGCTTTCCTGTGACTCAGTCCTGGCTGAGGTGATTTTCACCACAATCTGTTTTTTTGAGGAACTCCGCATCTCTCCTCGTGTGCAATCCTGTCACACAACGTATCTCAACTTTGCTTGCTCCTCTGAACTTGTTGCTTATGCCTGTTCGGGGAGTGACATGCTGGCAGTGGAAGACATTGGCTAACATGAGCACAGGGCATATAATTGAATCACAGAACTAAAGCTGGAGTTTATTTGAGACCAAGCGTCATCCATTTGTGCAGCCAAAAGTTGATAGCTCTAAACAAGGGCATGTGGTGACCTAATGAATAATAGCTCATTTGAAAAACAGAGATTTTAATGTGTCAAGCTGAAACAAAAACTAGGATGGTGGTCTGTGAAAATGCCTTTTGGTTCAGGAAGACAGGGGCATTCCTGTCTTGAACCTGACATAATAAACATTTTTTTCAGGATATGAATTTTTGGGGGAAAACCGTCTCAAAGTGTTGACTACTTTGGGAAAAATGTGGACTGGAAGGTAGGTCAAACTGTCAGCGGAATCTGGCGGTAATTTAGAGGTTAGCAACCTTCCCTCAGAGACCTGAACATCGTAGACATGCAGATGACTTAGAAAGCATTGCTTGTACTAGCCTGTCTTACTAACAAGCTAGTACTTAAGGACCTGGGCCTCTGCCTCAGCTGGTGTGTGCTAATGGCCACTGAGAAATTAACTGAACCTGGAGAGCTGTGAAGAATAGGGTGGAGAGTCCTCAACACCAGGGTTAAGAGGAAATACGTTTCACTGTTGACTCATCCTGTACAGAGGTGTTCCAGTGAACAGAGGAGTTGTTGACCAGATTTAAAGGGCTAAATGTTCAGGATCCCCTCAGCGCAGAGAGCGCTGAGGAAGGTTTGGTTAAAGGTGAACACGCAGTTCCTCAGGCGACCAAAACAAAGGGGTTCCCAGCACTCTTCCTCACGTGAAGAATGTTCCGTGGGACTGTCACCTGTCGTAAATCACTACCCCCCCACACTCGGTCATGCACGTAGGTCTGATAAATACCTCATAAGCCCACAGAACTTGGACAAATAACAGGAGGGAGACAAAAAAAACTGCAGGAATGAAAGGATGGAAAAAGAAATGCCGGCTGTCGTCACGAGTTACGGAGGATAAATGACGGGGAGAAGAATGCAGGCGCTCTGGGAGGAGAGTATGCCCTCGCGTGACCCGGCACGAGTCGGCGGGCCGAACCGCAACACCGCTCTAACACTGCCAGAACGTTACCAGGGTTCGGCATTTTTTGGGGTGTGAGGGTGGAGGCCTCTCGAACCGTTTGCGTCTGCTACAGCCAGTTCTGTGCGTGAGCTGGAGTTCCAGTCTTCCACAAATAATTCCTAAGCCACTGTACAGCTTGTTCTGCCAGAACCAAAACACAGCATGGGAGCAATGAGTTTGAGGATGTCGCCTGTGAAAAATGAAGGAACCATGAACACATGGTACTCGCCTATTTTTTCCTCCCCATTTTTGTCAAAACCATAACAATAGATATAATTCCAGCCCCATGAGTAAAAAGGAGAAACCACATCCCAGTGAGTTACAATGGCCATGCAGTCTAAAGCCGATCTGAGGGAGCAGGCTCAGAGACCGTGCTATTGTGCTTTCACCCAGAGACAATATTAAATGTAAATGAATTCATATTCTGCCTCTCGCTGCAACGGACTCCCTCCACAGCAGTAAGAAGTGATTACTCCAAATTTGGCCACGATTCAAGCCATTGAAAGAATGCGTTTCAAAGAGGAGTTTAAAAACAAATTAAGGTCCTCTTATCTTTTTGCTTTGTGTGCCTGTGTGTGTGTGTGTGTGTGTGTGTGTGTGTGGGTAGGTGTGCATACATTTCTCCTCTCCCCAGAGCCGCGGACGTGTGAAGGCTACACGAGAATCAGTGTCTCCAAGGTCAAATCTGTCCCATTTTCACACCAGCTCTATAAATGAAACCTTTCCTCTATAAATGTACTCATTACTCCAGTGAGCTCCTATGGATTGTCCCACATAGGTGCACTGAATTCAGCATGAACCAGTTTTTCCTTTCCAGATCCACCCTACATACATCTTCAAACAGTAATAAGGAGATGCAGACATCTTCAAACATGACCCTTTCAAACATGAAAGGTGAAATGACGTAAAGTATATTTATACTTTAGGAATAGTGTGGATTTTCAAAATACCATATTTTTAGAAAATGGCCATACAGAGGAATCTCAAGGGGGGGAGGAAGGGGGAGGATTACAGTTAAGCTGCACCCTTTTTTCTACTGAGAATCAATGCATCTACAGTGTGCTCAGGCCCAACCCTACCCCTCTATTTCCATTCTAGTAAAAATACCCAGAGTACAGTACATTTGCTGTGTGAACTACAGGCAAAGCCCAGCAGCTCTACAGATGCATGATGGGAATTTCCACCTCGATGAGTGCAAATCAGATTTGTGCGTCTGTATGTATGTATGTGTGTGTGAATGTGAGTGTCTGTATGTGCCTGTGTGTGTGGGCACGCACATATGTGCATTCATGTTTTTGTGTGAGTATGTGTGTGTCCACATGTACATGTGTGCATACATGTGCATGTGCGTGAGATGCCTCTGGGTCTTTGTGTTTTTTGCTGTTTTTGCAGTAATGTGATGTGATGAGATTGGACCGCCCCTTCCCTGCCATTGGCCACTCAGGAGGGATTTGGGCCATCGAGATGTGGAACTGCAGATGACAGTCTGACAGTCGCATCAAAGCTTCACTTTGTCTCAAACTTCAGATTTCATTATATCAAACCCTGATTTCACAGCAGTCACCAATCATCTTCCATTGCACCAACAAAAAGCTCATTATTATCTTTTATTTTGTGAGGGGGGCAGGGTTGAATTGTCCTTTCAAGGTTCGAGACAGCAGTCAAAGAAATAGGCTTTTAACCAGAGGGATTTTACATAGGATAGTTACAAATATAGACAGAACTGTATAAATAGACAGTGCATAGCAAAAAATATGAACAACATACATTGCCTGACATTATTCAACACACAAATGAGGAACATATAATAATAAAGCTCTCATTAAACTCCAGTCTGTTCTTCTACCCAAAAGAAGGTTAGAGAAGGGTTAGTCTGAGGCAGGAAACTTTTTTCAGAAATACTTGACACCTGTCACCTGTGACAGTGGTGAGAGGAACAGTTTGTGCTAAGGGAGGATGATAGGTCGCGGGTGCTGACGTAGGAAGCCCCTCTCTGGTGCCTTTGATCAGTCAAATGGTCTTTGCACCCATCAGACCGGATGTTCTCTGTTTGTTGGAAGTTCTGAGCTCTCCTGCACAGGGGCCTTTTCATGTATATTTTAGCAGGGTTTCTTTTTTCCTGTTACAGACTTTGGCTTCTGAAGGATGGCCATTCTGCGCTAAAACATCCTTTCTTCTCTGACATTCTCTCTCTGTGCAATAACACTGTTCTGTAAAACTCTTTGTTTGACACTCTGTCAGAGCTATGGTACAGTTTTGTCCTGTGACACTCTCACCAAAGAAAAGAGTTCTCTCACTATCACAGTTGTCTACATCACAGCTACCACTGTTAGTGGCCAAATGAGTTTCCTGGTCATTGAAATGAGTTTCAAATCAGTTTCCTGATCACACTAAATTAACACACATTAACATGCCATTCTAATAATACCATAAAATGACCTATGGATATTATATGATTTAATGACATTGTAATATATGGTAGTGTATGTATTTAATGACTTCCCATAAATTGTAGCCTGTCTTACATTCATATTAGCACTAGTTCACTTGTGGTGATGAGTGATGACTTGAGTGGTGTTGTGCAATGCAAGTACTGGTCTGAAGAGTGTTGTTAACCGAATTTGTCATTGTTGATCATATAACGTAGATGGATACACTTTGCTCCATTGTGCTGATAGTTGCTCTGCACAAGAACATCTGCTGGGTTCATGTAATGTAATGTAATGTAATAACCACTTTTGTAATGGTTTTTTTGACACCTACAGCCACTGCTCTTGTTTGTAGCTGTACTTGAGCATCTGTAATAACAAAGAAAAGGTAAACTCACATTATACCTACAGGTGCTGCGGCATCTGTGTTTTGAGGGAGCGGGACGTGGCCCCTGCAGTCCGGTCCCTGTCATTGTTCCCGTGACGTGCGCAGGCCGCAGGTGTGACGGGGGCCCCAGCCTCCGCCGCCCCGCTCTCCTTTTGAAGCCTCCTTCTGGAAGGCTGAGCCTTTTGTGAAGGTCTCCTTTCATCTTCCCCCTGCGTTGGCAGACGGACAAAGCGAGCAGAATGCCAGGATGTGTCAGAACTCCGCCGGGGCGAGGATGTGCGCGTGAATGGCGGCCGAGGTGGGATCAGCCCTTAAAAGGCTCCCACATGGTACAGGAGTACAGGCAATGGTGGGGACATGTTCTGGGATGGCCAGGGGGGCTTATTGTGTCACTGATTCAATTAAAGCCCTGACTGTACAGACAGCTTGACATGGCATGTGTCATAGGACTTGGGGCTTCACACCACCTTAGAGGTTCAGCTCCCATTTCACACACACATATGCGCGTGCATGTGTCTTTGAGAGTGTGACAGTGTGTGCATGTGTGCTTACATGTGTGTGTGCGCATAAGTTGTCCCTTCCCTAGAGCCAAGGAAAAATGAAGGCTATGTGAAGATCAGTGTCTCTGAGGTCACATTTTCTTACCCCTAAGTTAAAAACATAAAGCAGGTAGTCCCCATTTTGACCCTGACTCTGTGCATGCTGATATCTGTGTGCTGACATCTATGTGCACTGACATCTGTGTGCTGCTATCTGTGTGCCGATCTGCACGTGCTTAAACCTATGTGCACTGATATCTGCATGTTCTGATCTCTTTTCATTCTGTCTAAACGCAACCCAAAGTGCGCAACAAAGCAAAACTCAGTGGGCCCTCAGCAAATGCATTCTCTTGTCTGCGTACCCCAGATTGCACAAGAAAAAGCTTATTGTGCAAAAACTGCGATTCTGACTCCTGGAGCATGCAGCGGTCGAGAGGCATGACACACTCGCTGAAATACGGGCCAGCAGACGGGCGTGCGGGGAACATCAAAGGCCCTGGCAGCAAACGAAGGGCGTCTGAAGGTCACCCTCCGGTCTCAGCACTTCAGGGTGATGCCGATCCCTAGAGGATGATGAAGCAGTACAGAGTTATAAAACAGACTGTGAAGGTCCTCTCCCTATCCCGGGGGCTGGCTCATGCCCTGTGCGTTGGTTTCTTGGACGGGAGTCTCGTCCTCATGTCACGAGGGGCCTCTACCCTGACTAAATAGTGCGCACTGTTACTCTCTGTACTGCGGTCATTCACATCCTATGAGCTGCACAGTAAAGTCCCAAGGGGAGCATACCATCAGTGTAATTGCTGCAATTTCGAATATGATTATGATGAGAATTATTGTTGTCAGTAATAGTAGTGGTAGCAGTATCTGTGTTATTATGTTTTAAATTATTTTTTGGCAGTCATCTTTATTCTCGCCAGGTTATAAAGCATCATAATGCAAGCACAGACTATGTGTCAAGTACAAGTATAAATACTGCAGATATCACAGCAGCAAAAACATCCACCTCTGTCTATTCAATTGGTCAAATGTTAATACTTAAATGTCTGACAGTCCTTTACTGTTAATTAGTCATAACAGCTCTATACACAGTAACAAAGTACTTTCTGTGCCCCATGTCTGTGCTGACGTTAGAAACTTACAGTATGTCATTACCTGCACTACATTTGTGCCTTGAATTTGATGGATGTGGTGGCAGCTGCTGGCTATGCTGCAGTTAGTCTTACAGCTGTGTCCGGCTCGAAAGGCAGGCTCTTCGTGTCAATCCTGAATATGGGTACGTGGGTGCAGGTGGGGGGGGGCGTTGTGTCCTTTTTCTCCTCTGTAATTAATATCGAGCTTGGGGGGTGGGGGAGATACAGCCCAAGCTAAAGTATACATTTATAAATGCATGACTGCCTGATGAGACACACACACACGCACAAGCACACGCGTCAGTCCGTAATTATAGCTTTGGTGACGGAAGTAATTACACGCACACTACATTGATTAAAAGGAAAATTTAAGGTTGATTAAGGTTCGGTTCATTAATCGTCATTAGGGTGCCAGCGATTTGCGAGCGCGGCACTTACCTGAGAGCAGAGAGAACCGCAGAGTGGGGGTTTTTTTCTCAGCCGCAGGATTAGCGTAGGAGTGCATTCCATGCATCACACTAATGCATCATAAAGATACAGCCTTCGAAATCAATGACTGGCAGGGGACACAGCTTAATCAGTCTGCACCAAGGCCTCAGTACGCGCGTTCGAGCCACTGAACACCATGTCCGTCTTGTCCTTGAGGCAGTTCTGTTTTGTTTTGTGGCATCGACGTCAAGGTATCCTCTCCTGCATCTGCACTATGCCAATGTAATGGGTGATCCTGGATCTACTGAGATAAGCTGCTCTTGCCTGTAACATTTTGCTGTTTTACATTCAGGCTGCTAGTGGACTTTGAGTCTTGAGTAGCTCATGTGTTATGTGCTATGTGCTTTGATGCTTTGGGTCCTTCATAATAGCTTTCAAGGGACTGTCATTATGATGACTGAAAGCACTATCTGAATATTTCCCATGGTGCTTTGTGATGTAACATGATAGATTGGGGAAGCTAAGAGGGGTTTGACTCTGGTGGAGGGAGAGCTAGAGCGTTTGTTGTGAAACTCTTTCATACTCTTAGCAGGGGCTACATAGAGCTGACACTTAAATATAAGCAGTGACCAAGTAAAAATCCCTATCTGTGTACTATCATGGTAAATTCTGCAGAAAGGCCAGTAATTAAGGTATTGTCAGCGATGGGTGTATGATAATAAGTCAGTAAATAAATATGTGTGTGTGCGCTTGGGTGTGTGAGCGAGATGTGTGTATGCGTGTGTGTGCGTCATTATATGTGAAAAGCAAGGCCAAAATGAAGATGTATATGCTTTGGGTGGTTCTAAACTCACATCCCTCTAATTTCCTTAATTTCCAGAGGGATTGGTGGAAAACCACACAATTGCCCCATAACATCAGCTCTCATCCTCCACTCCTCACTGCTCACCTAAATACATGTGTCTCTAAGCCCTCAGTCTCCACTGTGCTGCAGGGTGGGTGAGGCCATACATTCATCTCCAAACCCTGAGAACCTGCCTTGCTGCCAGATGAGGTGAAACAATAGGAACAGGAGCTCAGGAGCATTTCCCTCTGTTTGCAGATAACAGATCGTGCTTGGAGCAGGCTCACGTCCTGCCTAGGCAAAAACAACAGCCTGCAGTCTACAGACTGCACCCACAGGTAAACAGCAATGCCACACAAGTGCACAGCACCCTCAAAGCAGGCTTCAACTTTTCCTAATCATGCTTCATCACAGCCAGGGTGATGTGCAGTCAACCCTATGATGCAGGACAGCCGTTAACTCTAAACATCATATAGAGTCTTTCATAAGTATTCATGAGCAAACATTCATAAGCGCTATGCTAACAGATTGCCACACACTACTGCTTTGACCACATGAATGCGCTCAGAGCAACAGCAGCCAGCTCACACAGAGAGGTGGAAAAAGGATGCTCAGCATCACTAAGGATGTTTGTTCACAACTGCGAGGAAGTGCGGCGCACACAAGCGAGGCTTGTGGTATGATGGGGCGAAGAGGAAGTTTAGCTTACAAAATTTACTATTATAGGTATTTACACCACACCCGGCATAGCTTGGCTGGCAGGATAAATGGATAGCAAGATCACTTACCAAAGATTTAAATTGAGTTCCCTGACCTTGAATAGATGTTCTCGTTTTCTGCCTCTATGAAACATTTGGATACATACACACGCACACCACACCCTCCAGCCCATGTGTCATCGAGCTAATGGAGCAGGAACCTCAGACCGGGGTCAACACCCTCCAGAATCGCCTGGCCCAGCCATGCAGTCACGTGACCAGACACACATGCATTAGGCCCAGAGTGGGGAGGAGGTGCGGGCATCCCGGGACCCTGACTTCTGCAAACAGGGCACCCTGGTAATATCAACTGCAAAGAATTAAATGTATCTTTAGATCACAAAATGAATTTTTCAGTATAATCTGATCACCATTTTCAAGAATCCTTCTTTGACCCCCATTTTTCTCAATCCCTAAATTTTGAAATAAGAAAATAAGAAAATATTTCATATAAAGT
This sequence comes from Megalops cyprinoides, assembly GCF_013368585.1. NCBI lineage: Eukaryota > Metazoa > Chordata > Actinopteri > Elopiformes > Megalopidae > Megalops > Megalops cyprinoides. The sequence continues at coordinate 5,635,755 of NC_050605.1, forward strand.
GTGAAGCATGGAATACATTTTTCTCCCTGCTGTGGTTCTCGTCCAGCTTGATGGACGATTAGAGCCGCTCCGCCCCACCAGGGAAACCAGTGCTTATCCTCCTACTCAATGACAGGGATCTAGAGGAAGAAAATGAGTGATGTCATGGAGGCCCGAATTGCTTTTTATTTCTGTGCAGACGTGTTAACTTGGCACTGTGTCGCGTCTGTAATGAAGTGACGAAACACACCCTATAGAGGAACTCTGGGAGGACAGTTTTTCACTAGCTCCTATTAAGATCCTGAAAGTCATGGACTGACTCTAGCAAAGTGAGGGAGAGGGAGAAAGAAAGAGAGAGTAGCTAGATCTACATCACTGCTAATGTCTCTGGCACCATTATTATTACAGTTTACAGGACTTTAGATTGAAACAAGCAGTAAACCACTGCAAAACAGACAGACCCTTTAGTTTGGTTTTTCTGAAAGACTTTGTTTGCATTGTTACGCACAGAGCACGGCTAATTATAAGCTCTCCTTCAAACCCACAGCACTTATCTTTATAAAAGGCCTCAAACACCAGCAAGACAGGACAAAACACGTCAAGACAGTGGAGAGAAAGTTCAAGCACAGAGCTCCACACAGGGAAAGGACAACAGCAAGGACTTTCAAAGATAATTACCTGCAAACATTCAGCTAGTTCATCGCCAAAAAGCGCTGAGGGCGGTCCTCAGCCGGAGCCAAAAAAACATCAAACGCCGCGGTGGACCATGGCGGCGTTCCACCGCGTGGCTGGACATTGCGCCGTTCCAAGAGGGCCTCGTGGGCTCATCAGAAGGGGCGTGATGATGCGAGCGTACGGGGATGCGATGCGGTGGCCTCGCCATGACCGGCACCGGCTCAGCAGGTGTCACCAGTGACACGTCGGGTTCGTGTGTCTGCCTGGCAGTGGCCCAGCGCTTATAACAGTGATACCGCGTTGTTGTATTGGCAGCGCTAGGACTGTTACTTGTTTGTGCCCATTTGCCCTGGTCAGGCACTTACCTCCCTTTGAGCCGGGTAAGATGTGCTCGGTGTCTGGTTTGCATGGAGTGTAATAAAACACCCTTGCGCTCCCCTGCCAGGGTGTTGGGTGGCACGGGCAGGGGTGTGTTACCAAGGCCTCGCAGATGGCACGGGGGACTGGCACGGCCAACTTGGCTGCCATCGCTGTCCTCTCTATCCCTCTGGGGTGACAGATGTCAGACCAGCAGGGACACGGGTGAAAACACGGGTGCGGGCACACACACACGCACACATGTACACACACACACACACACACACACACACACACATGTACACATACAAACACACATGCATAGACACACAGACACACACACATGCGCATGGACATACAGGCACGCACGCACACATATACACACAAGCACACATACATAGACACACAGACACACATGGACATGAACACACATGCATGCACATGCACACACACATACACACACACACAAAACCAGGATTTTACAGTAGAACAAGCTTCTCACTGAAAAGCCCCTTTAAGCACTCTGCCAGCGAGGGGTTAACATCCCTGACCTTGGCAAGCCAGTGCACTGTGCAGAGATGAATAATACCCACAGGCTAAAGACCTACAGACCCATCTGTCTAGAGGAGGCACTGCACACACCGCCTTAATGAAAACATAAAGTCTCCCCCCTCACCCCTAAAGTAAACCTGAATGGCTTCACGCCATTTAGATATTCCCTACTGTAACTGGGTCACGCCTGCTCAGGGCTAGAATCGAACAGTCATAAAGAAAGAGAGGCCCAGCTCAGTATTATTTCTGGAGTGGAATGATTGCTGAACGGGCAGATGGGGTTTGAGACGCTCTTCAGATCATGTCAGACTCGGTGATATGAGAGAATCGCATTTGGGGTGAGGGGGGGTGGAGGTGTAGGGGGGTGGAATTAAATCACCCGCATGACAGCCGCGGGGGCCCCTGTTGTGGACATGGCCTGCTTCTCTCAGTCCGGCCTGCTTTCAGGTCCAGTCCTCCCAGCCTTCCCAGCTCCACCAGTGCCTGTAGGAGGGTGTTTCACAGCATGTAGGTGGATGGAACTAGAATGGAGGCTGGGAGGGTGTTTATTGCTGTGGAGGGGCGTGTTTGTGTGGGTGTGTAGTGTGTGTGTTGGGGGGGGGGGGGGGGTAAGGGAGACATGGATTGGTAGACAAGGTTGAGAGAGTGTGTAGCAAGGTCGAATTTGTTTGGGGATTTAGGGGGTGTACTGGGGTGGGGGGGTGACAGGGAGGGTGTATGGCTGGGGTGGAAGTGTCCTTGTATGTGTATATGTGTGAGGGGGAGGGGGTGTCAGCGGCCTCACACCAGAGCACTGGACGCTGTCTCCGGCTCCCTGTCGGACGTGAGTGACGCCTTCAACCTCAGCCCCGGGCACGCCGGCAGCCCCCCACTGCAGACACTCGGCGGCAGAGAAGCATTAGCTGATTACATCAGCCCTGTTTAAAAGCTCTCCATCTGAGCGTGGGTCCATGCAGTGCGGAATTGAATGGGAGGATTTGTTAGCATCAGGCCTGTCATTTCTAAAAATATAACACGAATCAATAAAGGAGACAGCTGAGGAAAGTCTGTTGTCTTGTGCAGGGGGTGGGGGGTATGGGAGATTGAAACTCCATGAAGACAAATAAAATGAATGTACACAAATGAAAATGGCGTGTCCAATGCACTCAGCCTGAAAAACTGAATTAGCATTTAGAATCAGAATCAGAATCAGACTTCATTGGCCAAGTATGCTTTTTCACATACAAGGAATTTGACTCCAGTTCCAATGTCTCTCATAGTGTGTTCATAAAATGATTTCCAAGGTGATAACCAACAGTAGTGGTACAACAAGCAACAAGAGTAGTGTAGGACACATACATGGAAAGGCATAAGGATGGAATGAATGAGGTATATGAAAAATAAATATGATCCAATACCGTACAATATGTTAACAGCTACGGCACAATTTAAAAGACCTTAAACTGACGTGTGAGTGGTATTATCTGCAGGAAAATTGAATGGGTGAGGAGAGCCAGTTCTTAGTCATCCTGCCCCAAAAGCAATCGCAGACCCACCAAGAGCCTGACCCCGTAAACAGGAGTCAGAACAAACCCACCACCGTCCGAACAAGACCCACTGCAAGCTCAGCTGCACCTTTAAACCTCTCTGCGTTTGGGTCACTGATCTGAAGACAACCAGACAGATTCGATTTGAACAGAAAAGGCATAAACAACAACACTCTCTCTCTCTCTCTCTCTCTCTCTCTCTCTCTGTGATGACAATGAGGCTTCGCTCACTTTGCTGGGCGGCTGCGCAAAAAAGGCCTCCGAGTTGCCGTGGGAACAGGGTAAAAGAACATGACTCGGCCCTTGCAGGAGGGAGATGAGGGAATTTTCCATGACCTCACAAAAAGCAGGTTTGACTGGTCAGAAGTCCAGCTCCTCCCTGATTCACTCTGACCCACACATGGGCAGCACAGAGTCTGTGCATATGGACCAGCTAGTCAAGCTTAGTGCCTTCCACTCTGAAAAGTCTGCCGCTGCTATTGTTGAAGCTACAAGCACTCTGATTTGCTGCCTCTTTATGATCATTCTTGACGAGGTATAGGCTAAAACTGTGAACATAGCCATGTCATGACCTATGCCATAGTCAGCACAGGAATGCAGACAAGACCATAACCTCCTGATTGTAACAGGAACCTCCTAGACAGAAGGAATATAGGAGTTGAACATTCCATTAAAATAGAACATCAGTGTAGACAGTACATGATGTCCATTGGACTGGGTAACAGTCTGTGCGTGTCGAAGAGTTGCCTCTCGGTTACAACATCATGCTCCTGACTGGGAAAGCAGAGGCTCTTTGTTGTCGACAGTCTGTCTATGATAGATGCTGATCATTCATGACAGCTGACTGATTGACTGACTGATTGGCTGATTGATTGTAGCCAAAGCTTTGCGAGACGAAGGGCACACATACATACACAGGCCCAGTACAGACCTCACGCTCACTGTTGTCAGGAGTGTCAACTTAGCGTCCTGTTAGTATTTCTGAATTTGTTATTCATTGAGGTGATTGGGTTATAAAACAACCATCTCAGGTGATAAACCTGGCAGATGCTTCCCACAAAAAAAAAACATAAAAGGAGTAAAATTCATGTAAGAATCAAACAACCTCATTTAAAAATACAGAAACCAGCCAGGGCACACATCCACAGCAAGCTGCACAATCAAAAAGCGGCTCTCCAGCCATGTACCTGCATTTAAGGTGTATTGATTGCACAGGCGATGCTCATTAATAGCTGGTCCAGGTAAATGATTATAACAACAATTATATTATATTATATTATATTATATTATTATAATACAACAATTAACCTGTTTGAAATGCATTTGATTGAGGTAGATCAGCTGTTGGTAGGTTTGAACTTGATTGAGACAAAATGGTCTTGTCCTAAACATTAAATATTGCAAGAATCAACACATTGAGACATTTGAACAATTTAACAGACAGTTTTGGGGGACAGATGAAGGCTCTCCTTCACATGCATTAACAATATTTTACATTGTATGCATATATGTGTGACACACCCCAGTGCTAGCACCCAGTGCTTGCTACTCCAAGCCCTGAGGGAAATTTTACATGTTGTAATGTTGTTCTTATTTGTAGGCTTTATGGGTGCATTGGTATGATGCATAATGTTTATAGCAAAATAATTACAGCCCAGATTTTTTATTATGACCAAGTATTTAGCTTCCGCTTCCCTTCTGTCCTCCGTCTGGAAAGTTCCGGTTGAAAACAATGGGTTTTTGGTCCTGCGTTCCTTACTTTGTATGGATGTTTTAGCTCTGTCTCCTTCAGGGATGTTCACAACAAACCAGAAAATCAAAACACTTTCAGCTTTAACAAAGGCTGTGCCAGAGTTTTTGACATAATATGCGGCAAGCTAATTATTTGGGCCATGCAAAAAAAAAAAAAATATGAGGTCAGTTTTTTGCTGATATTATCATATATTATGTCACACTGCTTGATGCTCAACCACTGTATTGCTGGTTCAGCATGTACAGTTATTCTTATCACATCTGTGATAAGCACTTAATGTGCCTTCAAATGCTGGTCCTGTAGATCATTCCAGATAGGTATTTCCTCAGAAATGAGTCAGTTATGTTTTTCGGCATATTGATAAGATGAAAATACCTCTGCATTACATAAATGGTTCACATTTTCTTTCTTTTAGTTCTGTTTGGTTTAAAACAGACCCTCTGTCATGTCACTGTCCAAAAACACCCCACACCTTTATTTGCCAAGGTTATTGTCTCCCCTGGCAACTGACATCAGAGGGTGGGAAAGTACAATTTTCCTCCGTTCACAGCTCTCTGTGAAGCAGAGGGATCCTGGGAAATGTGCTCTGCGGGCTGGCAAAAGGTGAAACATTGTTTTTTTAATCTTCCTCTGACCCACAGGAACTCTTTTCTGCCCTTGTTTTCAAATCCTTAGCCAAATTTGCAATACATTTAAAAATAGAGGGAAAAAGCTTTCACAGCTCAGCATATGGAATTATGCTTAGCTACATACTGGAAATCACTGTGCTTTCTCATTCAGGAAACAGTAGGGTGTGACATCAATTCCTGTGTAAAGGTGTGCTGGCAAATGAAGGTGGCCATTGTTCCACTCCTCTACTGTATCTCCTGTGGTTAAATGTGCTTGGATGCTCATGTTGATGTGTGAACACCTGTGTGTATAAGCCCATTTTTCCAAGATGTCAGGGTTACCCAGGCCTCGGCTGCAACAGCAGGAAGACAGGAAGAGGGAAAGAATGGCAGGAAGTCTCGCCAAGGGCGCTGCTCTCTCTGAATTTTGGCTGGAATCTTTTACCCACCTGCTGTCTTTGTCCACTTGGCTCACTTTTCTCTGCGAGAGCCGATTCCTCTGCAGTGTGAGTGTGTGTGTGTATGTGTGTGTGTATGTGGGTGTGTGTGTGTGTATGCTTTGTATGCTTTTGTAAGCTTTTGTATGCAGGGAGGGACCATACAACTTCCTCTAAAATAAGTGTCATGGCCTATGAAAACAGTTAAAGTTCTAATAAAAACCATTATCCTAAGAGCACAAATGATTTGTGAAGTTATTATTAAAAAATAATGATTCAAGGAACAGATTATCTAGGTGAGAGTGGCTGGGAGTCATGCTGGCGGAATGGCTTACCTTTTTATCAGGGAACTTTCATTCTTGTGACTATTCCCCAGCTAATTCCGAGACCGTCACAGATTCAGAAATGAAAGAAAAATAATCAAATCGAATATGAACCAGAGAAGAGTGTGGGAGGAGAGCGATCAAATCGCTAGAGCCAAATGACAGACCCAGACCACAAGGGCTTGTTGGAAAAATCCCACAATCCCTGAGGGCTCTCACTGACCACTCATGTACAGAAGAGGAAGTTAAGTTGAAATTGCAAGTGCAGTTTTATGGAAACTTTTCCAGTCACTGTAAGGCACTCCAGACAGAGATTATTTGTTTTTTTTCTTGTATCTGTCTTGTTTTTTTTTCCTTCTGCCAGTCTGCACACTGTCTCTTCTTATTAGCCCTTGCCCAGATAGGAAACACACGTTCAGTGACAAATATAAATTGCCTTCCGCAATACATCTCTCCATAGGGGGCTGTGTCTATTCATAGAATGCAATGAATATTAGGGATATCTAAGCAACATATAGCGTGGCTTAGTCACCCCTCTAATTCTATGGCATTGAAGTGCTGATATTGAAGCCATGCAGCATACTACAGCCAACTGAAGGCTAAGTGCAAGCACTCATTACTCAAAGTTATGAACACTGCTGGTCAGATGGTGTCATGAGGTGTGTGAGGGGATTACAGGTGTGCCTGATTGTGTGACATTCGTGGGCGTGTAGGAGGGGGCGTGGTGAAGTTGTTTGAGGCCTGTGCCCACCAGTACGTAGGTGGGGGAATTCAGCAAGAGGAAAGAAGAGGACTGCACCACTGGCATTACCCAGAGCTGTGAACGTTCCCTGGCTGCTCCATATCACTGCAGGGAGAGAGAGAGGGAAAGAGAGGCCAAGTAAGACAGGGAGACATAGAGAGAGAAAGAAAGAGAGAGGGAGAGAGAGAGAAAGAGAGAGAGGAACAGAGAAAGCCTGTTTGTCTTTTATACTTAATTTTACTGAAATTGGTTTGTTTTTATCCCTTTGTATATAAATCGCAGTGTATTATTTTGTGAGGGGGAGGAGGGGGAGGCACGGGGGGCGTTGATCTTATGTGTTCATGCCTTAAAATGTTTTGGCAACACTGGAAAAATCCTGTCCTGCTAATTAGGCCACTTTGAACTCCTGAGACAGAGAGAGAGAGAAAGGAAAAGAGAGAAAGAGACAGACATAGAGACAACTCTCTGTGTGCTCCCTCGCTGTGGTAAACCAGACTCTGGAAAGCTGATAATTAGCACTGGGTGCGGTGCCTCTAACGCCCCCCCTCCCCTTTCCAGGAAAGGCCCACAGCGGTCCCCACACCAGCTGAAACACCCTTCCCAGCATCCATCATTCTCCTTTTTTGTCCCCTTTGGTTGTTTGTGTCTTTCTCTGCATCCAATTTAGCAATTTCTGGTAGTACGCTTGAGCCCCCCAGCATGGCAGAACATATGTTATTAGCAGAACCCAAGAAAATACTATTGAGCATTTTGTCTGCTGATATGCTGTGTGAAATTCCACTGCTCCAAACTCCATGTACGGCATATGTTGTCCATTTCTACACACGCTAGTGGTTTGGTGTTGTTTATTGCCCACAGAAATGATTTGGTTTGTTAAGAGAAACAGCAATTGACTGACAGTTGAATATAAACTGTTCCAAGCTGTCCTCTCCTACAAACCTACAAATTCAAATTTGTGCAAAGATTCTGATTCGATCCCATTCGGTATGGCCACCATGGACCTGCACATACCAGGCACTTAAAATAGGGTTAAGCCTGACTGTGACGTATCCACTTACCGGAACGAAAGGACTCTAGTTGTAGTTGGAGCTGCTGGATTTACCATTTGGCACCAATAAGTGGATACGTCACAGCCCGGCTTAGCTCTTAATAGCCACTTGCGTATGACAGTCCGGGGGCCAAGCAGGTATTATGAAAGTTTCACAGAGTGAGCGCAGCTGATCAAGGCCACCCTCACTCTAAGCAGCACAGGAAGCCCTATTGTTAGCCATCCCCAGTTTCCAAAACACTAGGCTCTTCTCTGGGTTGAGCGCAGGGATCAGAGATGGAAAAACAAGTTCATTCATGCCTTTACTGGGCTATTTCTCCTCATCAATGATTTCACGGTTTATTCTCCCCCTCCTGACATGCCACAATGAAATAATTGCGAGGGCTGTTGCGGTGAGAACATTCGGTCATCGTTGATGCTGAAAATAACAGAATAAGCCACGAAACCCCCCACACAGAGACCTGTACCCGCTGCAGGGAAAAGGGCAGGTGTGGGGGAGGTCAACACACACGTTAGGTCATTTCTAAAAATACACCTGTTGTTGGTTCAGCTCTTGTGAAACCTTTCCACTCATTACCTCCGTTTCCTCTTGCCTGTGTCCCTGCCCTGGGTACAGCCCCCATGCCCACTCTCAAGGCCCAAGGCCTCACAATTCAGGTGTCAGTCATCCAGCTGATCAGCCAGTGATTCCACAGATCAGCTGGAGACAGCTGGGGATTGACGTAAAGTCATGGGTTATGAATAGAAGGGGGGTGCGGGGTGGGTGAAAATGTCTTGCGAAATATCCGTACAGACCACTGCCGTTCACAATTGGAATATTTGCAGTCCTTTTAATTCTGTTTGCTGAGTCCACCGAAGGAACCGCGGTGGCAGCTGCACACCTGTTCTCATGGTGGAAAATTCTGGAAGGTGGTAATGCTGGTGCGAGGACCACATGGTGATTACATAAGAAAGCCGCCCGGGAGGTGGCATTACGCCACGACAGAACCTCGGTTTCACAGCATGGCTCACAGTCCACGCTCTGTCAATCAGGGATATTAAAAGACACTTAATTAACTAATCGATTTATTAATCGATCAACAAGATTTGCAATTTTCATTGAGCCCTTTGCTAAGCAGAGCATTATTCAATCATTGAAATATGATTGTAGGCAACATGTCAATACCGCAGATGGGAACAGATGACAGTGAGATACACGACAGAGATTCAGATGAGAGTTAAGGGAAGGAGAAGCAGACAGCAGTAGCAATGAGTAAGCAGTATAAAAAAAATCACACGCCATAGACCACAGGCAGCTCATAACAGACGCCATCAGCAAAGCCATCATCTCAGTTCCATCTGCAAGGTCACAGAAGGATTGCAGTCCTATAGCACACCGCTGATAGGGATGGATATGGCAAGGGGTGCAGGGAGCTACCTAAAGCTCCCCCGGTGAATGAGCTAGAGGCCCTCATTGCCGTACAGCCCAGACACAAAATCGGTCCATGGAGCTCTGCTCCTTCACTGTGTTTGAAATGGTTCCAATAAGCCTTCAGCGCTTGAAGTGTGAGGGTGTCGGGACCGCCAAAATTTATTGTTATCGTGCACGGCACAGCGAGAATTTAGTATGTTTTGCTTTGACCCGCTTAGCAGAGGAAATTCCACTCTCCCATCAGAATGTTGATCGCAGCCCGGAACACAGAGGTCGGCAGGAGTCTGCAATATGTCATTTTGAATGAAAGTTTTAATGTATATTTTTATGAATGGAAACCTTTAAAATCCCAGGTGATTGGCCTATGTTAAGTGGAGGCCGGGGTACAGTTTGTGCGATGGCTTCAGGCCTACCACAGCAAGCTGTGCCACCTCCTCAAAAAAAATAAATAAAAGGAAAATGTGGATGGGTGCTTCGTTGTCTTGGTTTGAGTGTTCAAGTGGGTGTTTTCTGTTTTAGTGAGTTTGAGTTTGTTAGTCTGTGAGCCGGAGTGATTAGTGGTTTCCTGTCTGTGCAGGTCTCAGAAATGTCTCACAGATGTCAACAGTAGGGCCTCGCCTCGACAGGAAGAACTGGTTCTATAGGAGCAATGAGAGTGAGTTAAGAACGTGGGCTGCACCCGCAGGCCGCTGCATTGGAGTTGCATAGTTTCAGTAGCATCACCCCATCACATGACCATCACCCAATCGACCAATTTCCTTGTGCTTTGGGTATTCCCGGCTCTGTCAGCATTTACCTATGAGTAAAAATTTCAGTTGAGGCAGTGATTATATGTAAGTGAGAAATTCAATTTAGGCAGTTCTATGTGAGCACATTTTTAGATTTGAGAGTAATGACAGAATATCAGTTCAGTATAACAGCAGTATACTGGCATAAGTATTTCAGAACTGTCAGCAACTTTGTAAGTGAGAATTTCAGTTAAGTCTATAATTATAGGTGAGGGGATTGTCAGTTCGGGCAGTGACTTTAACTGAGTAAGAATTTCAGATCAGTCAGTTCCTATACATTGTGGATGACTAAGAGTTTCTATGTACTCAGCAACAAAAAATTGAGGATACCACTTTAGTGATTCAGAGAAAGAAGGAGAAAAACAGACATGGCTTCTCTTTCCTCACTTCTGGCACAACAGCCCTGATGAAACTCTGCCATGGGTTCCCTCTGTCTCAATCTTTCTCTTCCTCTCTTTCTCTCCCTCCCTCTCTCTCTCTCTCTCTCTCTCTCTCTCCCCCCCCCCCCCCCCCCCAAATCTTCCTTCCCAGCCACTCCCCAGCTGCTCCTGCATTTCATTATCAGATCAAAGAGTGGCCACACCCTGTGTGGGGCAAGAGGGAGGCCAGGGGGGTATGGTGTGTTTGGGGAGGGGGGTAGGAGGAGAGGAGAGAGTGGTGGAGGAGAGAAGGGAGAGAGATAAGAGTAGGGGGGGCACAGAGGAGAGGACGGGAGAGGAGGAGAAGGAGAGATCATGCAGATGAACTCTGGGAAAGAAAGAGGGCATTGTTTGCATGCAGGGAGTCGTCAGTGGCATCTGGCAGGCCACAGACCCCCCCCCCCCCCCCACACACACACACACCCCACTCCTCTCTCTAGCCTTCCTGCTCAGCGTGAGGGCTGATCACACCCTGCTTTGTTATCTATCCTGCCGATCCTGTCACAGCTGGCAACGGACCAATGAGCTTACAGTCCCCAGCAACTGGTGGCCTGGTTCACCAGGAGGCACAGAGGATCTGCAAGACACTCGCACACATACACAGAAAAGAGACAAGCACATGATGAAGACACACATGTGCACATTAATACACACACATTCATAAACACACACACACACACACACACATAAATACACTTACATAGATGCCCTACTTCCTCACTTTTGTGATGTTGTTTAACACTAACACAGCTGCCTCTCTCTCCCTCAGCCCCCCTGAAGTGGGCCCCTCCCTCTTTCCCCCCTCTTTGTGGCTTGACTCCCCGCCATATTGCCTGCATGGAGGCCACAGCTTTCCTGACTCCTTCAGGCAGAGAGCTGATAACACTGCACTGCGCATTGCACAAGCTCCAGAGTTCCTCTTTCCGCTCCATAAACAAAAGTTCTGCTGAAACGTACCAACGGACAGCATGCCTAACTGACCAAAGACGTTAATGAAAGCACCTGCCTAGACTATGTTAGTATTACAGTGGGTTCCTCCAGTTTAGGACTCACAAGAACCCTATTCATTTCCCATCCAGAGAGCAAGTAATATATGAGCATCATTTAACTTCAACTATTTTTTCAACTGTTTCATCTGTTTTCCAGCCTTCTAAACATACAGAGATTTATTGACGTAAAAAGGGATGTCATAATTTTGTATTTTGACTGATCTGATCATTGCCAGGTTCCTGTTGTTAAGCAAACTCAAGAGGTGTGTCGAAACATGAGGCATCTGTTTGAGTACCAGAAACAGCCAAATGAACACATTGGGTTTCCAGAAAAAAAGGGCCCACTGTGACATTTACACAAAGCACACAATCTCTCTCTCTGTCTTTCTCTCTCTCACCTGCCGTGACCCCAGCAGTGGTCTGATCACAACGAACAGCCCACAACCCCGCCTGAAGCTCTCCTGACCCAGTAAGTTGCTCTGTCACTCATTACCGGAGCTTTTGCAACTGCTGCTCAGTCTATTTTTACCCACCTGCTTTTTACCGTTAAAGATGTGCACAGAGTGTGGCCGTGTGCATGAGTGTGTGCGTGACCATGTGTGTGTATGTGCTTGCGTGTCATGAGTGTTTGTGTTGCAAGGGGTTTATAAGCACTGTTCCTTGCCAACAGTGAGGCCCAGAAAATCATGGATCACATACAAAAAGCCTTCACCTCCCCTGCTAGATATTTCCACAAACTTCTTTAACCATTTTGTCTTAAGCAACCCCCCTGGCCACCCGGCTCAGTGGTGACACCGTCCCTCTCGGCGATACTTTTAAGGAATGGGGATTATTTTTAAGCCGGCGCGTGTCGGGTTCCCATCTGCTCCGCGCTAAAACGCAACCTCAGCTATGCTGGTGCGTGAGTCGGCAGCCGAGGGCGGTGACTCAGAGGCGACAGCCCGTCACCCACAGAGGAAGAGGAAGAGGGGATCGAATTTTTTCCTCCGTGAGTCAAATCCGAGATCTCTCCTTGGTGCTCGTGCCATTCTTCCCAGCCCGAAGCGCCGTCTTTCTCAAATCCTGACCCTCTCAGAGCTTTTGGGGGGGAGGACTTGTGCGTGGGGGCGAGGGGGCAGGTTTGTTTGGAAGTTGGTTTGAGGCTGATTACAAGCGTTGCATGGGGACCCATGGCATGGGTGCCCCTCCTGGAGTAAATAGGCCAATGGGAGACAGATGCCCACGGAATGCTGGGAGGAGGCACCGGGACAGGAGCAGCTGCCGGAGACGAAACCTGACACCATCGGGGGGCCAGGCCCAAAGCCTGCTCCAATTATCCCTCCTGAAACCCCGCACCATTGTGGCAGAGCCTGGAGAACACTCATTGCCACCTTTTATATAGCGCTACAGTCTGGAAGCTTCCGGAGGCGCTTCAGTTATGTCACTGTAATGATTGACTGACTGAAATACCTCCCCTCTAAATGCGTCTCAGCTCAGGATCATTTCAGAAACATGGCCTACGTGCACACACATGCCTAAAGTAAGTCAGTATGCTGTTCTCTTACGCTCGGTTTTGAATTGATTTAAAAACAAGCAAAACGACAGCTACAAAGTCAATGATTGTTTCATATCGAATGTTCAATCAATACCGGAGTTTAGTTTTTGGCTTTGAAGAATGCAAAAATTCTCAGAAATATTCTCCCTCGCCTCTGACAAAGTGCAAAGTTTAATTTTCACAATATGTCAAGCTCTCAAATAAAAAACATACTCTGATAAATTAGTGACCAATTACAGCCAAACTGACTGCAGTTATTTACTAATCCAACCGTCCTTTAGTCAAGGTTATTCTGAGCACAAACACTGCATCTGTCACTTTTGGAGATAACACAGGAATCATTAAGGCAGCATTGATTGCACTCAGCTTTCAGCATAACATTTAAATACTCACTTTGATGAATCCATATGACAATTACTGAGTTTATAAATCTGTAGCATTTGAGTGTTTTTCTAATACCATCTCAATGTAAAGTTGCGTTTTGAGAAAGCCACTGTGAGGGTTGCATTAGGGCCCTCTATTCAACTGGAAGAAGCCCTCTGTTCTACTGTAAGGGTTAGAAAAAGGCTCCATGTCCTACTGTAAAGATTATAAAGAGGCCCCATGTTCCACTGTAAGGGTTATAAAGAGCCCCGATGTTTCACTGTAAGGGTTTTAAAGAGCCCCCATGTTCCACTGTAAAGATTATAAAGATTCCCCATGTTCCACTGTAAGGGTTATAAAGAGCCCCCATGTTCTACTGTAAGGGTTATAAAGAGGCCCATGTTCCACTGTAAATATTATAAAGATTCCCCATGTTCCACTGTAAGGGTTATGAAGAGCCCCCAGGTTCCACTGTAAGGGTTATAAAGAGCCCCCATGTTCTACTGTAAGGGTTATAAAGAGGCCCATGTTCCATGTTCCACTGTAAGGGTTATAAAGAGCCCCAATGTTTCACTGTAAGGGTTATAAAGAGCCCCCATGTTCCACTGTAAGGGTTATAAAGAGCCCCCATGTTCCACTGTAAAGATTATAAAGATTCCCCATGTTCCACTGTAAGGGTTATAAAGAGCCCCCATGCTCCACTGTAAAGATTATAAAGAGGCCCCATGTTCCACTGTAAAGATTATAAAGAGGCCCCGTGTTCCACTGTAAGGGTTATAAAGAGGCCCCATGGTCCACTGTAAAGATTATAAAGAGGCCCCATGTTCCACTGTAAGGGTTATAAAGAGGCCCCATTTTCCACCGGAATGGTTCAGCTGGGGCTGTGAGCCCCACCGTGAGGGTCATTCATAGGTGTTCCCAGGTTGTTTTCACAGCTGTGAATCAGCACACAGTGGCAGCGACTGTGTCTGCGGTCTTCCCCCTGCGAAGCAAAGAGTTTTCAGTACCTCATCTCTCCGCCCTCTCGCTTTCTCTCGCCCGCACCACGTTTTCTGTTCCTTGCGGCATCCTCTGAGGTAGAAAACAGGAAACAGCTGAAACATAGTGTGCGCACATCGACATATATCGACTGAAAAATCTATTTTTTTTGTTCAGTTCGTGGAACTGACAACCAAAACATCGTAACTGAAAGAAAAACACAACTTGCAGCTGACTGCAAGTACTGTTTACCGGCAGTTCTAACATTATGGCAGCCCCCCTGCTGTAGCTCCCGGTGACCTTGTTTTCATTTTTCGAAATATTATCGCTCCCATCTGACACATGTCAATCGAGAAATGTCACTGCAACAGTTGCAACACCATCGCTGTGCTGTTGCGAGTACATAATGTGTTAGTTGAGCAAGAGCACGCTGTTGCCACATTATAAGATAAAATCCTACTTCGTTGTTTTTTTTTTTTTTTTCTCGTAATCACTGCAGATACTGTCGTGGAAATAAAATCAGTGGGTCTCCGATTGCTAGTGTGTTAACCTTTTCAAACATACACAGACACTGAACAGAGAAACAAACCTGTCCGTACCTGCAGCAGCCAGCCACACACACATATCCACACTCAGAGCCACACATGCCTCATTTAAAGCCGCTGATTAAGGCAGGTATGGCTCATTAGCTAATTACTGGCCTCAGCCACATTCACTCACGACAACACTGACCATGAACCTGTTTGAAGACAACGCTGACAGAAAGAGCTCAGATACTGACCAAGCTGTTAATGGTATAAACAAGGATCCTTATTAACTCAAATTCATACAAACATGCTAAAAATGTACCATTTTCATCTGTTTTTGAGGAAAATAAGCTTTGTTTAACAACAGTGAAGGTTCCTGTTTCCTGTTCACCTTGGCTCAGTCAGCATCTCTGCTACTTTTGTCTGTGCTGCTGTCCCCGACTCTAATGGGATTTGTCAAAGATTTCTGCTCCCTCTCTGTACTATAGTATACACAGTATGCCCTGTTTTGCTGACCCCAAATGTGCCAAGGTATGGAGGCTCATTAAGTCAGCCAGTCTCAGAATACAATCTCTTTCTTTGAGCATTCTAACCAGTGTACGTACATCAAATACCATATATTTAAATTTGCATTGATACTCATCGCCCTAGTACTTTAAACCATTTTATACTTTTTAAAGTACCCCTGTATCAAATATGTACTGACCAGGATTCACAACTATAGTAATATAAATGTATTTATATTTAAGCTGGCTTGAAAAAGCCAATTTGCTGTTCTTATTATTTCTTCTTCATCTTCTATCTGATTTTCTGTATGTCTAAAGCATTTCAACTACACAAGAAAACTTGGCCAGTACTTTCAGAATGGGATTGCTTGTGGCTTGTATCAATACCTAAAATGTTTTCTGAGATCTGTAATTTACACCAAAAATTTTGACTAACATGGATAGAACACTCAGAATCTGAACATTCTAACACACGCAGTGGATGTCATGGGTCAGCTACAGCAGTCACAAACAGAAACTGTCTGTTGTCATTACAAGCTACTACCATGCTAGGCTTTTAAAGCTAACTTGAAGTTTGGCTTCAAACTTTCTTTTCTGTTTTTTTTAAATGTGTTGCTTGCTTATTCCTGTTTTAAGGTTTACATTTGCGCCCCTTGTGATGGGCACTAAATATTCTTCACTTTGTAAGTGGCTTTGGATAAGAGCATCTGTGGAGTGAATACTATACATGTCAACGCACACGTCCCAGACGCACTGGAAATAAACCCACACTACCACCCAGGCTACCACACCTGCCCATCTTAATGCTTCCGCTCGACAGAAACACGCCTGGTTGAAACGAGCAAACCCCCCATGTGTGTAGTCATGACAACCTGTCTGACTGACATGTGGGGGGGGACAGCCAGCAGAGGTGGATTTGTGTGTAATCCAGCAGCACTGACACATCTGGTGATTTAGACATAAGAGGCGAAGGCAAAAACACCACAAAGTCCAGGGACCATCAGAGTGCAAGTCCCCCCTCCCCCTGACCTTCCATCGACCTACACGTCGCTTTGGGGACCTGTTTGTCACAGGGGTGGGGTCGAAGGCTGAAGATTTTGGGACGAGCGGGGCGGCAGGGTGGGGAGAGACATCTGCCCGGGCAAGCAAGCAGCTATTTTTAGCCGTTCCTATCTGGAGGCTCTGCGCTGGAATCGCAGGACTTCCAGAGTGCTGGAGAGTGCGAGTGGGGCCTGGTGCTCTCTCCACCCCCTCATCCTGCCTGTGATAGAGAGGGAGATATCAGATAGCAACAACACCCCCACCCCCACTTCCAGACCAGGACATTAATCCCTCTATGGGCCGGGGGGATCGGTGGGTCGAAGCTGATAGAGGACACAGCAGGGGGGCGTGGGATATAGCATGTCCACATATGGCAGGCGTACCCTGGCAGGGTGTGTGCACATGTATGTGTGTGTGTGTGTGTGTTTTTGAAAGAGGGGCCTAACCACATACCATCTGGATTCTTTAACTGTCTGGAATGAAGTAAAGACTGATATAGCAAGGGACATTCACACTATGCTGGCATCAGCCATACCCCAGCCTGGCATCCTGGTCACTTGGCAGGTCAGTCTCCACACTCCAGAAAGACCCTCGCCCAAGGGTGGAGAGCAGTCTGTCTCTCAGCTCACTCTCCAATACAATACCAAATGTGTCTAGGGGGCTGAGAGGAAGTAGCTGTGGAGTTTTGTGACACTGTGGCATAAGGAGCCAGGGTGTTTTTGCTCCAGTATGCCTCTTCCGTTCATAAAGGTTGCAGCAAAGCAAGGTCTTGCCCTTATCTAATATCACATCAAATAAGAGACGATATACAGAATACATTTAATAACTGCTATTATTATTCTGAAGCATTATCAATAAACACTCTTCAAACATTCAGCAGATTTAGACACATGTGACACAATGACCAGTAATCCAGTATTACTGTCAAACCAGTCATCCAATGCAATTTACTTGCGGTTACATTGCTGTCAAATGAACAAAAAAGATGGTAAAGAAAATGATGGCAAAGAGACAAAACGTATCTTGAAAGCGTTCGTGAGATAATGCTGATCAGGAGCAGAATGATTGACTCCCCTCCTGTGCTTTGCTCGTCTCCTTAGCTTCCAAGTCACCTTCCACATGGGCGCCTGTGAATAGTGTGAGTACACACAATGAATGCCCAGCCACACTTTATTAATAGCTGGTATGTAGGGACAGAGGGAGGTGCAGCCGACAGCCCAGAGTCAGGTACACCTGCCTAAATTCAATGAGAACCCAAACTGCCATCATGGACCCTGAGCTAACATTGTATGGGTTTAAGGGATACAAAGCACTGTACTGTTTCACATTAATTAGCATGTGACAATGGCTGCATAGAATTTATATAATGCTGAGTTGAGTAATTATGACTTCATTCTAATTAGTATAATTGCGAAACTACGCACCCATTGTGGGAACTACATCATTACATGGGGTAAGAAAATTACTTTTTTGTAGAGCACCTGACTGGTTCACTTGTCTCACATACTGTAGCACCACCATATACATACTGCACGATGTGTAGGTATCCAAGAGTGGCTGCCCAAATAACATTCTTCTTGATGGAGATCTTAAAATCCTTAGTATCAGATGTAGAGCAGCGTTTGAATAATAGAATTCAGAGGCTAGCTGTAGACACCTCCCCCACCATTGCTCGGCCTGTTTTCAAAGGCACCACACACACGGTTCCCATCTGCATGGATTTCTACAGCTAATCTCTTTGGTTTTCTGACTTGGCCAAACCTCTTAACTGACAACAAAAATCCATAGGAACAATACGAAAACAGATCATAAAGGCTTTGATGGTGGCATTGCATGTAATCCCGTTCTTACAAGGAGCTCTGAAACGGCCTCGCTAAAACACGACACGAACGTCACTTTGTGTACAAAGTGTAAGAAACAAAGGATATTTCCATTTGCTGTGCAGGTGCACTTTGCATATCTGCAGTTCGAAACCTGCTTTGCGGGATTTAATGGGATTGCGTGCGTGTCTGCAAACGCAGTCTCCGGGACGAGGAGCGGCTGTTATTATGTGGGATTTCGATGTTTATGAAAACCGATCAAACAGGTTCGCTCTGTAATCTCGCCCCCCGCAGTAGCGGGCGAAGAAGGAACGCGCTCGCACTAGACTTAATGAGTAGACCAGGGCCGACAGCGGAGGCGACATGACCAAAAACAAAACAAAACAAAAAGCATCAAACTCGTACAGACTTGAGCCGACACACAAATACTGAAACCACAGCAGCTAGACTCCCCCCCTGGTCAGAGAGGGTCAGGGGAAGACAAGAAGTTACCTTAAACTCCTCTTTATCCTTAACCTGTTTTTGATCGCTTTTCGTGATTGTCATGACTTTAATATTCTCATCAGAAACTAATCCACTGCTTCATTGTCTAACTAACCTTTTCATGCCATGCATTATCTACAGCGGTCAATAAAAATCTATTTCATGTATTTGACCTCTTTTGGGGTCGGAACAGAGTGAGCTCTTGTTGTTACCTTGCATGGCCAATTAAGTTAAGTAACCCATATGTTTGTTTCCATCCATTCACTTAATTAAAGGTGGCCTCTTAAGGTCAGGACAGGATAAAGTCAAGACTGTCTTAATAACCTGTTAGGACAGCTTATTATCTGTCAGGATAGGTTATAGACCCATGTTTGTAATCATCAGTGTAAAGTAATGATGAGAAAGATAAAAACTCAGAAGGTTATTCAGGTTTTTAAAAACACGACTCGGTTATCCATATGTAAATGTGTGTGTCTTGCATGGCTAGTTAAAGGGGTACCATTATGCGTGTACAATTTAATCATTTAATTAAAAAAGGTTTTCAGTTAAAATCAGTGTCAGTCCTCTTTATCTCAAAATTATTTAAGTTAACGTAACACGACCAACTTGTGATAAAACACAAAGGCTCTGGTAATGGCATCACAAAGATGATGTCGTCACAAAGGTTATGATTTCACAAAGGAAAAGACACCACAACACAACTAAGCAAGAAGGAAACAACTGCAGGTTCGCAATTGTATGTGGATAAACCAGGACATGGGGACAGTCCTCGACAGACGATAAGTTTGAAAGCTTCGAAAGCAGTCTAAAACCACGAAAACAACAGCCTATTGACTCGGGCAAGTTTGCGCTCGTGTCTGTTTTCAATTCGACGTATGCTTTGCGCTCTGTGGTGAGCAGACTGCGGCGGCGGAATCATCCGACGCTCGACCAGACATCGGAGGAACACAAGCGCCCCTTCCTGTAAGCCCTGGCGGGGGCTCGGAGGGGACAGAGCATGTTAGCGTGGCCCTTCTCTTTGTCTGGCGCAGTCACACACACAAAGGGCCCGTCCCGAGGCAGGAACACCTGGAAAAAAAAAGACTGTAATTACAGCAGCTGCCGCAAGGCCTGAGGAGAATGCTGTCATCGTTCTAACGGCCACTTTGAGGCCCGACTGGATTTCCTGTCATCCATCTGGGCGTAGCCTTGGAGGGAGCTGCTCCAGTTGCTCCCTCAGTTGTTCTTTTCCAGCGTACGGACTGCCAGTGAAGGGAGAAGCACCCATTTCCCACCATTCTCCGCTGTTCCTCCGACAGGCAATCAAACCACACTCCCACCAACATCAAGAGATCCTCTCTCTCTCTGTCTCTCTCTCTCACACACACAAAGCAGTCTATAATTATAGCTTCAGTGACTGAAATAATTACATGCATAGAACATTGATTAGCATGACAGCAGGATTAAAATTCAGTTCATTAATGGCCGTTTGGACAACAGCGTTTTGAGAGTAAACTGCAGTGTAGGTCTCCTACCTCATGCCGGTTTCTCTCTTTCACTCTTTTTCTCATAGGTCACCTATTTACAACCACACTGGGCCTCCTTCCCCTCATGGGTTTTTGGTGCTTTCCTGGAACACTGTGGATGACCTGTTATGAATATGTGAGGGTCCTGTGCATGCATTCCTATGTAACGGAACATCTACATGTGCTTGGAGTGTTTTTTTTTACCATAGAGACAGTGAGTCCATCATTTCTATATTCAGGGGTCAGTTGATTGCACCACCTTGTTCAGGGGCACAGCAGCTGTGACTCACCTGGGAGTCAAACCTGCAAGCCCCTTGTTAAAGCATAGCTCTTTGACTACATCAGCAGGGAGCCTTAAAACACTGCAGCACCGCTGCCGGGATGTGTGCACCCCAAGTCTCGGCATCATCCTTTAAGGGATTTTCCACTGGTGGATTTGCAGAGAGTGGTTTTATCTGTTAGTTTTAGTGGGGGCTGATGGGAAATTGAACCCACAGCAGGGGATTCTGTGTTGCGGTGGTGTTTGGTTTCCAAACAGAGGGCTAAGGCACAGCATTGGCAGACAGCTACTGTAAGGACCCTGTGGCAGTGTGACAGCCGACTACCGTTGCCATTGGCTGTTGCACAGTAAAACCCTTTGGAACACAGACCCTCGGACACCATACCCTAATGCCCCGAGGGGCAAAGTCGACTGCGCAAACAGCCGCGCAAACATGGCCTCTAGCCTGTTTTTATTATTGCGCAGCAGCACGGTCAGACTGGCAAACACGGCTCGTTTCACTGAACAGGCTACCTGCTCAGCCCACTCTCTCCTCCCTTCTCCTCCTGCCAATTGAACCGATGAGAGTCTGGTGGACAATGGCCTGACTTGGGGCGCATCCAGACAGAAGAAAGGGCAGCACTTTTCTCCCAGACAAAACCAGTTCTTCCCCTTTCTCTCGTCTTTTTTTTTTCTTTTCTGTTGTTGGAACACGTTTTCTTTTTCTGGTGCTGGGTGCTAGGCAACAGCAGAAAGCAGGAGCTCGTAAACATCGCCGTGTTAATCCACCTGTTCGGTGTGGCGTCAGCAGTTTCTACAGGCACTGTGTGCATTTGTGTGCATGCGTGTGTGTGTGGTGTACACAGGAGTGTGCATGTGTGTGGCTGTATGTGAATCTATTGCATGAGTGTGTATGTGCATGTGTGTGTGCGCCTACTACTTTAGGAGTTATAGCCTCCATCCTGTCCTCCATTAAGCATTAAAATGGGCTGGAAAATCATGGTTTTAAAAACTTAAGTCAGTATGCTATGGCGTCACTAAAACTGAAATTCCAAGCCGCACAGCCTTTTAACTTGAGTGTGGTACCGCAATTTAATCTGTCTTCTGCCTTCCCCTTCCAAGAAAACACAGATTACGCTCAGCATTGAACCTAATCCTTAACAGGACCCCATTCACTCTGCTCTGAAAACAAGGTGACTTTTGTAGAAACCGATGTGTGCTTTCCCAAGAAGAACCACATGAATTTCTTTTGAATGTATGTCAGGATGTATCTGATGGAATAGTGCAGCCCTGGTTTTTAACCCCCGAGGTGGTTTCCTATGTGCTGGTAAGTGCTGGAAAACGTCAAAGCAGAACAGAACATTTCTCGTGATAGTTGGATGTCGAATCTGGAGAATAAAGGGTTAACACATTAAACACAATGCATGGAGCTGCTGGTGTGCGTTATAGCAATATGCCTGAGGAATTACATGCCACATTTCATCCTCCTCATCGCACATGCTTGGTGGATTTCCTTTGATGAGGTGAACACGCAGCGTACAGGGATTTTACTGGGAGATATGGTGCATGGTATTAGACCACAGTGAGTGACAGTGTTTCTTATGGTACAAGGGAACATGGAGAGTGACAGACAGCCAGCGCCCCCAGTATGGAGAGACAGCCTTTCCTTTCTGTCAATCACCTCGCTCTGTGTCAGTGAGGCATGCTGGGAATTGTGTAGCCTTTAGAATGAATATTAGAACCAAGCGTGTGTGCTCAAAGGAAGGAATACCCCGCTGTCTGACACTAAAACTCCACTAAGTGAGGATTTGGGTCCTGTTTTTATTCCATGAAAGAAACACTAGCCCCTCACCCCCATTACTCAATACCCCCCAACCCACGTTGCAGCCCAGAACAAATAAGGGGCTGTTTTTAGCAAGTCAGGGTGTCCGGAGCCATAAATAACAAGCAGGGTCAGCAGGGCTCTTTGCCAAGATAGGAAATCTTTTATTACAGAGGAAAAAAAACTTCTCTTCCAAAATATAGAAATCTGTACAACTTCCTCACAATCAATTTACATGAACTGTACAAATTTACAGCAGTTCATCACAGCACACCCGAGGAGAGGAGAACGAACACAAGCAGGGGGGTGCACTGGCGTGAGATCACAGAATACACACAGCTTTTCTTCCTGGGTTGCTCTTTTTTTTTCCTTTTTTTTAATCTATTTTCTAAGCAAAAAAAAAAAAAAACACAAAAAACAAAGGGTAATAGTCCATCAGCACAGAGAATGGAAACTGATATATATTTTTTTAGCAGAAGAACTTGCTTGCTTTGGTCCTTGCCAACACACCAACCACCATGGCTTCCCTTGGGAAAAAGCCTTTTCGAAGTATGAAAACGAAAATTATGAGGAGTATGTTTTGGCCACGCAGGGCGGCAGTGTAGCGTAGTGGTTAAGGAGCAGGACTCGTAACTGAAATGTTGCCAGTTCGATTCCCCACAGGGGCACTGCTGCTGTACCCTTGAGCACTTAACTGTACTTAACCCACAATTGCCTCAGTAAATACCCAGCTGTATAAATGTAAATAAACTTTGTAAAAAATACACCTGTAATTGATGCAAGTTGCTCTGGATAAGAGCGTCTGCTAAATGCCAATCATGTAATGTAATGTCTCTGTTTTCCATGTAATTCTATGCTAATGTTGTGCATTTCTGTTAATGCAGTTTACAACCTATGGATACGTTACACATGTGAAAGTGGTATAAACATTTTCCATCAATGACATATTAAAAACATACTCCTTCCGTTTTCATAGATCATAAAGGACTTTTTCCTTAAGGATTCACTGAAGGTCCAAAATTCCAAGGCCTGAGTTTTGACAGTACATTCTTGGACAGATTTCCTGTCTTAATTTCACACAACTTCAACTTTACATATTAGTGCATTTTATGTGCCACTTCTTCCCTGTCATCACACTTCTACCACACGCACAAGACAGCCCTTTGAGTGCACTCTAAAGGGTGAGCACTACGCTCTTTGAGCACACTCTAAAGAGTGAGCAGTCAGACTGGGGGATAAAGGGGTTTTAGCAAAAGAGGGTGGATAAATTTGACTTATTTTTAGTAACTTTAAAACATCGTTCAGATTATTCTGGATGTTAAAACCCAGGGGCAAAGATTGCAGGTTTACAGACTTTGACAAGTTTAAAAAAATAATAAATAAATAAAATAAAATAACATTGGGGTAAGAGGGCCATCCAGAACAGGAGGATCTCCTTACAATATTAATGACGCATTAAAATCGGGGAGTACAATGCATTAAAATTAATTTTTCAAATGATTTCATCCACCAGCTTCTTCTGTCTGTGTGCGTCTGCTTTGTGTGGAGTCACAGGTTTTCACAGATGGGACAGAACGCACCAGGGAGAGGAGGGATGGGTGGTGCAGTGGCTAAAGTCCCTACAGTTTGCTAACACAACAGGGAAGTTTCTGTGTAGGACAGTAACGTCTCGAACCGCTAACTCTGGGCAGAGGGGTTAAAAAGGAACCGCCCCACTGTAGATTCCACTTCGTGGAACGCAAGTTTTGGCTCAAAGAAATTGTAAACGAGCGCAGACGTTTTCGCCAGAGGCTCGAGACGTTCATTTCCGAAAGGAGGGTCTGGCGCGGTCTGACCTCTCTGCCTCCGGCTCCGAGCTTGCGCGGCGCGTGTCGAGAGCAAGGTGGGCGGGGCGAAGAGGGAGGGCTCGGCCCACGGAGAGCGCTCAGTGCGTTGCTGCTGGCTTCGCTCGCCGCTGTCAGGTGTACGCATGAAACAGGGGCCGGAGTGGATTTAGCTGCCCTTGACTGGTCTCCGGCGCCCCACACCTGGACAGGGGAGGTTGATATGTGACGCTGCGTGCTCCGTCAGACTGAGCCCTATCCCCCCGTCACTGCCGATGGAAGTTCGAGCACCCCGGTATCACCGCTTTCAGCTGAGGCCAAGTGGCCCCAAAGGAGGCACTGACCCTCATTCTCTGAACGACTGCGTGAGGCGGCTCCCCTTGACGTAATGGCAGTACCTTCGTTTTACACTAGATGGCGAAAAAGGCACTAATATGGGGTTCTGCTGAAGTAGTTGCAGCCTGCGAATAGTGCCTGTTTTAATTTGGAAAAAATGCAGTTGGCACCAATTTCCTTTTTAGGCCTCGAGAAGACAAGACTCAAAGTATGCTACCACCTCGAAAAATGTGCCCATACTGATTTCCCCCGCCCTGCTATTTGTGGTATAGATGGTTTCAATCGTCAGGTAGGAACATCTGTCATTCAAGAAAGTACCTCCCCTACAACATACAAACAACCCATTTACCTTCCCACAGACTTTAGTGCAAACACACCCTCACAGCTCAGAATGAACTGTTCCGAAGCCTTTTCTCACCACAAATTCACGTTTAACGTCACAAATGAGTGGGGAAGTAAATCTAAGTTGCACTGTGCTGTTACAGCTGAGCGAGGTCTTGCGCTTTCGGCCGTGAGAGCGTAACGTCTGCGTGAGAACCACAACGAACCTGAAACTAAAACCCAACTGCGACATCGACAGACCCGACAGAGCTTCAAACACGACAGCGACACCAAACGCTCCACAGTCCTCCCTATCCAACGGTGCACTGCTAAAAAAACCAGACAAGCCCAACCAGAAGTTAGCCGTTAGGCTGTTACCAACGTGAACAGGAACACAGGGTAAACGTTCACCATAAACTACGACATTCTGGCGAATGGAATGCAGCAATTTTTTTAACCCAAAACATACATCCCATGCGATCTAAATGTCAAAGTGCATTCAACTAGAACAGGAAACGCGAATTTCTCTTCCAAGTCTTTGAGGGAAAGAAAGGAACATTTTAGCTACATGGTGGATTCTGAGCGACGCAGGAGAAACAAGCCAAATCCGTTCTGGATTTTTCTTTTTTGTTAATATAGACATTCATTTACTGAGCGAACAGGAGGAGGTCAGAGAAGACGACCCCCCCCCCCCTTCCCAGCACCTCCACTCCACTGCCCCGGAGGGCGAAGGAGAAGCTGCCATTGGAGAGTCTGGACAAGCGAGTTATGGCGAGATGGTATCCATGGCGACCGCCCCTGCACGCGCACGTGGCACTCGCAGGCGCGCACACACACACACACCCGGAGACGGCGGCTCGCTGGAACTCACCGCTGGGGACTCAGGAGAGGGGGTGCCCAAAGGGTGCCAGCCACTGAGCTAACGTCTTGTGGTCCAAAAACCGTGTTTGTATAAAAGAGGTTCTTTTTTTTCAGACATTTGGGAATGACTGGGACAGCTGCTGGCAGTGTCTGGACTTCAGAAACCCCAACACAGAAATACTTCCAGGATCTTAAACCCTTTTTTTCCTTTCAACCAAAAACAAAACAAAGTGAACATATCTCCAATACGCAGCAAGGTTTAGGGATATATCCTGAAAGTAATTCCTTAAACCTGGGGGGTGGGGGGGTGGGTGATGGCTAGGGCGGGAGGGGTGGGGGTAAGGCTGGGGGGCAGGGAGGGGAGTGAAACACAATGATGGCATTTGAAAGTGCAAAAGTCCACATTGACAGGATTTACTGCCCCTTCCTCCAGGGGGAGCCGTTTCTCAGATCTCCATCGCTACCCAAAACGGGGCGGGGTGGGAGGGGCAGGGAGGGGGAGCCTCTCAGCAAATCCGAATCACAACACAAAACAAAACAAAACAAAACAAAAAACAAAAACAACTAAATGACATCACAACGAACCCTATGAGGTTTCCATCCCCTGGACGTCAGACCATGACCCTCTGTTTTTTTTTGTTTTTTTTTTTCCTCTCTTTTTGGGTGCGCCCCTGACCCTTTAGCTGGACACCGTCATCATGCTGTAGGCTTTGGAGGGGCTGGTCCTCCCCAGGAGCAGTTCCTCCTTGCAGCTGATGCGGCTGTCCACCAGGGAGGGCAGGGAGGCGTTGGCGGCGGCGGCCGAGGCGGACGACACCCCCGAGGTCCCCTGGGTGCCCGGCTGGGACTCGTAGAGCACGCAGATGGAGCCGTCCTCGCCGATGCGGTAGGACACCTCAAAGGGGTCCACCCACAGGGTCAGCTCGCTGGGCAGCAGGCAGTAGAGCTGCTGGATGGATAGGCCGATGCGCTGGCCTGCCTGGCCCACCAGCGGGTCCATCTTGTGGTTGATGCGGATGCAGCGGTAGCCCGAGCCCTTGCAAGGCCGGTCCGGGAACCAGTGGTGCTTGTACTGCTCTGTGGGGGGATTGGGAAAAGGAGAGGAAGGAGAGAGGGGTGGAGGGGTGGAAGGTTATTCACTGACCGAATGACAGCGGGTAAAAGGTTCTTACAGGGTGTGTACAGATGGTCTGCATAGTCTGAGGGATGCCAGTGAGATAATGCGTTACATATTCTGACCAAACCATTCTAACGGGAGCAAATCTTAAAAAAAAAAAAAAATATATACAAAGTCAACTGTTGGTTGACAGATCTGATGTGCACACAGACATAGAGCAATATAAACGTTATAAACAACATGACCTATAGGCCGCACAGTGTGAAAAAATGTCTATATGTCAGTCTGTATGTCCCTACAAGTCTGCATGACTGCTAGTGCATTTATTTCTATGAACGTGGGCATGTGTGTCTTTATGTCTATGTGTGTGCATGTGTAAAAATAGGACGGGGGAGGAAGAGGGGGGTGCTTGTGTCATGCGCTGAGAAAAAAAAAAAAAACAACCATCAGACGGCCTCTTAATAGGCCATAAACGCCTGCTCTGCCTGTGCCTACGTGAGGGGGGGGAGGGGGCGGGGCAGGGGCAGGCAGCTGGATTGCACAATCCGTTTGGCCTGGTTTCACAGGCCCCGACCGACTACACTGAACAGCAGGGCCCAGAGCCTGGAGCCCTGGCAGGCACGCTCAGGGTGAGGTTAGCCTCTTTTTTTAAAACAGTAATCCATGCCCACCTTTGTTTAAATACACACTGTACTGCCATGCTGCATATACGCATCTGTATAGGCGGAACTGACATCGCAGCTGGGTTAATTTTGCCTTTCAGGTTTCACTTCTTCCAAAAAAAAGTTAACATGGTGTGGATCGTTGATTATTTTATTTGTGTGGTTTCTTTTAGCCTTCTTTTGTTCCCCAAAAATAGAACACTTTTGTTGTCTTTCATCCTCGTGGGGAGCCACTGAAAATAAACTGTGGTGCACAGATGTGGGTACAGTATCTCAGGAGACAGAAAAGCCCAGATACTATCCCTTTGTCAACTGCACAGCACACCATTATGACAACCACTGGACAGAGTTTCAGATGTCCAGTTAACACGTTTAATATCTCGGTCTGCTTGAAATCCTCACCGGGCCCTGGGAGTAGAGGACATTAACAGGGTTCTTTGCTTTCAATTAATGAGTCTCTTTTGAATGGCCTCCCAAAGTTGGCCGCCACTTAGATGACACCTGCACATCTACACGAGATAATGGGTGCTATATCTTATCATCACACACTGTTCCAGGCTGATTGAGGGTCTGGCACCCAGACACATTAAGACACAAAACAGGTAAGCATTTCAGCCTCAGGCAGAAGACAGTGACACCTGGAACTTTGGACGCTTATCTCTCGAGGTCAGAACACCCTCTCTGTCAATACAATACAGGAGGGGGGAAAAAGAACAGGTCAACCTTTTGAGTCTATAACCCCATTCTTAACACTGAAGCCTGAGAGCCAGTGCCACAAATAAGTAGGCTACACTCTATTTGGATGATTGAGTGACATAGATCTGCCCAGTTTCCTCGTCAAAAAAGGTTTTGATTAAATGAGATGAAAAAAGGTTTTTATTTATGTATTTCTAACTACAGAAATTCCTTATTTCATCAAGTAAATACAAAGTGTGCAGTCAACTTTGCACAGAATCATGTAGAGGGGAGATGTCTAACAACGGACTCAATTCATACAGTTTTCTATAGATCAGCCACTTTAGAACTGGACCAGAGCATTAGCCCGTTTATATAAAGGAGGTAAACAGGAAGCTGAGCTACTGCGTAATTACAGGCCTATGGTGTTCACTTTTGTTTTTGTTCATGGTTACATCTGGTGGTGGTGTGTTTGTGAGTGTGTGAGTGTCTTTTGGGGGGTGGGGGGGGGGGGTCTCTCAACCACTTTATGAATGCTTTATGAATAATTATACAACCATCCCCCACCTCCTTAGCCAGCCTTAGCCTTCATTCAACTGTACTGCCTTAAACAGGCTTCTGTAACAGGTCTCTGTGCTTGGAAGACTTTTTTGGTAAAATAAACTCTCCCGTTGAATACCTCTCCATAAACTTTATGTAGCCCATCTTATGACTAATACATGCGTATAATTCACTAAATATGCGTGTATAGTATGTGTGTAGGCGAGTGAGAGATGGTAAAACAAGTTTATACGTGCTGGTAAAATGTCGGTACACACCTCATTGCCAGATACTATCTCTGCGTATCTTTACTTGGCCTTCTTTTTTGACTTAGGAAACGTTATTTGTCTTCTATCTTGTTTCAAGAGGAAAGTGAAGTATTCAATGCATGAATTTGCTCTACAAGTAGGTGCAGTAGTTAATGTATGGGTTGAACATCTTCATGAATCAAGCAGGCCTGTGTGTAATTTATGTAGCCTGTACTGCTATTTATGTGTGATAACACAATATTGGAAGAAACCTGCTACTGAATGCAATCGTATAACGTAAATTTAAGTGTACCGCTTAATGCGAAAGACAACTATCGGGAAAAATTTACCAACTACTTTGTACAGTAGCCTACAATTTCATGTAGTTCGTTCGGCTAGGTCAGAAGAATAGCTAAGAATATAGTGTGTAAAAAATTGCTACTGTCGTTCTTAGAAAAAAGAATTAACGGCAACTTTTTCATGTTTTAAAAATAAGGAATGCGAGATTCATTCACAGAAACACCTAAGAAATATATATATTTATATATTGTCTTTGTTGTATTGTATATTTTTTACCTATATTACGTTTTTTCTTTTCATGACTACACCTGCAAGTACAAGGCAGCGGGAAAGTGAATAAAAAGCTTTATAGTCTCAAGATTCGTTACACAAACTTACAATGTATTCTATTGCTTGTACAATGTAAGGAAATGAAAATACAAAGTATCTGTTCAATTGTAGAAAAACATTTTAACCCTACGTCTTCGTGTAAGGATTACGTAATTCGGAACGGCAATTCTATTGGGAGTGACTGGATCGTTCTTGTTCTAGCTAGCTAAACCATCGACGGAAAAAACAGACTACTTCCTTGTTCGCTGCTGAAAAAAATGAAAGAAATCTCACAAACTAGCGAGATCCCTTGTAAAGTAAAAATACCTCGCTACATCAAGTTTGACGTAGCAAGCTAGTTAATCTCTCGATAGCGGGGAGGTTTCTTCTTCAAAATTATTTCAATTGTTCGTGGGAATAAAATATGTGTTGTCTGGAATGGTATGCAAAGCCTCGCGCTTAGCCCCAATGGATTTCCATGTTTAGCGAGCTACGTGGCATGACCCAAATTGTTACAATACCACGAATTTCAGTGGATATTTGCAATTATTTATTCGGTGACAAGTAATGTTAATCTACGCCTCATTTAGCTCAATATGTAATACGATAAATCTGAGTAGCAATGCTACAATATAATGTAGAAAATATATGATTGTGCGTACCTGCCAGAATATCCTGGAGAGACTGGCTGAATGTTTGCAGTTGTCGGTCATTGACGTGTCCCTTAATCCGCAGAAATCTGGACAGAAATCCGACGGCGGCGGCGATCTCTGGTTTCATAGTGCTCCGCGCACAAAGGGGATGCATTGAAAAGGCAAGAGCAAGAAGGATCCGTGTGCCTTATCTGGGTATGTTCTTGGAAATGCGTTTTTGTCCCCGGTTGTGTGACGATCCTTGCTTTTCGGTTGTTTTATTTCTCGAAGACCTATGCTGGGCATTTATTTCTCGAGGTAGGAAAGTTTCAGAGAGTGAGTGTGCCAGGATGGTACGTGTTGGGGCGCCTGTTTTTGTTAGTAAATATAGGCGCGAGGTGCCACGTCGCTACACCCTCCCCTAACACTTTCCGTCAACAGAGTGGATGGAGAAGATGGAGAAGTGCGTTTTTATACAGCCCCCGCCTACTGCCGACAGCGATGTCGTCAGTAACAGCAACAAAACTGCGCCAATCCCGGGCTTGCAGCGACTTGACGAGCCCTTTGGAGGAGTGGACATTCGCGTCACACGTCTGAAAATAAACAAACCGTGCGAGAGCACAATGCACGGTGTTAACCCATGCCGCGGAACGGCCGACCGTGGGTTCCATTTTCTTTCTTTCTTAGTATCCAACGCTGCACCATTTTGATCAGGTGCCTTACATTATCAAAGACAGCGCTGTACAGTTTATATGGCTGATGTTATCGAAATCATAATGGTCGTCAGATGTTCGGTGTTTTCGCATTGCGCTCACGATGCCCTGTGGACAACACATAAGGCCTCACAGGTCTCCACATAGCCTGTACCTATGACTTTTGCCAGTAATGACTAGTGAAATGCATTTCATATAAATATTGGAGGAATATTGCCTAAACTTCTCAGCATTCACTCCTTAGTAACAGGTATTCTATTTCCCTGTGGAGTTTTGCCCCGTGGGGTAAAGAACAAATTAAGTTTCAAAAAGTTGTCTTTCCATGTGCTGTTTAATTTCAAAACAGGATCGAAGTGATCTGCATTAAACATCTTCCACTGCCGCTAAATCAATTCTGCCTTTGCTACCGTTGATGACTTTTTTCTCAATTATTTTTCACTGATTGGCTCTGTGTTTTTGTGTTTGGTAGCTCTTTTGTATGAGTTAGGGTTAACTTACGTTACCATAAGGGTGAAGTCCTTAAAACACCTGTAGAGTTTCTTATCTCTTCTATGAAAGGCATCTGTCTTTTTTTTTACCCCAGTACAGTGCTTATGTTGGTAATTCTTCATATATAAATAACTTAAAATAACAAAGTCACAATGTTCAGTTCTTTGCTTCGATTCTTGAAATAGTGCTTTTGGCCCAAAGCTAAATAAAATGTTTCCTTAACTGCAGCCTTTAGTCATGATGCTGGGCCAGGCAATACAAAAACACTGAGAACAAACTGTCAGTTCTTCGTGTCCACCCCTTTACTCTTGAGTATTTGTTGGCAGGTTATATTTGGAGGGAGCCTAACAGAGAGGCCTAATTCACAGGGTCTCAGAGTTGCTTTAAGAGGGTTGTTCCGCACAATAGTCTCGGGGATTTACGGTCCAGAATAGTCGCCTTTGGAGAGCTGCCCTTTCTTTTTTGCGCTTTCTTTAGTAATCACAAAGGACACTTCACAAATACTTTGTGCATTTTGTCATCTTTCACTGCTGGGTTGGAGATTTGGGGTGGGGAGCTGAACACCTCACCCTGAAACAAAAAGCAAATGTGTCATGTCTTTACTATAGCTTGATCAATGAAGTGGCTGCAAATATATGATATAGCCCAATAGTGCGGCTCAGACAAATGGCTGTTCAGTATAGAAGAAGTTAGTGAATGTTGTTGGGAAAGGGTTTCACATCATTATGTAAAATAGCTCAAAATATTGACCCATTTTAAGTCATTTAGAGTTGCATCTGCAGAATAGTTATGTATAGTCCTGTCTGTTGTTTCAGGATATTCTGAAGGAAAAAATGATATAAATGAAAAAAATGGAATATATTATTACTTTTGAAATGTGCCCCATGTAGCAGTATTATTATTCTTTCTAAATCATTTCAGGGAACAGCACTTTCCAAAGGAAGGTTTATTCAGACTTACATTTGGAATTTTACATATTCTTTTGAATTATAAGAGAAAAAAAACACAAGTTCCACCCACACTAAGACAGAATCTGTGATGTAAGGTAATGTTAATGTGAAACAAACTGGCACACCACAGAAACTCACAGTCCTATCCCCTGCTTCTGCTTCCCTCATAAACATTCTTTTCTCGCTGTGGGGTTTTCCAGGGACTAGCTCTTACTTTCAATGAAATAGTAAGGACTTACCCCTACCAGACATGTAATGGGATTTTTCCCGGCCACTGACCTATGGACCCATTACTAGGTATTTTGTGTATCAGTTACTGCTTACATTATACATTTACTTTCGTAATGCCCTTGTTCCAGGCAGCCTGCATAGCCCACATATATATTTTTTAACATGTTATCAGCTTATGCAGCTGGATATGTTCTGTGCAAATTTAGGGTAAGTACCTTGCCCATGACTGCAACAGCTCAGTGATCCCCCAGTGCTAACTTTTTAGTTCCAGGCTTCATTTCCTTAACCATGATTCCTCACTGTCATTCCAAGGAAATGACCCCCCTGCTTCTCCATTTTGTCAAGGCTTTGTAGAGAAACAGTGTGTGCCCCCCTTAAAGAAATAATTTTCAAGAATGATACCATTCAGGCTAATGGTCACATAAATTGTAACATTTTTTCCCAGAGAAAATCGTCATTGGGAAAAACAGCTCCCAAAATGGCTCGATGAAGTGGCCATTTATTTTGAAATGGGTGTGTGTGTGTGTGTGTGTGTGTGTGTGTGGTTGGGGGGGCGAGGGGGTCACCACTGTTACCTGCAAAATGACAAAGTGAAGTACAGGAGGGTGAAGCTCATAGCCACAAAAACAGCTACATGTAGTGAGCCCTGAGGCCTCTTCACACCAGAAAGGAAGGCCGCAGGAGAAAAAAAACAATACTGCACCTACAGTGTCACGCCTTGCAGTGTACATTAATTTACCATCCCAGCCGTCTGATGCAGGTAGATGCACTCTGTACCAGAGCAGCTCATTGGTCGAAAATGAGATTTGCTGTGATGGTTTGGTCCTTTACAGTCTCTGTGACTGCAGCCCTTCAGCTGTGTTGGCAGTGTGGGTTTGCTGCCAGGGTAAACAGAAGCCCATGAACATGGTGGGCAGAAGGGGGAGATATCAAAAAGGGGAGGGGCTAGTAATCCAAAGGTTTCCATTTCAATTCTCCTAACCTGACTTATATAACCTGTGTATATATCCAGGTGCATAAGTTAATAACATGTATAAATGAATAACTTGTAAAAGTTGCAAGCTAATATAATCTGCTAAGCAAATATAATGTATAATGAAAAGGGGGTTTGTGTGAAGCAATATCAGACTCATTAAACAAGTGGTTAAGGTAATTGGTGAGCCATTCAACTCTGATGGTCAAGTTTTTCTTGCAACAGTAAACTTTGCCTGAGACAAAATGTTTATGATTTGCAGCAGTGTGGTGTAGTGGTAAGGACAAGGATCATAACAGAAAGGTTGCTGGTTCCATTCTGCGCTGGGACACTTCTGTTGTATCCGTGGGAAAGGTACTCAACCCAAAATTGCCTCCACAAATATCCAGCTGCATATAAAATTGTAACCTATATAAGTTGCTCTGGATAAGAGCATCTGTTGAATGAGTATAATGTAATATTATAATGGCTACAACTGATCCTTTGTGCTTTCACACTGGAATTCACATCACTCATACAATTTTGTGGTGGGGTCTCACAGTTGGTCTAAAAGTCTAATGAGAAGAGTCCTGTCTTGGTGGGAATAGAAATGGCCAATTGATAAGCAAGAAACTGGCGATTGGGAAAATAGGAGAAAGCTGTATGGTGAGAGCAGGGATGATTTAATACTACAATGGAACCTGGCTGTTTCTCTGTATATTTCTTTAAATACAGGTGTGGAAGGCATTACATCCATTTACATGTACATTAGATTCGGCCATTACTTTGGAAGTCCACAATGGCTGCAAGTTTATTTTACAACAATCAATTCAAACCCCTCATTTATGTACTGTACAGAATATCACATTTACAGCTCACAACGTTGATTGTATCACTGTAATTATCTGTGGGGCCCAACAGGAAATACTTTGGGAATGGAGCATAGCTCTATCAGGCAAGGAACTTTGCAATAGTAAGCACAAATAAGCATGATCGTTGTTGGCCGATTGTCACTAATTTCAATCTGCTAAAGCCAAGTATTGGTATCTTCCAGTAGTTACACGGTGGTCTAGTTAAACTTACATAGCATTAAGTTTGCTGTGCTTGCACCTCCTTGATCTACCCCAGCCACCACCTGCTGACTGAGAATGCAATTCCTCTGTACTGCTATGGGTTCAGTGTAGAGCAGTCTCTTCATTCTGCTATGAGTTTAGTTGAGAGCAGCTTCACTGCACTTCAGTGGGTTCCTTAGAGAGAAACTCATATTAAATAAGAGAGTTACAAAGAAATTCCCCATCTGCCTGTGTCTGGATGCGGGCAAGATCTTTGGATCTTGTGCTAAAGGTTTTCAAGCTTCCCAGGGCAAAAGGTAGGGGAAGACTGCACTGATGCTAATGACAGCTGCACACAGAGGCCCCCTGGTCACACCTGTTTCCCTCTCCCTTAGCAGGAAACAAGAACACTTCACATAGAAAAGAAGGGGCACACATGCATATGAGCACATACACACACGCCCATGCACACACACACAAGCACAGGCAGGAGAGAGTATAAAAGTATGACGAGATCAGACGAGTAAGGATGAAATAAATAAGCTGGCTGGTCACAGACATGCAAATGGTCTGGAATAAACATAGTAATTACACGGAAATAATAACTACAAAAGTGTGCGTAACATTCAAAGGTGTGTCTCTGATTCAATTTACTTTACGCTTTTCAAAAAACATGTCTGCTCTGTAACACTTCTCTTACAGTATTATAGCACAGCAGCTCATGTAAGGACATTGGCTAATGGGAGTGTGAGTCTGAATGGATGGCACATTGCCCTGGTAGCCTAGAGCACCACCAACACCCAGCAATGTCTGTATGGACCTCTAAAAGACACTGGACAAAGGGGAATTTTGAAGACATCAGACAGCAGTATCCACCAGAATAGTTTCACAGGCATTGCCAAAATTCCACCCCAAAAGAAGCAAAGGACACAGAATCCCTCCATGCAATGAGCCCCATGTAAAGGCTTCATTGCCGAGACCTTTTTCTCTGTCATGTCGTTAAAACAGAGCTCTTCTCATTGGTTTTTGAGGCACAGGGCTGACAGGTGCTGAGCGAGGTCACAACCTTGTAATTACCAGGTAACCCCCCCGTCTCTGGATTCCTTAGGTTGCTCCCAGTTAAAGGGAACGCTTTGCGCTGGATCCAGTTCTTGTTGCGCCCACCCACCCAAATACTGTATCATCCTGCTCTTGGCAGTGGGATCAAAACATTCACATTTAATGTTGCATTGATCTGTCTGTGAATAGAGCCAGAGACAGTGTCAAAACCCCCATTTACCATTAACTGTTTGGTCATACATGACAATAACAATGTTTATAGGAATATTGTATTTCCAAGGCTACTTTTCTGTATCTCTAACCACACTAATGCGCATTCTGTGTAAGTTGCTCTAGAAAAGTCTAATGCATAAACGTGAATGTAAAGCTATACATCCTTCTGCCATACACGGGTGTTAGAGGACATTACGTCAAACCCAAATGAACATTCCAACTTAGGGAGAGGTCAGGATTTGGGAAAACCTTCAGAGACATGTTATTTCAGCAAATGCACATTGGACAGGACTGTGTAACCCGCATGGAATGTACCTGTTTACCTTCAGGAAACGTGGTCTCTCATGGTGTGTGCTGAAGCGAAGGCCATCAAAAAGCCGTTCACCTAAACTGAAAAAATACTGAGAAGTTTAGAATGTTGAACTCATGTGCCTTCTTTATGGAAAAAATCCATCATTCCACAAGGTAAGAGGAAATGTTGTCTTCTCACAAATCATTGACTCACCGCCCCAATACTACTCCACTGTGCCAGAAAAGCCAACCACCACTGGCCAATCCCGGGGCCAGCTGGACACCGAACCAACAAATACCAGAGCGGGCCAAGCAGTCAAATTGACCAATCCTGGAGCAAGTTGAGCCCTGAACTGACAAATCCAGGACCTAGCTCGACAGGCAAGCCCAAACGTAAAATGTTTATCCACGTTTTCTCGACCCCATCCTCCCCAAGTCATGCCTGTAAAAATCCCATTAAAATGAGTAACAGTCCTCTGACTCAGTGCCGAGGGTGGGGGTGTGGGGAGGGCAAGCAGTAGTGAAGCACCCACAGGTAGAATGTGGCTGCAGCTACATAAAGCTGCCAGCACCGGGCGTCAGGACTCACCCCTTAATCACTCTCAGTAGACAGAGGGAAGAATGAGGCCGTTTATCCCGAAGGCACGCGAGTGCAAAGAGGAAATTCCAGGCTGTGAGTCGCCCGGGTCTGGGATTGGGCGCTCTCTGGGCCCTGAGTCACTGTTTCCTCAGTGAGGGTTATCAGAGCTGTCACAAGTTATCTCTTGACTCGCCCTAACAGTAACAGGTTTTTCAAAGGAGAATATCTTTCCTCCCAGACATCAGACCTGGTTTGATATCCTGCTGTATTTTTACACACGTGTTGCTCTGGGTCTCGTGTTGTCATGTTTTTATATATACACTATATGGACAAAAGTATTCGGACGCCTGACCATTACATTCTAATGACATCGCATTCAAATACATATACTTTAATATGGAGTTGGTCCCCCTTTTGCAGCTATAACAGCTTCCACTCTTCTTGGAAGGCTTTCCACAAGATTTTGGAGTGTTTCTGTGGGATTTTGTGCCCATTCAGCCAAAAGAGCATTTATGAGGTCAGGCACTGATGATGGACGAGAAGGCCTGGCTGGCAATCCCCGTTCCAGTTCATCCCAAAGGTGCTCGACGGGGTTGAGGTCAGGGCTCTGTGCGGGCCAGTCAAGTTCTTCCACACCGAACCCATCAAACCATGTCTTTATAGTCCTTGCTTTGTGCACTGGGGCACAGTCATGTTGGAATAGAAAAGGGCCTTCCCCAAACTGTTGCCACAAAGTTGGAAGTTAGAAGCATAGCATTGTCCAAAATATCTTGGTATGCTGAAGCATTAAGATTGCCCTTCACTGGAGATAAGGGGCCTAACCCAAACCCTGAAAAACAGGTGTGCACATATATATATGCTTGTGGTGTATCGGCCAGCACCATCACACACACATTATTTGTGTGTGTATATACATTTTATTTATTATAAATATTGGAATAAATATTTTTTACTTTGTAGAGTAAAATGAACCCTATTTGTAATACACATATGAAATGTCATCTTATGATGTGATAAGCAATACAAGAAGATACTAACCAGTTGCGTATCACTACTACGTGCCAGGTAGCATCCCACTCACACAGTCACTCTGATCCAGCACTGATACTGGCTGACATTCATCCTTTCAACACAAACTTTGCATGACTCAATGTCCTCTCCCAATGTGCAACTCCAGGAAACAAATCAGATTGCTGTTCTGACAAGACCACAAATGAACTCACCGACCTATCCTCACCCATCCACCCCTCCCCGCAAAGTCTTTCCCTCAGGTATTCCATTCACAAGTTTCCAGTTACTTATTTTTGTAAAGTCTAAAGTTTTTTGTAAAGTTTAAATGAGTTAACCTTTGTTTATCGGGTGACAGTTTAGGAGACACCTCATCAGAAGTGTCAACATCTTCACACAAATGTCACTCTCAGCCATGGTGATTCACAAGTCAAGCATCTCATGACTCCAGTAACCAGGAAGCCAGCTTCAAGAGAAACTTGGCTGTTGGGCTCAGCCGGGAGTGGCTGTAGTCCAATGCAACAAAGCCATGGCAGCCTGGCCTCATAGTGTCCGTTAACCTGAAAATTTCCAAAGAAGACAGAGCCACACTGTGGTTTAAGACTGGTTTAACGGGCAAAGCTGCTTTTGGTAGCAGCTTTGAAAATAACTGCAAAATATCACTGGTCAGTATGTGCCTTGCCTTTTGAACATTTCATTATAGACATGAATTGAAATCTTTTTTTTAATTTTTTATCTGGATGCTAATCCATCCACCAAAGAGTATCAGTCAGTATTGGAGGGTAGTGATCAGTAATAGACCATAGCAGTCAGTAGCAGTCAACATTGGAGTGTGGAAGTCAGTAGAGGGCATTATTTGGGAGTAGTGGACAGGGCATCTACCACTGAGTGCACAGACTGTGCTGGGAGAAAGCACATAAAGTGACTGAATGTCTAGTCACATTGACCTTCACAACATGATATCAGCATGTTGAATAAACTCCTTATCTTGTACATAACATTAGATCTGCATGTCTATAAACAGTTCCAATATGATATGCCATCAGCATGTCTATACACAATTCCTTATCCTGTACATGACAATATATCAGTATGTCTATATATAGTTGTCCTTCCAGGTTAAATACAATAAAAACAGAAAGGCTCATTCAGAACCATGCAACATGTGTGTTGTCACGTTAGCTGTTCCAAAGAAGTCAGCAAAGGAATGAAAATAATGTAGGTATGATCTTTAGTGGTCCTGTGATGTCATAAAGGGGTTATCTTAACCACAAATGAAAATGAATGTTATCAGGGTTTTTTTTTTTCAGGACTTTCCACATTCCGCATTTGCAGTGTTTGTGTGTTTCACGGCCAGATTTCTGGCAATTAAAAACACTGAACGTCTGTGGGCAAAAAATGACAAATCCAGAACTGTTAGCAGTTTCAGACTTTGGTCAAGATACAGCCCTCTGGCAAGTTACGACTAACCTCAGAGTATCAGGTTTTTGTTAAACAGATGATATTATTCATTTGTTTGTCAGATGCCCTTATCCACAGCTTAAAAGTTTACATCTTATGTAACCCACATATACAGCAGGTAAACCCCCCTTGCTCAATTGGTGTGGAAATGTCCCAATCAAGGATTAATGCTATTTTTTGGCTCTTCACTCCACTTAATTCCGTGCTGTACACCTGCACTTTTGGCTCCAGCGTTATCAATACACCTCCTTCATGCCTATACAGGTGTGTGGTACTACCTGGGCAACTCTGGCCAAACCATGTCCATCACTTATTTGTGTGATCAGAGCTCATAAATAAATGCATTCATGAAACAGTTTGTTGCTTTGGCTCTCTACAGATTGGCAGAGCGAGAGTTATGGGATTTTATGATTTTATGATCAGTTTTATTATTTGGTAACGGGGCTCTACACACCTTCCAAATAACAGAGAGACACAAACTAAGCACAGAAGGTGCATTTGGTGATTTAATTCCAACCTAAATACAGGTCCCCTGTGCTCCCTCGGGCGGGGTCACTTGACACCCCTCTGGGATCACTGTCGCTGTCAGCGTCGAGCGGGCCTCTGAGTCACAGCGAGACGGGTGACAAAACAGACAAGAGAGCGCCGGTGACTCAACCTCACAAACGGGAACGCGTTCTCAGGTGCAGTGACCTTGTCGCTGTAAAGTGACACCGGACATGCCCACATGCAGCCCACTTGCAGCTCACTCTAACACAACAAGAACACGTCTTAATACCCACAAATCACTGCGACGCAACACCGCACATGTCTGCAGTGCGCCAGGATCGCCATGACATGACAACACTGTTTGTATCTGTAATACCCACAAACAACTGCAAAACAACAATACACACATTTGTAATGCATATACGCCAGTGCAACATGACACCAGACACCTATGTAATTCCCACAAATCACTGCAACAAGATAGCACATGTCTGATGCAATAACTGGAAAGTGACATACATCAGATACCAGCAGATCTGCCCTCCTTAGCACAGTGTCATGTATTTATTGTCCTTGCATATCTATCCAGTGCTAATCGAATAGTATGGTAAGTGTTGTGCAAGACTTTCATTCTCACCTTGCAACTGCTTGTTTATGCAGACTGCATCCATGTGAGTCACTGATCCTGGAATTCCCCCGCAATACCAGCCAGAGAGAGAGAGAGAGAGGCTGGGTGTACATTAACTGCCGAGAGATCATGCGGAAAGAAAAACAAAACAGAAATTAACGCCGGGCACCTATGCAATTGCTATGTAATTGCACATACCACAGTTCCTGCTCAGGTCTCACATAAAGGGTGAAGCCCATGCCAGGGGCTCCAGGGTACATGTGCCCCAGTATAGCAACAACAATGGGTGGTGGCTGAAAGGCATACTCTTGCATACTCTCTCCGGGCACAGCTGTAGCTGTTTGCACTTGCTGCTTATTGGCCTTCAGTTAATCAGTCACTTAAACATTTGATCATCAATCAAACTACATTGCAATTGTTGTTTCTTATCCTTTGTAATGGGTATGTCATACATACATAGTAATTACTGTTTAAGTTCTTTCAGGGTGTCACTATAATGCATTTGATTGATTATTTACTGATTATGGGAAGTGCTATTTTGGCATGCCTTGGCTGCAAGTGTCACTTCACGCAACTGATGTACGCTTCTTGTGATGTAGGGCTGTTGAAGACAACATAAACAGTTATGTAATTATCTCCACTTAAAGGCAAAATGAGAGCTATGTATGCACCTCATTTACACCATTGTCAAATTCAGTGTTAACCTGGAAAAGGAGCTTGTATCAGGTTTGTCTGCCAGTTCATGTCAACTGAGTTTCTTCTGCAACAAAACTTTCTGTGAAGTTCTGATTCTGACTTGAAACTATTGATCTAGCACAGTTGGACTGCACACAGACGGATTCAAATGGCAATGTGGTTCTTTTCTCATTCAAAAAAAAAGCAAATTTGATGGTTTTACCAAAAAAGGCTGTGCACTCAGCGTCCCCTCAGAGTTCCTGTCCTCTCTCCAAACCTCTCTAAGGGCCAGACCTGTGTCAGCATTTCTCACTGATCATGTATCCTCAGTGGGGTGAGAGTTCCCTGTGGGCAGTGTGTCCACTCAAGGGCCGAAGTCTGTCTGAAATCCAGTGCGCAACCTTCACACTGGTGTGCCAGGAAGCCCCTTTCTGGGTCACCTGGAGTTCAGGGACTTGTCAGGGCAAGTAGAGGAGCTGGCTGCATTGGGCCATTTTGGAGAAGAGGAAGGGAGTGGTGTGTTTTGGCATGGCCCTCCTGCCCAGGAACAGCAGGCAGTGGTTATGAGAAATGACAGACCTTCATGTGGAGAAGCTGTGGCCATGAAGTAAAGGGGAAAGAGGGGAATAAATGTAATAGGGTATGTAATGTATGGTTGTAATAATCAAAGAGTCCACCTCCCAGAATGAGAAGAGTAATTTCCCCTTATATGAGCCAGTTTGAACCAGTCTGAACCAGACTACACTGAACCTGATGTTGAGCATTTCTTGGGAGTGGCCTTGCTGGTGTAAACTCTACCCCATGTCTAGTAAATATTCCCAGAAAGTGCAATGTAAATAGAAAAGTAAAACAAATACACTTTTCCAACAGCCTTAGTGTTGAGAGTGGGGGTGTGCACCACGCTAATTTGTGGCCACCTTAGCCTAACTAAAACCTCACTTGATGGGCCATGAATTAAACAAATCAGTATTGGAAAGCATAGATAGTTAAACAGACATGGATACATAGTTAGCCATTCTCTAAAATAAGGGTTACAGGGAGAGAGGCGGGCTACCTAGTCTAGGTTTAATAAGGCAGAGATCTGGGCTGCTTTTTTTTCTTTCTTGTGAACCTCAAACACCACCATATTACAACCTACAGGATCATCAAAACCTCATATAAACTTTCCACTCAGATGGCAGGCC
The DNA here is from genome assembly GCF_013368585.1 of Megalops cyprinoides. NCBI lineage: Eukaryota > Metazoa > Chordata > Actinopteri > Elopiformes > Megalopidae > Megalops > Megalops cyprinoides. The sequence goes on from NC_050605.1 coordinate 5,677,999, forward strand.
ACATTTCTGCCATACAGTTTGAATGATATATGTATTTTTGTACACTGCACATTATTGGACATCACAGGGCTTATGTTGGAAAGTTTACCCTATTTTATTAAAGACAGTATGTCAAAATGACGTAAATGGGACAGATGTAGATCACAGATTACATACCTGTCAACCCCTTTGAAGGGCTGCCTTTATTTCACTGCTTGCAGGCATGTATAGATGTGTCATAAGCCTTACGGACATGAGAAAGTGTTAAATATGTAGGTCACATGCACTCATAGCTCACAGAAAATGAATTTATCTGCTTCAACAGGGTTTTTTTATGTTTAAATATACATTGGCATTAATTTTTTGATGCTTGCTTTTAATCATTTTCTTTCATCTGTTCATAATTTACACAGAATATTTTTCTTTTGAAATTGTAACATTGATCAGGCGAGAAATGTGAAACTGTTGTGAATTATTTGAAAGCATGGGTCAAACCACCTTTAGCGTGGAGATAAGTCCACACTATATTTATAACCCACGGCAGTGAAACACTGATTTAAAAATTTTTACTTAAACATTTTTGATTGAGTGGTCTAGAGTTCTGTAGCTCAGGGATAATCAGGGGACCGTTAACAGCTGGAAGTCTTACTCAGATGTTGATTGCTGAAAACACACTGTGCGTTAGGATGTATTTTGCATCTAGCAGTCTGCACCGTCCAAGGCCTGCAACAGTCTTAGTGACAATCAGCTTTCATATAAGGGGCATATTTACTGGGCTGAGATATTGTGCCTAACAAATCGGTAGCAGCAAACACATACCACGATAGTTAAGCAGCGTTTGGCTGTAAACTGTTCCTTTCGATTTTATGGCTGATCTGTGTGCTGTAATTTGACTTTACCATATTCCCTGGATTGACCATATGCCTCCAGAACGCAGGGAATATGTGTGGGTTGACAGGTATGCAATTACCTGTGTTCTGAAGCAGAGCTCACACAGAAAATTACAGGCTGAGGGACAGAGACGAGAGGAAGCACACGGTAACTCCCAGCAGGTGGACTTATGTTATCCAGTAATAAGTAATCCACTTATGATTGCCATAAGTGGGCCAGAAACGCATGAATCCGAACACGACCGTCACATGTCCCGCAACAACGTCAAAAGGGAGGGAGGGGAGTAAACAAAGCCAAATTGAATGCATGTTATCAAGGCTGCTTTGGTCGCCCTCCAGGACGCCCTCTCTAATGGGATTTAGCGGTAACAGACCCCTCTCTGAAGTTTAAATTGGACCCTCGGGACGTCTCTCCCTCTAACCAGGTGGGTCTGTGAGCGGCCAAATTCACGCCAGGCTGTGAGGGTCAGGCAGCTGGATGTGATTGCGGCAGAGGGTCAGAGAGCTGAGTCACTGGAAGAGATTCACATAACACTGGTACATGTGGAGGGTACATAGAAAAATACTTACAGAGGCTGGCTCATTCAGAGTGAGGTTAATACAGAGGTTACATACATGGACTAGGTAATATAGAAGGTGCAGACAGAAGCTGGTTAATATACATTAGAGTCTACATGTACTGGCTCGCTAATAGGGAAGGTACATACAGAGACTGATTAATACAGAGTCTACCTTTACTGACTGGTTATTAGGGCAGGTACACACAGAGACAGGTTGATATACAGTCATCTACATATACTGACTGGGTAGGAGGGTAAGACTGGTTAATGCATATGCAGTAAATACACAGACACTGCATATACAGACGATGGTAATCCATGGATGTAGTGACTGTACAGTGAATTATGGAGGTTGTGTCACAAGAAATAACTGGAATTATTGACTAGTTAATGGGAAAGGTACAGGTATTTAGCTAAGTGGATAAATGTTATTAGTAGTAGTACTGTTTAAAACTAAAAATTGAGAATGCTTAATACAGAATGCACATACAGACACTGCTTAATGCCAAGGGTGGTATTACATCGTTGTAGTGATTGTACAATGAATTATGCTGTCTGCGTCACAAGGATTACTTTCTAGTTAGAGCACAGAGTCACAACCAGTGCACTTGTCAGGACCTCTGCTTACTTTGACTGTGATCAGCAATGGTTAGATGCTGTGGCTCACCCTAAAGACACCTTGAGAACCTGGTTGCACTGCTTCCACCACACTTATAGCCCAGACACAGGCCAAAAGGATTGCTACCTGATCCGCGTGTGAGACGTGACTCACAACGAACCCAATCCCGGTGTGTTGTGGGGTGACTGGGTGCAGGGGTGAGTCACGGGCCCGGCGTGTCCCGACCCATTCAGGAACAACCCTGCAGTTTGGGATGCACACAATCTCCTTTCCCCCCAATAGATGCCTTGGCGTGTCTGCTTTCGCACGGGAGCAAGAGCACGATCTCAAGACAAGCGGTGACTCTGTGCCTTAAAGGCCAAATTTACTCAACAGCAACGCCATGCTGGGTTACACGCAGTTACCAGAGAGGGATGTGAAATGCTGTCGATTGATGGCTTTGTTTTGTTTTTCTGTGTCATTTTTGGGGTTTTTTTGGCTCACTGTTTATTCATTTCATTCCATTCCCTTTCTCTGGAATGTCGCTCCCCTTGATTCACAAAAGGAGAAACAGACTTACAGGAGATGACTCAATCTCCGCTTTCACCAATGATGAAAGCCATTTTCTTTAGCTGCATTGATTCCCTTATGAAACCTTAGCCTAGCCAGCGCTGTCTGCGTCTGCCATTCAGCCTCTAACGTCATTAAACATATTGCATTTACAACTTAATCCATTCAAGCTATTTCTGAAAAATCTCTTTCCTTCATTACTGACCATTTCAGCAGGATACCTGTGGTTAGACATTTACACAGAGGCTTTCTTCAGGAATACATCACAGTCAATTAGGGGACATTAATCATTCAGGTCCCCTTGTATGGTATGATAAATAGCCTTAACAGCATGTTCCTTGCACGTGGGTATGTTTAGAGTCTAGCACAGATACGTCATTACCTCAGAGAGATCAAAGTTAGAGAAGGAGGGAGTGTTAATGATTAAATATTAAAGAGTCTTTAATAAATCAAATCTAGCATTGTGCACTTCAATACCAAAAATCTAAAGGCTATGTAAAAACCTTCAGTATCATTTGCTTGTCCTATACAGGTAAAATGAATATTATTGCAAACTTGTCTGTCTAATAAGATGACACACTCTTAAGATGAATTTGATTCTTCCAATAAGAGCACTGGCCTTCCCTGTGGGAACACTGGAAACACTGGCGGAATACATTGGCTATTGGCTATGGCTCTTTATTAAATGTGTCCCCACTGTCTCGGCACTCAGGAAATTGCCGGTATGCATGGAGGCAATCTAAGAGAGAGGTATGAGAGAGGGAGGGCGAGGGATAAATGTCTTTCAGACAAGAGATAACAGCCATTTTTTTCGCTTCCTGCTTTAGAGCGCAACTGTGATGTCCCTGTGGTGCGATTTCTCCGGGCAAAACGTTCCCACAGGACAGACAAATGCAGCATATGGCCAATGGCTCGGTGACATCTCCGCAATCCCAGAATGCTTTGCTCTCTTGAGCCAGCAGAGGAACGAGAGCAGCCGCAGTCTCGGGCCCGGGCCGGTTCCACTGGAGGACATGGAGAATTATGGGTAGCGCTGCTTCTGGATCGGACCACAGCATCCTTTATTTTTGGAAACACCAACACCTCCCCCCCTCCTCCCGCCTCAAGGAAGGCCCATTGGGGCTACAGAGGGATGTGATCAGAGATGTGATCAGATCAGGATGTAGCAGAGGAATCAGCTACAAAACACAAAACACCCACCCCAAAGACCATCCTAGAAGGAGAGCCAAGAGAGGGGACACGTTTGATTCATCTAACATCCAGTGCATGTAACTCATCATATTTCCAAATTGAATTTGTTGTCTTCCTCTGGGATCGGTGCATGCGCTTAGATTAAAGTTCACGCAGCAGACTGTTCTGCGCGTCCTTGCTGTGATTCTCCTAAGAGACGCAAGCAAAAGTCAATTGAGAGTAAGGGCATTGTGCCCTACTGAATGACAGGGAGGGAGGTTGTACCCTGTGTCTGTCCCCGGCCAAATAAAGCCGCGCACTGACCATTAGGAGACATTGCGTGGTTTAATTGGCATCGGTTTCCTTGTCTCTGACACGTTTTCAGACAAAAATGGGCTTTAACGTCTGACGCAAGAATCAAAAATAAAATTAAAATGTGCAGTGACACTATTCTGTCACCAGCTTAGTGCTGTTCATCAGATCCTCCCATCCTTTGTAAGGGTTGTTTGAGATCTGTGGGATCTCCATGGGCTCCTTTAAGCCCTCTGCACCTTCACCCCCCCCATCCCCCCACCACCCCCCTCCCTGCCTGGCAGCGACTTCACCATTGTTCTGTTCTCAGAAAAACCCAGCCCAGGCCCCAGGCAGCTGACAGGGGTCAAATTATGCTTTTGACTATGCGGGAGAGGTCAAAGGTCGCATGTTTGAATGATACGGCCCTTTGTTCCGACTGCCGGTGTGAAAATGCCAATGATGACCGAGGGCGGCGGAGAGACACCGAAACAAAGCGGACATTAACCCCGCGGCTCCCCCGGCTGTGCCGAGGAGGGTCTCCGGTGGCACTGGAAAGGGGGGATGTGGGGGTGTGGGGGGGGGGGGGGGGGTATTAATGACGTAGACATGGGAACATGAGGTGGGAGGAGAGAAAATGAGCCCAGGAGAGGAAAGCATTCTGCCAACTGCAGAGTGACAGCTAGCAATTAAAACACAATTACAGTAGATGATGAAGACCACACAATCCTGCACTCTACCGAAGCGATGACATGGGCGATTGCACAGAGACGAGCCAGCACAAGAAAGGTTTAAAGTGACAATCACACAGCAACATCCAAGCAGCATATAAATGAACAAGCATCTTTAAGGGTCAAAGTAGTAATAGAGTGGAGATCAAGCATCTTAGTGGGTTAATGTCCTGACCACACATCAAAGAGCAAGCATCATAAAGGGCTGAAATAATTATCACAGAACAATGCAGAATTATACTAAATGGTCAGAGACATGTGACAGTTCTCAATATGTCAACTCACATAGGACTCACATAGGGGATTTTTCAGCACTGGCCAAGATGGAGTCCTTTTAAAGATTATGCAACTAAACCCCATTTTGTTTCTGTCCAGCCTCAAAAAAGCACAGCAGACTTCCCACCTCCCAGCAATGCAGTCTGTCCTTACACCTGGAGTCCTAGTTACTGTCTGTTCTTTTTCTTAAGGCAGCATCCTGAGTCATTTTTTAATAATTACCCAGCATTCTGTGGGCTTACGCCAGGTCTGTCCGGCTGGGAGTGTGTGTGTGTGTGTATGTGTGTCTGTGTGTGTGTCTGTGTGTGGAAGAGAGCGGGAGGGGGGGTCATGGGTGAGCCAGCAGGCCCAGACGTGGTGTCAGCTGGTGGTCAGATTTACCAGTGGGAGGCGTTATGAAAATTGCGCCCGCCTTGATCTGGGTCCAAGGAGACCGCCAAGCGACGAAATCCTCCGCAGGAGACGGTCGTGACAACCCCTGCGCCCGGGACGGCCGGGGAGGGGCAGGAAGCTTCCAGAAACCAGCCCCTCCCCTCACGCCACACGTCCCAACACCTAAGGACTCGCTCCCACTGTCCCCACACTCTGCCAAACGCACTGCAATATGTGCATTATTAATAACCATATTACTGTCACGGGCAGAGATGGTTTCACTCTAAGATAAGACAACCTTATCAAAGCCCAACAGGCATCACACATACACACGCATACAGAACAGCTGTACTCACACACTCACTCACAGTCACACTCACAGTCTTCCCACACAGAAATGGGGTAAGCATGCCCACTCCCATATATACACACAGACAAACAGAAACAAACCTATAAACACCATTTGCGGAAACTAACATAGTCATGAGTACTTAGCAAACACAAGCACATACACCCATGCCCCTGCACACGGTCACACACAGTGGCACAGAAACAAACATATACACACACTCCCACACACATACACACACACACACACAGAAACCAATGCTCATACAGCACACACAAAAACAAACACAATCACACCCACCATGCACACACACACACACACACCACCTACTCCCTGTGTTTCTGACAGTGAGCCGAGCCACACAGCCACCCCCTGTAAAGGAACTCAGTCTGTTTACAGTCATGGCTCCCTTGTTTTCCATGAGGGCGCTACTGAAGGACACTCCTGAGGACAAAACAGAAGTTTTTTTTTAAACACTTTTTCCGTGGGTGGGCCACGATAAAGCTGCCCCTATGAATGCTACATGTACCACGGGCACATCGCTGGCCTTTGAAGATTAGGAAGCAGTAATTGTTGGATTCGATGCCGATTTTCACCATTTATTGGGTTCCGAAGCTGCTAATTCTTTAAGCTCTGGAACAGCTGCGGATCACACCGGGTGCTTTGAAGAAGAGGAACGACAAAAAAAAAAAAAGACCTGCAAAACATTGTTCCAACCGACCCAGACGCGGGCGCTCCCTGGCGCTTATTAAACGAGACTGCTGTGAAATCGTCTGTGTGCAAATGTGTAATTGTTTTAATCGAACACATGAAGAGCTGGCAGAGGCGAGAGGCCCGGCAGCTGGAGGACAGAAAACGCTGCCATTTTTCTCCCCCGTCCGTCGGAGGCTTTACTTTACGGAGCGAAAAGAAAACAGGAAGCGCAAACTCCCCCATGTAACTCCCACTGTCGCTCCCATTTTGTGCCGGGACGTTATTTCCCGAGCTGTGATGGTAGACGCTCTCTCGGCGAAGTTCTCTATTCCTGTCACAGCGTAAATCCGAGACATTTACATTTGGTCATTTAGCAGACGTGTCTCATCCACAGTGACTTACAAAAGTGTAGACATAAAGGTCAGACTCAGGAGCAGATACTACACCAACTCAAACAATAATAGGACCAATATCTGCAACAAATAGCAGCAGCCCTTACATAACAGAGAAAAATGGCCAAAAAGAGAAAGGACTCTCAATGGCAATTAGCCAGGTAAAAAATAGCATTTAATTTGATCTAATTAATTAAACACACTTGCCTCTGTATCTGTTGCCTCTATGGACAAATGGTTAAACACTATACATGTCTCTTTGTGGGTATTAGTTTAATTATAATGTCTATTCTTCTAAGTCTGTTTGGATTCATCCAGCTCTTAATGGGAAGGTTGTGTTTAGGGTGGCATTTTGGGAAAAGATTGTTGCTCTGAGTGGGGGCACATCGATCATTCAAGCCCTTTGGCAGCCCTTGACAAATTTCCTGTCATCCGCTAAAGATGATTTATTGAGCGTGCCATTTGATAGATGTATCGCATCACAAAACTAATACCGGGCAAATGGATAAAATGCCATTTAAATGTTAGGGGAGCAATAAGCAGGACAGGCTCATTACTTTCGCTGTTGTTGTACCACACACACACACACACACACAAAATCTTCACATACCCAGACACACAATTCTCTCGCATCACATCCACCACTTAATTAAACTACTCAAATCTACGTGTCCCAAGCCAGACTCAGCCGAACGGGAGGACACAGAGATTACGCCGGGTGACAGGGGGCCTCTGAGTGCACGCTCCTACGCTGTGGGACAGTCTCCCAGCTGGGAGCAGAAGTGTACTTCTCTTTTTGCCTGTCTGCCCACTCCCATTTCACTCTGTGTCTGTCTGCTGCTGCTGTTTGAGACACAGACCTGAAATCTTGTTGCATAGTAGTGTGCCATAAAGTCTGAATTTTGTCATATTGTTTCTCCTTACGCTTTGTGAGAGCCCCTTAAAACCCATATGCATGATATGCTGTATAGTGCTACATAAAATTAAGTTAGTATTATTATTATGATGAGTAATACTTACACATGAAAGCATGTCCCTGAGATAAGAGTGTACCTCCAGCTTGTCCACCTACTTTTTGAGGTTACTCACTGATATTGCCAGATCCCCCGGTGTTCGGATCAGTGTATTCAGATCAGGAGCATAAGGAACACGTGTAATTCAAAGGAGGGTGAATTTCCATCTGGCAACAAAGGCAGGCAGAAGGAGAGGGAGAGGATGATAGGCAGGTGTGATACAAAGAACAGTGAGGGACAGGGTGAACCGGAGTCCGGTGTAAATCAGGTCCAGCTCTACAGAGGGGGACCCACCAGGCACGTCAAGCGACAGTGCTTCTTAATGGCAGTGTGGCCCTCACAGTGTGCCGGCTGGCCCCTCCCCTTTTGAAAGGGTTGCTGGGATTGAGCAGAGAACAGAACGATGATGCTGAGGAGTGAGGACCAGGCAGAGATGTGAGGCTGCGCTCATGCTGAACTTCGCCCCCCTGACAGCAGCAGTAGCAGCAGTCACTCTAACAGCTCCAGACGGAGGTCAGCTTCGCCCCCCTCCCGGGTGCCTCAGGGCTCCAGAGAGGCCAAGTCTGTCCCAGCCCGTCGACACCCGCAGCGCTTTGCCCCAGGTTTCCGTTGCCTTATAAGGGCTGTCAGCTCCTGGAGTGGCCGAGTATTTACGGACCACCTCTTGCCCCACAGATAATCACATTCCACAGGACAGCAGAGGGGCCACTGAACTTAGAAACTGTCCAAGAAGAGGGAGAGAGGGGCTAGAGTCTTAGCTTCCCAACTGTCACAAGTTATACATGTGAATGATATTGTGATTATAAAAATAATGACAACTATATATAACTTTAATACAGTTACACCTGATTTATCATGTTTTGAACACACCTTGCTCAGTTTTTTTTTTTATTTTATATGAATATGGCTCTAAGAAAAATCTTTTGTGAAAATTGTCATGTCTCCCCTGCCAGATTTCAATTCCTTTGGTGGTCCTATGATGTCATCATAGGGGGCCCTGCCCCCATTTTTCTGTTCTTAAAAATTATTAGCAGGTGTACTGCTGGTGAGTCCACCACACTGAGAAAATGGGGTGTGTATATATATATATATGGGGAGTTGCATGCGGGTTTTGAAATCAGGGGAATCTTACTATGAGTCACCACCTGAGGATGAAGCAATGATTTTGGAGTAATACAGTGCTGCTCATTGGTCACTGATGGTGCCCTATAAGGTTATAAAGCACTTACCACAACTCTCAGCCACACAAAGTCACCAACTGTTTCTATCAAGCTGCCTGGCTATTTATTTCCACCTATCATGATCCTGTTATTTTAAGTTGTAGCTGCCTGTGCATGGGTTAAATAACCCCTTATGCAACAGCAGACTAGCCTGCCCTATAGTGAACTGGCCTATTCCTATTCCTCAGGCTTATACTTATGTTTTGAAGGGCTGGGTCTCACTTTCATTCACGACTTAAATGTGAGTCGTTATATTACTGGGAGGCCTGGTGTGAAAACGGCTAAGAATTTCATGAAACGTGATTTGCTCCATCTGTAAGCTCCATTCACACCGCAGTCATTCCTCCCGAATCCTGTATTATCACCAGGATGTGAGTGCCAGCGAGTTTCCACCATTAAAGTGTCAGCAGCACAGCGGTAACACAGCTTCCCCCTGCTCATTATTGGCTGATTAACATTCCTGGTTTTTATAAAGGTCCAGTGCTAACCCTGTGCATAAACAGCTCTGGAGAAAGGCCCAGGGGTAACCATGTATATAAACATTCCTGGTGGAATAAAAGCTCCATCGCCAGCTGCTTGCTTGTTGCTGTTGCTGTATCCTTCACTCTGTAGTCAAAACTACCCCCCAGATTCCTGGCATTGTGGTCACTCTATCTGTTCTTCATGGCCTTTAAAGACCTTTACAGGCCTTTACTGATTTCTTCAGCTTCTCCTCACTATCTTTGGTTCCTCACGTGATATCTTTGGCTGCAGCAAGAGTGATAGTCTCAGGGCTGGCCGAACAGCACTCTGCCACGATGGTTCATGTTTCATAACCCCTGGGTTAAGCGTCTGAGAGGAGTGATCACAGTGCCAGAGATATCTGGTTGCAGTGAGACTGTTCCATCCTCCAGCGGGTTCAGTGCAAAGTTCTCCCAACACGGAAAACACTCTGACGGGAACATCGGCCCTGACCCAGGCTCTCCGAGCATTCCCACAATGCAATTTTGTCGTGAGACCACTATTCAGCTCAGAGGAAGAGCCTCGGTAGCCTAACAAAGAGAGACAGAGGACAGGAAAAGGGGAAACGAGAGGATGCAAAAAAAGAGAAGGAAGGGAGGGAGAGGAATGGGACGGCAAACAGGGGAGAGACAGTGAGAGATTGTGAGACCGTGCGCCCCACCAGTTAAGAACATAAAGTAACTCCACAGACGATCCCTGTGGCAGTCACACACATGCCTCTGTTTCCAGCCCCTTGCTCTCCTGAACAGACGGAGACTATAAGCCCAGCCTCTCTGGGAGGGAAACACATCTGAGCATCAGACTGAGACGCGGAGGAAAGAAAGGCGGGCTGTCAGCTGAGGCGGCCGCACTGTTGTCAGAGCCGAGGGTTCACCTGAGCCGTGTGTATTCAGCTGTGGGGAGTCCCAGCCCTTGAGTGTGTGGGAGACCTTCCACATGGGGGAAACACAGGGCAGTAAGCCCGCAGAAATGGTTCTACCCACAGGTACACTGCTCCTCCAGTCTGAACAGGCCAGTTAAAAAACAAATGTACTTGATTTAGACAGAAACAGTTACCCACACATTATTCATATAGGCACAGGCGCATTAAGGCCCCCGTGACATCTGTCTGTTTGACAGCTCAGTCTAATCCCCCTTCTCTGTGCCCACTGATTCCACCAGACAGGATCAGACAGTGATTTTTTTTTTTTGTCATTACAGTCACAGATGTGTTGTAACTGCGCTGAGGGCACCGTCGCCATGGAGACAAAGACTGAGGAGGACAATCTTTTGAATTGTGCGTTTGCCCTCCTTTCTTCTAACTCGGAGGGGTCTGAGGAGTCTCCCTTTCCTACCGAAAGATATCACAGTCACACAGAAACACTGCAGAGTATTTGGGTTGGTCTGTCTTACCTCTGAGAAGAAGAACCAGCCCCGTTTCTTCAGGCCGCCTCTCTGGTAGAGAAACAAGGTTGTGGTTGGCCTTCCTGGTCAAGTAATGGTTAATGGTTAATAGATAAATATAAATGAACTTAACTGTCATGCAGAAGGACAGACGTCACTAAGAGATCACAGAGAGGTGAGAAAATGCCCAACCATGTTTTAACCACGGTTACACACAGAGTGCTAAGCGATATATGCTAATCTTGGTGCAGTTCTTTTGTTGGCCTCTGATCATTCATAGGAATGCTATGATATGGAAAATGTTAATGTAGCTGCTCATTTTGCACCAGTTAATGCCATTGTGGTGTGCGTTTCTTTCAGTTTAGCAAAGCATGTAACTGTGATATGTCTTCCTAAAGAGAGACAGACACTGAGTGAGACAGCTGGCTCGGGGATGACATCATCCCTGGAGACGCCGTGAGGAGGAAATGGCCTGGCGCAGGGGAGAGGCCACAGTCACACTCCGAAAACAGATCCGGGCCCGTAACCCAACTGGGCCCGGGGCTCCAGGCATGCTGCAACGGGTCGGATCAGAGCAATTAACAGCGACACGCTGTTCTCCTGACAGATTCTCACAGAGGACCGCTTGGCGTTTCCTCTGAGTTGCTTTTCCAGCGTGAGCGGGGGAAAAATATCTGTGCTAAAAGCGTGGATGCGAACACACTTGTTTTCACGCTCTCTCCAGCATGACCTCCCGCTGCCCACGAGAGGAGAGATTCGTGCAGGAAACACGACAGAATGCAATGTTCCCATCCAACATGAGCCACGGTGTTCACCGTTTCACAATAACACTGTGCTTAAAAAGGAAGCAAACTCACACACACGGAGGCATGCAAACACACACAAGCACACATCCTGTCTCTCTCATACACACACACTCACACATACACACACACAGAAATACACACATATTTAAATCATGTGTTAAACAGAACATGTTGCACAGGCCCGGTGAAACTGCATAAAAACAAAGGGAAATAACAGAAAAGACAGAGAAATTTCCCTGGTTACAAAACCTCAGAAACTAGCAGAGTAAATAAACGAATGAATGAAAAGCTTCTCCACCCGATGCAGCTGTGTGGTTGTAAGCGTGATCTGTGCATGACAGCCGGAGGTGGAAGAATATCTCCCAGCCTCTCCTCCAACCTCTGTCTGGTTGGGAAAGGGTGCGCCACAGACGGTGATGTCATCCCCACGATCGATAGGACAGAGCTTTTAGCGCCGTGCTGTCAGAATTATGCATGTGTGTGTGTGTGTGTGTGTGTATGTGTGTGTGTGTGTGTGTGTGCAAAGTGTGCCTGTGTAAATGGCATGGGGGTGGGGGGGGGGGGGGGGGGCTGTTGTGGGGATGTAGAGGTGACCAGATGCACTCCAGGCTGTATTCAAAAAGAGGTTGCCTGAAGGCCTGATCACACATTACAAATATTCAGTGATCAGCAGACAAGAGCAATAAAAGGGTCCTTAACGATGATAACTGGACTCGCAAAGGCCCTGCTTGAGGAGTGAGACCGCAGGCGCCAGAGCAGGGGCACCGCTGCACCCTCGCACGTTTCGGTGTCAGAGGGAGGTTAAACAAGGCAGGGGTGGACCGGTTCTAGCCAACGCATCAGGGCACAGTGAGTGAGATTCATGGGTTTACACCATCGCACGCTGGACGGATTCCAGCGCCTCACACGGCGGCGTGCCGATGGTGGTGACCGGGGACGTCTGAGGACGGGGCTGAAAAATCATTACCCATAATGCATTGCACAAGCAACAGAAATTTATCATTCACAGTCACAATACAGTATTCTCGTCTAGTGGCCTCTTGAGAACAAAGCATCGACAGTTCAAATAGGCATTACATATGCTGGGGCAACAGTCATGTTAATTGCTCTGCACAAAACTCACCACTGTTTCTCAAAGGAACCCCCCTCTGGCAAAATGAAACATTTGAACAGTTCAGCCACAGTGCTGCTCAGACGACGGGGTAACTGTAAAATGCCTGTTTTTGGTGTGGTATGACTGCACGCATTGACTGGGCTGAGATGTTTTGCATGACACCAACACCACAGCTGATAGCTGCAAAGGGTTACCAAGCTGAAGCGCCGCAGCAGCGAACAAGCAGCGTTACTGAATGAGAGTTGCCCCGTGTGACACACCCTCCTCGTGATCCGTCACTCGAGATACTCCGCTTTTATACGCGTTCCGCAGTGAAGCGCGTCCGGCCTTCTCGGCAGAGAGCTCTGTTTGTGAAGGAGACGAGGCGCGGCCTTTCACAGAATACGCTCTGTCAGTCACAAGGCCTGTGCGTAAGTGGTTCACAGAATGCTCTCTCTCTACTGCCAGGCCCGCATGCAAACGGCCGTCTCTGTCGGCGCGGGCGCAGTGACTGTGCTGGACTGGGCAGCCATGTTGCTAGTTTTGGCTTTTGAGAATCTCCGCTCCGGGACGGGAACGTGACAGGGGTTTTTTTTCCCTCCCCTGCAGATGGGGGATAGAGATCAATGGGTCATTGTCGTCTTGCTACCCAGGCGCCCTCTGCGTGACTCCTGCAGAGAGACACAGAGACACCCCACCCCACACAAACACCCCGAGGGCTGATGTCACCCCCCACAAGCGGTGGGGTCGCCCGCGCCGGAGCACAGGGGCATCCTGAAGGGTCTATTACGCTCTCACTCCAGGACGGGATCACAATGCCTGACTGTGACCGACCCCCCTCCCCCCTCCGCCCCCAACACATCTGTACCCTGAGTCTCCGCAGCCTCCTCAATGGGGCCTTTATCCAGCCAGCAGACACTGCATCACAGCAGTGCTCTGCACTGGAAGAATGATACGCACACATGGGAATCCACTGACTGGCTAGATACAGTAGAGGCAGATTTGTAACCTACTGACTGTGCGAGTGTTTATACGTGGTTATGTATCCATGTGTGCATGCATAAGTGTGTGCTTGTATGAGTATATGAGCAATGTATGTGTTTATGTATGTCTGAGTGTCTGTGTAAGTATATAAGCACGTAAATGTGTATTTGTGTGTATGCTTGTGTGTGTGTGTGTGTGTGTGTGTGTCTGTAAGGGTAAAGATAATTGACAGGCCTTTGCAACATAACCAAATTCACTCAAATCTCATTATTTGGTATTGATGTATGAAAGACAGAAGCAGACCACAGAAGATGTGGTACTCATCACAGTTAATAGGACACACCAGTAAAGAGGGATTCCATTGACAGAATCTCAGGCAGGCCTGAATCTAGTATTTCCCGCACACATAATCTGGGACAACAGTGAAGGACACCGATATGTGTCTGTGTCTTCTATCTTCCAACTCAGCCTTGAGTTTCGAGCGAGCTAACATTTATCACTGACCTTTCCATTTCTCTTCTGAAAGCAGGAGCTGCAAGGAGGCAAAACAATTTGATTTGCCAACACCGTGCGGTATGATTTATTTTTAACAACTAATTTCATGAAGCTTGCAGAGATTTTCACAATAAGTGAGTCACATGGGGAAGTTGAACCCTTTCAGTTCCTTTTCTGACATTAAACAGTGCAGTTAAAAACAGGAAAAAACCCCACAAAATGTTCTATTGTGCTGTCAGAGCGTCACCCCTAGAAAACACCTGGAGTCCTTGGGTGATTTCACAAAACACTGCTTAAGAACAGACCCGCTGTTTTTCATATATATTCTTACCACAAACAATGACAATGTATCTGGTTACAGCACCATGCTCGGATGTCTGTGTATTAAGTTCACAGTCATAATAGACTGACTTTACACAACACTATGGAAAGTCAACAGAATTACAAGAATATCAGTTATAGACTCTACTGGTTGTCACAGAAACTGAAGTCAGTTTGGCCAGAGTGACTGACATTTTTGTCAGTGGAAACGTTCAGGTGGTATTAATAGCAAGGAACATTAACAAGTGACATTATAGGTGGCATTTTGTAACAGCAAGGGTTACAAAAAACAACTGTAATCCTGGCAGTTTTCTGCTGACAAAAATAAACGTAATTTGCGTTGCAAATATCTACAGTGCTCCCGATGACCGGTAACACCAGAACTGCAGGTGTGTCTGTGAGCATTGCGGAAAAGAGGATGGCCAAAACAGTGCTCTTCCCAGAAATTGCTTCATGGGAAAATATGACAGCCACTACACATCCATGAGACACAAGCTTTCTTGCCTTCCGCCTATTCCTGTATGCAAATCTGCCCGTGTTCCGCGGAGAGCCGTCATCATTTCCATGGAGAACGGTATCTGCTGCGTTTCCACGTCCCGGAGACAAACCGGGTTTGTTCAAAACGTCAAAGGCAGAAACACGGCACCCGGCTGCGGGTTCGGCAAACCTTTCCGTTTTAAGCGTGTTTAATCCCGCATCCTGGGGCAAGACACCAAACCAAAACGTGTCACAGCCTTACCTGTCAGTCTCCCAAGTGGCCTCAGACTGAAGGCCAAGAATATGGAACATGTGTTTGAGGGTGTGAAGAGTTGAAGTGGTTCTTGAGGGCTTTGTAAAATGTTTGCTCAAAACCTGTATAATTTAAGTGAAATCATGGTTCTGCTTGAGCCGAGGGCGAATCAGAGTTAGTGAAACACGGCATGTGCGTCGATATGAACCAGCCTTGCTTGCGCCTAACCTCAGATCAGTGGCGGGTGACAGAAAGGCTCATGCAGTACAGCAGCCAAGTGTCCGGGAACAGCAGGAGCAGACAGCAGGGCCTGCCATGAAAGCAGATTTTAGTCTCAACCTCCTACGGCTTCCTCTTTCTTTACCCCTGAAACCATCCAGGGAGGTCCCCTGATCTGGAAAGCGGTGAGTGACACCTTAGGGTGTCCAACAGGACTCCTCCCTCGCATATGCAACTCTGGTCTAGCTTGACCCAGCTGGAATGATTACTGGGCTCCTAACTACGGGTCTCATTACTTGTCAGGTTAGATTGATCCCCAACTGCCATATGTGATTGTGGGGTGTAGTGACTGAATGCGAAATCTAGCAAAATGCACAGGGTTTTGTTTCAGCCCCTGCATGACTGTTACCCATGGTTTAAACACCGCCCCAACAGTGGGACCAACAATGACCCCTTGTTGCCTCCCGCCAGGACACGAGCAGCTGTCTCAAACTGGGCCCGCTCCACAGCCCCCCAGTCTGAGTCAGAATGCCCGACCCACGGCCGCGGGGCATCATAAATACCTGCAACTGTCCGAGAAAACAGCAGCAGTTTGAACACTGCCCCCCCCCCCCCCCCCAACAGAGGCCTGAATTCATGGGCTGACAAGTGGCAGTGCACTGTAAGCTGACCTCTGACCCCAACCTCCACCCCCCACCCCCACCCCAGTTCCCCCCTTCACAGCGACACGCTCCCAGGCCCCCGTGCTACCGCATAGCTTAATTGGAGTCTTCTCTGAGCTCTCTCTGCAAGCTTGTGATTTTTTTTGAAAACACACACCCTCACACAGCATACCCTCACACAAAGGTCATCCCTGTTTGTTCACCCCCACACCCCCATCTCCCCCAGCTTCTGTCTCTGCTGTTGTTTTCGTTCTCTCGCTCACACAAAATGTCTTTTTTTGAAGGAGGAGTTGTTTGGTCTGAACTTCCCCAAAGATTTTCGTCACCTCAGAACTGCTGCAGTCAGCAGGTCTTCGGTGTGTTGTCTGTAAACTACCCTGACTGTGTGTGTGAATGTGTGCATGCATTTCCGTGTGTGTGCAAATGCACACGTGTGCTTGCACGGCTATGCATGACTGCATTCTCCTGTGGCATCGTTTTAACTGCCAAACATATATACTAGTGCCGTGTCAAACGTTGCCTGTGTTTGTCATGAGTTTCTGACCTTGGTCCAATAAATGTAAAAATATTGACTTAATGTCATATTTCACTTCCCCCTTAAATATTTACCATGAGCCTGGCCTTCAGTGTGCTGAAAGATTAAATATCAATAAAACACTGTGGGAATGTGAGACCACACCATTTAGCAAACAATATGCTTTGCGTGCATTCATATTTTTGTGTATAATTTTTCAGCCTTTTTTGTGTACATTCCATGGCTTCCTGACTGATGATGACAAACATTCATGGAAACAATTTCTGGAATGTTCTGACAAAAAGGAGCCAGCAGGTCTGTTATTCCAGGTGCTCACAAAAAATGACCCAGCAGTACATCAGCTTATGCTAAAGTTTACCCCTGATAACATGTCAGAGACCAGTGTGACCTGCCTGCCCTGTACGGAAAGAGCACCTTAAACAGTGAACCAAGCCTCACTCTGCTGAGACATGTGTATTGATGTCCATGTCAGTCAGAAATGTGTGCACAAATAAAAGGTTGGAAGGACTCCTCTAATGAATTGGGTTGTGTTTGAATAGCTCCCCAAGACAAATTCAAAGGGGTCAGGTCAGAGGTCAGAAAATGCCATTGCCAGTTGTTTCAAATTTTACAGTTAGTATGCATCAGTCACAACCATTCCGTTCATTTGCCTTCATGCCTCGTCTGATGTTGCGAAACCGCAGATGCTTGCGAAACTTTGCTATTGATCAGAAATTCATTCACATCAGAGTTCATCTGTGCACCTATCCATGATTTTAGCATCCGATTGATCTGTCCAAGGTTTTCATCCATGTAAAATTTCATTGAACCCAGACCTTAGTAGCTTAGTGGCTGATTTTCATGTGGTTGAAATCTAAAATCACACACATCTATGAAACTAAGATGGTAGCACCTGATAGGCTTGCACTTGGGGAGGGCATGGTGTAAGCCTTGCATCTCACGGGCTTGAGCAACTCGCTCTTCGAACTGTCAAGAAAAGTGTGGTTATAGCAAGGGTTGTTTTTTCCTGGTGGCACATCAAGATAAACATTTGTTCTCTTGTTTTTAATACATGTTATCTACTGTTTTTATTGTGTTATTTGAACAGTTTTATATTTTATTGTTTTATTATTTTATTGTGTGCTTAGTACTAGCAAAACATGGCTGACAGGAGTTGAAGTCCATGGTAAGAGGTTTTTGAATTCATCAAATGTAGCTTTGGACTTCATCTCCCATCAGCCCCTCTGTGATTAGCTTTGACCTATTTGACCCCTGCCCCCACCACCCATGTCATTCAAGGTGTTACAAGACTTAATGGTAATATGATTCTTTTCAGGGAGAGGCAGCAGTGTAGGGTGAAGGGTCATTCAAGGCACTAGGGTGGCCTGCATGTTTGACCTGTCCATTCCTTAGAACACAGGCCTTTCCCTTATTCTCAAAATAAACATTTTTTACAAAAACCATTGTGTGGTATTATCTCTTAATTGTGCTGTTGAAATGAGGAAGTAAATGTGTACTCAGATATAGTGGTGTGAGTTCAATGTGCGTTTGCCGACTCAACCCAGTGACAAGACTTCTGCCACATAGATCCGTTCCCTGCCTCAGTTTTACTCTTCTTCTGTCTGTCTCTGCCTTTATTTTGCTCTTCCTCTCTTTCTGTGCCTCATTAGCTCATCCTCTTCCTCCCTCTGCCTCTGTTCTGCTCCTCATTCCTCTGATTTTTCCTCTCTCTTTCTCTGTTCTGTCTCATCTTCTTCCTCCCTCTGTCTTTCACTCTGTTCTCCTCTTCCTCCCTCTGTCTTTGACTCTATTCTCCTCCTCCCCCCTCTTTCTCTGACTGTTCTCCTCTTCCTCCCTCTGTCTCTGATTCTGTTCTCCTCTTCCTCCCTCTGTCTTTGACTCTATTCTCCTCCTCTTCCCTGTCTCTGACTCTCGTCTCCTCTTCCTCCCTCTCTGTCTGCTTCATTCTGTACTTGCTGATGATCTGTCTTAATACTGCTCTCCCCTGACAGTTTAATGGAAAGAGGAACTGAACGATTGGGCGCCGCTGAGACCCTTTACGCTGCGTCCACCAAGTGCTGAAGACGGAATGTCAAAAGCACAGGGTTTAAGTAGCCATTCAAGTGCTCTCTGTAATCGAACGCCCCATAGAATTGTAAACGTATCTACTCTGAGCCATAACTTTAATCATGGCCACTTTGCTTTTACTTTAAGCAAAGTGCAACTGCTTTCGGCTGTTACTGCAGAGTATGTGTGTGAGTGACTTCTCTGAGTGGGTCTGTTATTATAAGATCAGATCAGTTTTCATGATCTGTAAAGCATCTATACTGTCCGGATCGTGCGAGTAAGAGGGAGAGGTCTGCCATGGGGATTTGTTGTACTTCCTCCTGCCATATTGTTGATGACCTTACTGATCCAGTCCCCGGGACAGCGGGAGGGGTCTGCTGCGGATGCATCGAAAAACTCGAGAGTCAGAACAGCAAACAGGAAATCGCTGTTTCCTTTGGGTGAACAAAGGACCACGTGAGACTGATGCTGCCAGCTCTGAACCCAGCCAGCTCAGGGGCACCACTCAGTCCAGCAATCTGTGGGGCCATTTCCAGCATGCGATCATAACTGAGATTAGATGAGCTAGTCAGGCCTTACTACACTGCAAGGAGGGAAATATAGGAAGGGAATGTAGAGAGGGAATGTAAAGAGGGAAAAAAACTGGAGGGAATGAGGGAAGGGGAATATTTGGATGGGAATAAGGAGAGGGAATGTAGGATGGGAATGAACAGAGGAGTATATGGAGAGGAATGAAGGAAGGAAAATATATGGAGAGAATAAAGGAAGGGAATATAGAGAGAAATGCAGCTGGTGGCATCCAGAAACCCAGCAGTTAACACGTAAACAGACAGGATTGCCAGGTAGTTGGCAGGGGAGCTTATTATAGGCAACCTCTAGGTGCCAGGTTTTGTGGATGGTACCAAGTACTTGTCATTATGTCAAACAGCATTGGTATAAGAATGTGTTCCAGCCACAGATCCAACACACATCCACAACATTCGCCATGCTGTTTCCTGGGATCCTTCCCAGGAGGTTGAGGTGTGTAAGACTCCACCCCACCCACCACTATCCCCCTGTCAGTGGTTGGGGCAGTTAGTGCACATGGTAAACGTTTGTACTTTAAGACGTGCTCTCTCTCTCTTTCTCTTGCTTTGTCTTACCTGTGGCAAAATGTCACAGATCCACATCTGTCTAGATTCTCCACTCTATGTCCACTGTCTTTTTTTTTTCAACAGTGCACCTTGACTCAACATGGAGCTGATATTTAGCAAATTTGCTTTTACAGTGGGATGTGTGCATTGCCCTTTCTGAGACTGTTATTGTTGAAAAGTCTACAGAGGACTTTCATTTCAACAGCCATAAACCTCTCAAATAAATAATTAACCTGCAGCTCTTTGGCCTGAGCGGACTGCTCGAAATTAAACTCAATTGCCTGTGATGCTGCTGTATTTCTCCAGCTCTGTTATGATGTTATCTCATTTGCACAGGACTCTTTAAATCCTCTGTGCATATAATTTCCTCATTGAGGCCAATAAAAAAACAATTCTTCTAATCATTAAATCCTGTGTGCATCTACAGCCGGCCAGTAATTAGGACAGTTACATCACTAATATGTTATATAGCTGTGTTTGACCTTTGACCTCCATGCTGGCTAGAGCCCTCCATGTTTACGCTGCGCTGTGTGAGCAGGCAGCTAAGAGGGAGCCCTGTGAGGAGTGCTGCCACCTACAGGCCTTTAAGCGCCACTGCTTTCCCTGTGCACAACAAAGAGGACCTCAGACAGTCATGCGGTGAATTCATGTGCTTGTATTTTGAATGTAGTCTCCTTACAGTAATGAATGTAAGGTAACCCACTGACATTTCTTTGGCGTTTCGTCACTGTGATTGCATGGTAGCATTGTCGCAGGAATGTTGTCAGAATGTTACATGTTCAGTGCCCCTGCCCACCTTTTGAGGGTGTCACACCTCCTTCGAAGTCAATTAGCCTTCACATACTCTCCTGGTGTTTGTCTCACAACATCTGAATCCATTTTTTCTCTGCTGTCTTAGGCAGACAGAATGACTACAGCAGAACTATTCAACCAGAGACCCCAAGGCCAATTGCATCCCACTATGACTTTTCTGGTAGAGCTTTGAAACCTGAGAACGAAAGTACTTAATATGCACAAACAATTGTGGCAGCTTGGATACACCATAAATATAATCACCCATTCCATTCCTTACTGTTAACAAGCATTATTAGTGTTACCAGTTTGGTTTCTGGATTGTTATTGATTATGGACCTGCAATACTGTATATTTCTGTAGATTTCTGTATGACTGGTTTGCTCAAAACACACAAGAATGATAATGTTTTATCTGGCCATGATAAATAGTAACTACACATGAATGTGCACACATTTTTATAAACATGCTACTTATTCACACTTTGTTTTACAAATAAGAAGCTTATCTTCAATGTGTCTGTGAAGGAGAGCCTTCACCTATTCCCAGAAAGTGCTGAAATAATATATTAGTTACGTGTGTTGTATTTTAAACTGTTAAATGTTTCCGTAATTATGTATGTTAAAGGATTCTAAATTGCCTTCCATTGTAATTTACCATACTGACAACAAATAGTTCTGGCTTCCATCGCCTTCCTTTTCAAACAGGATAATTGTATTTGTGTGTGTGACTGTGTCAGGTTGCCAGCCATTGGCTAACGACCAAAGTCTGATTGAAGGCTATTTAATGTGTGTGTCTGGAGTCACATTTTTCCAGCAGCTGGCTTGCTTGGGGTGTCTGTGTTTTGTGCTGTACTTTTAAATTAAATTATTTGATGGGCTTGGGCTACCACCATTACACTGGCCCCCACAAAGAAAGAGAGGATCTTTTCCTTTAGTCTGACTGCATTTTAAGGCCATTGTGTGGAGTTTATGCTGTGGCACTAGACAGTATCACCATCGCTGCAAAAAGCAGCAAGACCACATATGATGGCAGGCCTCTCTGATTGGAGCGATTCCATTGGCCAGTCACAGCGTCATTATAGATGTCCAAATCGCTGCAGTTTATGCATTCACCTCTGTAGTTTACAATGTAGCCCTAGCTCATTCGCAGTGCTAAATCTCTGAGAGTTAACGCAAAATCTTTACATGGATTTAGGGAGTGTTTTCTGTAACTTCTCCCTCTCGCTTCCTCCCTCTCTCTTTCCCTCACTTAAGGGAAAGGTAAGACAAACCGCAATCCATCACTGAGCTTTCTCCGCTTTCACTGTTCCTGCATGTAGGTGTGTGCACGCATGTGTGTGTGTGTGTGTGTCCCTTTAAGAGGAAGTCTATGGAGGAGCAGTGCAAGAACAGAAGGGGCCTACTGGGAATGCTCCTCATATCAATAAACACTGTTTCCCGGAATTTAGACAAGGCTCACACTCGAAACGTTTATTTCCCACCAGCGTCACCCGTGGGGACAGCAGCACAAACTGACACGTTTTCAGAAATTTTCAGAAAGCATCTCTCTTGTGTTCTGTCCGACACCGTTGACTTCAAAGTGCAGGTGTCCCACCTTTTTTTTATTTTCACGAGGATCAAGGATTCTGTCTGGGTTCTGTGTCTGGGTTCTGTGAATGGCTGGCTTTGTCCTTAGAGCGTGCTGTCACACGGTTCTGTGACGGGCTGTGCCCTTGGACTGCGCTGTAGAACGCGGTTCTGCGTTAGAGCGCGGGAGAAAAGGTTCACAGCGTTAATAATTCCTCTTCAGATGTTTAGAAAAAAAATGCATCGCTGCAAAGGAGCGAACCTAATTATCATAATCATGAATATTCATAACTCCATTTGTGTCATGTTACCAGTTATGAATATGATTATGAATATTCATGACGCCCCCATCCACCCACAGTGTAGCTGAAGGTGTGCGACACCCCTGCAGCAAAGGACAGACCACATGTCAGGAGGGCATCTGATACCACAGAGCATCAAGACAGGGGAGGGGAGGCAAGGGGAGGGGAGGACCCTCCCCCCCAAAAAAAACTCCAAGAAGAGCAAAAGTGAGACGGAGAGAAAATGGCCTCTGTGAATGCAATGGTGTTGCTGGGGGATTGGGGGAGGGAGAGGGGTGTGTGCTGACAGTCGCTGACGTGGTGAATCCACAGCTCACAGAGCTGGGACCGAACCCCATTATGTGACAGACGGGAGCCAGGCAGCCGAGGAGAGTGGGGGTGTAGGTCAGGTGGAAGACAGGCCACAGGAAGTCCATCAATGCGAATGCAGAGCGATACAGCCAGGACCCCTGGTGAGAGCAGGCCTGGACAGGAAGCAGGAGAGATGGGGGGGGTTGTAGGAACATCGCTGCAGACTGATACAGTTAAAAATAAATAGCAGAACAGGGATGTGAGAAAACACACACCCCCTCCTCTCACACACACCCGCAGCTGCGATGCTGACCACTTATGTGAAGCGGCCTTCTCTGTTTTTATTCCACATAAACGAAACACTCTGAGGAGCACAATGCTTATCTACCGGCGTCTTCCCTGCGAGAAACCTCCTCCATTGTCACATCTCACACCTCTGCTCCTCCACTGCAATCAGGTGAAAGGGGGCTTGCTGTGCCTCTAACCACCAAGGCTGATATGATGCAACCAAGGAGACCCTTCTTTTTTTTTAACAGCTACATCCGAGGTCATGAGACGTATCGAGGGGGACTGCGCGATCAGGTCAAAGGCCACGTCAGCATCCGTCAAACACGAATCTCATTCAACCGGGTCCTTTTTTTTTCCTCTGTCTCTCAAGGGGGTAGTGCTGTGGATTTGTGGGTAGAGCTCTGAGCCGACTGTTCCAATCTAGTGCACGCCAAGGTATGTCACCTTGGTTACCGCGGTGAAAAGCCAGCTGAGTGAATGGGCCACCGCGACAGTGCTTAAGATGCATAATTGCATTGTGTTGTAAGTCACCCTGGACAAAGTGGCAGGATAATTCAACATAATGTGCCTGGGTCTTTCTGAACACACATCACAGACAGAGATAGACTCAAGGGCAAACACACAAAGGGGACACCTGCACTATAGAAACAGCACATCTGGAAATGTCTGTACTCCCCTTGTACATCAAAATAACATTTTGCTCAAGCAGACAAAGCTGTCTCTTTTGATTTTTGACATTACATGAGCAATACCTCCCTCTTTCCCTAAATGAAAACAGGTCTACAGATCACTCTAGCATCTGGAAGGGCCAGCATACAGATATCGACAATGGGCGGGACATGTTTGCTGCATGCACTTGCTTATTTAGCTAAGAATGGTATAATTAACGTTACTTCACAATTTTTTTTCTTGTTTGCTCTTTTTTGACAGGGACAGGATAGGCAGACCATTCTGTTTGCACGTCAGCAAGAACCCAGGCCCGTTCTTACTGTAGCTCACAAAGTAGAAGGAAGGTTTTAGCGATGTCATAGCACACACTTCTGCGACCAAGCTCTGCATTAACAGGCGCAAATGTGAACCTGAAAGCGTGAGATTAAGAAATAACCTTCTCGGATTTCCGCTAAGCGCGTTTCAGGCTGAGCACATGAGAAGGGGTCGTCTGCTTGTTCCCTTTTTCACCCCCGAACTCCGGGAAAGTCATTCCATCCTCCCCCAGTGACCTCCCAGTGCCATTAGAGACCTCCGCTGCATGAAGGGCAGAGGGAACGTTACTGTAACCGGATCGGCACTTCAGAGGCCTAACCACCACCACCAAGACCACCCCCTCCCCAAACCCACCACCACCTTTACTACGCTTCTCAATGAATCGGTCATTTAATGCCAGAAAGCGTCCTTTCACAGTAGGGCTTTGTGCTGTGGTCCCCCTGTGGAGGGTCATGTGTGTGTATGTGCATGTGAGAGATCGTGAGAGAGAGAGTGGGGGGGGGGGGGGGGGGGGTGAAGTGGAGGAGAGAGAGAGGGAGAGAGACAGAAATGAAACAGGATGACCTGAGCTTCTCTCAGACATACACATGTAATGTACATGTATGTGTATGAATATATGTATGTGTGTGGGTACATATATGTATGTTCCAATGAAGATGTCCCTGCATCCCTGTTTGCGAGCACATTTGTTTGTATGTGTACGTGAGACACCATGGGAAAGACAGAGACTGGGAAAGGGAGAGAAGAGTTGGGAGAGAGAAGGGGGAAAGACAGAGATATGTGTACAGTATATGTATGTGTGTGTAGAAAAATGTCAGTTATATTGAATATATACCTGTATCCCTGTATGTGTGTTTCCTTGACGCTACGTAGTTGTAAATTTTCCTGATTTTACATTGTTACAATATTGCTTTGGCAAGACTGCTTTTGTTTGTCCTGCTGATAAAGCAGCACTGAATTTAACTGAACTGAGGGAGGGAGGGAGAGGGAGGTGGGTGTAGGAGAGTGGGAAAGATAGAGAGGGAGAGCGAGAGAGGAGGTGGTACAGGGTGGGAAAGACAGAGAGAGAGAGGAGGAGAGCGAGAGAGGGGGGGAGGGCAAGAGAAAGTGGGGAAGACAGGAGAATGAAAGGGAGAGATGAGGTGGTAGAGATATTGGGAAAGACACAGAGAGAGGGAGAGGGAGACAGAGGGGGGAGACACAGACAGAAAGGGAAGTAAAGGAAACAAAGGGAGAGACTGAGTTTCAGTGGGTGCTGACCTCCTTCTGTAGCCCATCTCCTCATTCAGTACAATGTGAGGGGAAAATCACAAACAACCTGTTTCCTCCCCAGAGGGGAACTTTCCAAGGCATCATTGCCAGTAAGCTGTAATTATCTGTATGCCACATCAAATCTCCACGCCAAAAGAGAAGGTACCAAACTAGCTCCGGGATAAATAATGGCTGGAAAAAACACAGGATTGATAGTTCTGGCTTGTAATGATAAACAGTAGATTGTAATGATAATGCACCCGGCTCCAATACCAACAAACTGAGAGCCTTTGTCATTTATGTTAGTGCTGACATGGGGTTTTGCATAACTCTAAATTGCTTTCAGTATTTGCAGTTCCAGACCAGCCTCGAGTGATGAAGAAACATCCAAAACATTATCTCCCAGACAATACTTTAAACAAAATTAATTTAATTTCCATCTATAAGACAGCTCTTGATTGTTGTCCCATATGGTGGGGACAAAATTAACGGTTATTCCCATTTACAGATATTGCGTGGGGACTTTATTCCACTCATACAGAGCTGAAGGAAAATGGAATGCTGTATTTCATTAGTGCCAGGCCTGGTAGGTATGAGGCCCACACATCTTTAACAGAACAGAGAGACACACAGAAAGGGAGGGGTTATGAGAGTGTGTGAAGGAGAGAGAGGGGAGAGTGTATATGTGTTTGAGAGAGTGAGAGAGAAAGAATGTGCATGTGTAAATGGGGGGGGGGTATGAGAGTGTGAAAGAGAGAGAGAGGGAGAGTGTATGTTTTTGAGAGAGTGAGAGAAAGAGTGTGTGTGTGTATGTGTGAGAGAGGAAGATACAGTGTGTGTATGAGAAAGAGAGGGTGCATGTGAGATAGTGTTAGAGAGAGTGTATGTGTGTGAGATAGTGAGAGGGAATGTGTATACATGTGTGTGTGATAGAGATAAAGGGAGTATGTATGCATATGTATATTCACTTGTGTATGAGAGAGTGTGTGTGTGTGTGTGTGTGTGTGTGTGTATGCATGCACACATATGTGTGTGTTTGTGAGACAGGCAGAGAGAAAGAGAGTGGCTTCGTGCCTCAGTCTGTATAAGGAAAAGCACAGCGAGTGAATCAGAGTAACCGGGCAAGCGCCTAATACCATGCATCCCCCTGTTAATAAAGCAGATATCAGCATTGACAGCATGAGGTTTCTACTTAGCTAGAAATAAAACACGCAAGCAGTGTACATCAGTGCCCTGGGGCTCTGGGATCCTCCCATTTAAATGTATCTGTACTGGTGCTATGCACAGCTACAATGCATTTGTAATATGAATTGTACCATGAATTCTTCATGCTTTATTACCTTGAGTGTCATGTCCATCAGTGCCTCATCTGAATGAATGATAAACTACTTGACTCTGTTATATCGTACAAACTTATAGTTATAGTATAAGTTAGCCATAGCTAACATAAAATAAGTGATAGAATATGCTATATCTGTGTTTAAACCGTGTGTCTAAAATGAATAACATGAAAACAAGGCTTTTAGGACCAGACTAAAAGAGGTGAGTGTTCAGTCGTCATTGGATGGACATTTTCATTTGCACATCATTGGTAGCAGAGGGGAATGGTGGCAGGCTGGGAGGAAAGCGTGAGCAGGACACACTAACACACCTGTGCTTCTCATAAATATTAAAATGCTGTACACCTGGGCACCACGTGTGGATATGACGGGGGAGGGCCTCTGTCAAAACATTACACAAATCACTGTAAGTGTACTGCTTTATACATGTGCTTAGCGGACTCCCTCATCCAAAGCAACTCGTTTTCATGGTTTCACCTGTGAGAAATAGTCTGCATGAATAGTTTGGCATGCTTAGGTGAAGTACCTTCATCGAGGGTATGATAATTCAACTAACTCCCCTCTCTTGTGGTCACGGTCTCAACCTCTACCTCTCATTCCAGCCTACAATGCTCTACTGTAAAATATTCTCACCTTCCCCCTCACTCTCCCATAAAGTATTCTCACCTCCACTCTACTTCAACTCTACTGTAACATGATCTACTCTCAATCTCCACTTTAGGCCTCAGTGTTAAAACATTTACCACCATACTAGTTATGGGTATCTATTTGATGCGTCACAGAGCCACGTGGGTCAGAAATGGTTTGTATTTACTGTAGCCTCTTTGAACCGAGTAAACATGTTGCATTTTCAGCGCATTCCTGTAGTTTCACAGTAGCGTCATAGCCCGGTCACTCGCTACAGGCCAAATGGGGATTTTTAGGCCACCCTGCAAACACTGGTGGCCTTTGTTCGAGAGGCCCCCCATTTTTACCCAGAATTCCTCCTGCCTGTGATCCCTCGGCCTGATAAGAGGAAGCTGTTTATCTGGAGGGATTTTGTTTTTCCATCATGAACATAAACACACAATATCTGAAGGTTGTTATCTTTCTTAAGCTCCAATTACACTCATATTTCCCTGTGTCAAAACAACCACCCCCTCCTCTCGTAATAGTACCTCATATGATGAAGATAATAACTGGCTCGTTCCCTTCATGCCCATGGTTTATGACAGCATATGCAATAGGAGACAATGAAATGTTGCAGTATGTAAATTTATAATTGTGGCAGCGGCCTTTAATCTTGTGTGAGTTGCAGTCTATTGTTAGTCTCTAATCTCTAACTCTGTCACTTGGACCTGACTGGTGAAAGCCACGACCATGCTGCTGCACTGGAGAGGGAAAGCAGGCACTTTTCCTTCCCAGAATCCTCTGCTGGACTTAATTCTGTCCTCACATCGGAAGGTGCAGTGTTCAGTGACACATTCGGGGGTCCCCCCTTAAGTCTCAGTCAGACAAAGTTCCCTTCAGAGAGGGCTCTGGGGGAAACACAAAATCCAAACACCCAGGGAGCCTGTTTACACTGCGGTCCTTCAGACTTTTAATTTCATATACGCACTTTCACTTAATGGTAGCATGTGGTCATAAAGTTTGGATGATGATTTACCATGTGCCATAAACAATTTGTTGATGGCACATGGTAAATCATGGCTTGGGATTGCTTGCAGGAGAATCTGGAATGAGATCTAAGGAATGAACTGAATTGATTGTTTAAGAACCACAATACTGTGGTTGTCTTTTCACAAGGCTTGTGAAATCAACAACATTCCTTGATGCATTTCTTAAATCAAATGTCACACCTTTAGAGAACTGAGAGAACTACTATCAAGATATTCTGGTATGATTTTTTTGTAAACGACTGGAGAATAACGCCATTGAATATATTTGAGCCTTATCATGCAAATTAATGTTTCATTCATTCTTGGTAGCCTGTATATAAGGTCTAGATTTTAATTTTAAGGAAGAGTCTGACAAAGAAACTTGTTGGATACTTTGAAACTTGGCTTTTCATCTTTCTTTCTGACTTAAAATGAGTTAAAGGAAATTAAAAGAAGCATTTCAATGAGTCCTTTTTTTGGGTGCGTGTTTGCAAAGAAGATCAATCGGCTGAGATCCTTTGAAGACTGGCCCAGAGTTCTGATGTTTCCATTTTGCGAATGTATTTATTTTATTTATTTCAGCAATGAGGCAGTGTTTACACTTTGCTGTGAGGACATTTGCATTGAACTCGCAGTCGCGCAGAATATGCGAACATCCACACCGAGGCCCATGTTTCAGTTAGCCAAGGACCACAGCGAAAGAATGCTAACAGCTGACATCATTTCGGGTCTGTGTTTTCACAAAGCCTTCCTCCTGTGTTTCTCCCTTCTCTCAGCCGAGGGGCATTTACGTTCTCCTAACTTTTTCAAAATAAACGCTCTGTCGACAGCCTCTTCAGGGGGAGTTTGTGGAAAGCTGCATACCTAAATGACCCCCCCCCCCCCCCACAGCAACCCCAACCTTCCATCTGGAAACCAGACCCAACGAGCATGGAATGTTCTCGCAACGTTGCCTGGAGGTTGCCGCCATGTGGATGCGCCACCCTTGCCATTCAGAGGCGAGGGACATCAAGCGCGACCCCTGGTGGATCACACCGGGGGGGGGGGGGGTGTCAAACTGCGTGATGAAACGGAGAGCAAGCTTTGAAAGGGAACGCTCTTGCAGCGCTGTGTGCAATTTTGACTCACTGTGACAGGAAATGCATTAAACATGAGCAAGGCACTCTGGGTGTGTCACAACCGGGCAGTAAAATTTAGGGGGCATTTCCCCAGGGGGAGTAACTCCAAGCCTTCATTTTCAGTTTCTCCAAGAAAAGACAGACCTCCAGTGCCAAAACATTCAAGGTGTTGAAAATATGACCAATGCATTAACAGTCATAAAACGGTCAACTCAGTATGATTTAAGTTTCAGCCTGAAACCTTGCAACAACGTACCATTTATGCACAGTATTATTATTAATACGCATTATATAACCAAAAGACCTTGCAGTACATACAGTTAAAGAGAAGCACCAACAAACCCTGTAATAAGCTGAAGAAGGTCACCAGGGGACAAATGTGGCATTATATGGTTCTACTCATTGCTGTTTTTCTGTATTTATGAGATTAATGCGCAGATCTCTGTCTTCTGTAACTCCCACAGGTGAGTTAAGGCACAGCACTATTTTTGCATTCTCTCTCAAGCTAATGCTTTGCTTCTCATTACTGTCTCACCAATTTCTCTTTAACCTGTTGATTCTTTTGCCATGTCTTTTGTTTCTTCTGCTGTTTCCTTGGCTTCTCTCCCCATTTCTCCTGCGGTGTTTCTCTTCTTTCTCATATTGCTTTTGGCGGGGTTTCCCTGCTTCTCTTGCTGTTTTGCCTGCTGTTTCCCTCTTTCTCTTATTGTTTCTCTTGCTCCATTTCTCATGCTTCCCCTTTTTCTCCTGCTATGTTTCTCAGCACAGTTAATGGTGGTGGTGTCTCACCGTCAGGGAGAAGACTGCGATGGGAGAGGGGACTGTTGAGGTGGCCTTAGGTCTGAAACATCGGACCTAAGGAGAAGCTGTAGTTTATTTACCCTATCGGGCAAAGAGCCAGGCTAGAAAATCCTCACTGGTTAGCCTGATGCATCAGTCCACATTACAGCTTCTGATCGAAGAGGGTTAAAATACGTTCAAACCACAGCCGCAGGTGGTCCAGAGAGGTGGCCCAGAACCTAGCCAGCTGACCTGATTCACAGCTGACCCATCCTTGTGGAAGGGGGACAATCTGTCCAGTTCTCTGAGAGTTCAGATTTGTCACATTCTCCTACGCTGCAGTTCCGGTTAACCCCCCCCCCACCAACTTCCCTTGAGATTATAGCTGGCCCTCCTGGTTGCAGACGTGCACTCACAGG
Organism: Megalops cyprinoides; assembly: GCF_013368585.1. NCBI lineage: Eukaryota > Metazoa > Chordata > Actinopteri > Elopiformes > Megalopidae > Megalops > Megalops cyprinoides. The sequence goes on from NC_050605.1 coordinate 5,708,781, forward strand.
CCCTCGGACAGATTTGGCCACTGCTGGGAGCTGCCCACACTGGAGCTGGCGGAGGTGGAGGAGGGCGGATCTCCCGGGAAACAGATCGTAAACACAGCTGGGCCTCTCAGCCGGCCCTATCCCGAGTCAGGGGGCTCAGGGGCCTGGGGTCAGGGCAGGGGGGGTGGAGAAGGGGGATTTTGGAACAGGTCAAGCACAGAGGGGGATGGGAGTGGGCTTCGCACTCTTTCAGAAGCGATCGGTCTTTGTGTCCTTTGAGAGATTTATTTTGGGAAGCCACTCGAGTTGGGCGAGAGGGAATCCATCTGGGGGCATGAACTGACCCTGCCGCTAATTAATATAACACACGCCCCACTCCAAGGATTTGGAGGGGGGGGCAGAGGGGGACCCAGTTGTGTTTTACGTAAGCTTTTCCAATCCCTTAACTGTTTTGGGTTTAGATCCTGAGGGGGTTGGGAGAAACAAAAAAAACCTTCCACTTAAAAACTGTGCCGTTGTGGAAGATGTTCTTCGACTATATATATAATATATAATACATTTTGTTCCACTTATGTAAGATACATCAGCAGCGATTAACTCCCACGGTGCATCTGCCCGTGGAACCATGAAGGGGGGACACAGACATGCAAGGCGCTGTATACGAGTCCGCACAGGAGACACGCAACATGCCAGCACCCCTGGGGGAAAAAAAAAGAAAGAAAACAAAAATTCGAGATGGGCAACATGCCGAGATGGCAGTGCCAGAGCCAACAGAAACAGTGCATGCTGGGATCGCAAAGGGAAATCTATCAGGGCTCTTTCTACCAGGAACAAGGAACCTTTCAGCACCACTGGGGGAATTTAAAGGTCAGGCCTGTGGCATTGAAACGGCGATAATCAGAGGCAGAGAAACCCTGTAGTTACTCCGTGGGCGGAATCAGCGGAGGGAATGATAGTTTTTTTTCCCCCAATTTACAGTTCAGTGTGTAGGCAATGCGCGTGGGTGAACGCTTGCCACAGCCTGCCGCACACAAGAGAAAGCTTGTCAAACACATTCCCACACTCACACACACAAACACACGTCTCTGTGCTGCACTCTGGTGTCTTAACATCACAGCAGGTATATTAATTCTAGCTACAAAACTTTATTATTCTCATTCATTTCTCCACAAGGGGTCCTCTTACCTTTTAGTCTAATAAAGATTGAACAAAATCGAACGGCAGTCAGCTAACCAATCTTGTCTTGTGCCGGAGAATTAGGGACGGACATAGTCCCAACCAGCCAATCCTCACATCTGCTGGGAGGCGCTGGCCAGACTTTCAAACCCCAACTGACTGCTCCTGTCCTGTGCGAAACTGTGGGGGCTAGGCATCAGATGCACCGTGCTGCCAGCTCTCTGGAATGTTTCATCCTGATAGGCAGAGGAAGGCAGAGACCGTGGCTCTCCCTATCTCCATTCCAGTTGAACTATTGAGCAACACGCTTGAAGACCTGGAGCTGAGGCCTGTTTCCGAGAGAGGCTCTTCACAGAACAAATACAGCAGCAGCAGGAACAAAGCAGGAGCATCTGTGTCACTACTTATCCTCCCCTGCTCGCAGCAACCAATCCTGCATGCTGCAGAAGGAAAGACAAGCAGGGCAATGGTGCCCCCTGCTGTCAGTGGTGTCACATTACACTGGCAAAGCACCAGACGCCAAGGTCGACAAGCAGCCGCTGGAGGAGCTCCTGGCTGGAGCTCATCGGCATGGTGCCCTTAACCTAGGGTTGTGGTTGGAATGCAAGAAACACTGTCCGTCTTTCTACAGGTTACCTGGTCTTCTGTGCCACTGAGCTAAAGGAGTAATGGGCAAACCCACCCTGTTCAACCATTTTGGGGTAAAGCTGCACTTGAGTAAATCCAAGTTAGTGGTAAACCAAGCTGTTCTGACATTTGCTTACTTCTCCAGACTAGTATATTTAAAGCATTTTTAATGTTTTAAATGACATGGGTCAAGGGTTTCAACATATCTTTCCGCATGATTATCACGACAGCATCAATTTCCTGTTTTATCTGTAACACATCACACCAGAAATAGATGTCTGGAAAGGACAGGCAGTGGTTACTGCCTGTCAAGTACATATAAGATACCTACCTATCTGGTGTTTATATCTGTTAACATGAGTGATCAGTGCTATGTTACTTTGCATAGTGAGACACGTCAGGGAATACTGCTCCGTCTTTGTGATCAAGCCTTGCGTGCTCTTCTCCAGTTCTCTTGCCACCGATTTGTTTTTCCCTCCACAAGAGTATTGTACAGATAAACTGTGCAAACTGAATAGATGGTGGCAATGCCTTTACTGTAAGAGGGAGACCACCTGCAGCAAACAGCTCAGGACTCATGGTGAGGTGTGTGTGTGTGTCGAAGAGCAGCTGGAAGAGCAGAAAAGACAGAGTGGTTCTTGTATGGTTGAAGGTCTGAAGGGGCCTGAAGACGCACCTCTTCAGACTCTACCTGGACTGACCCAGCACACAATTGCTGACCCCCCCCCCCCCCCCAATCAGTGCTGTCATAAATTGCTATGCTTTTTAAATTGTGCTTTTCAAATTGTTTCTTGTTGCCGCCTTTACCCTGACGCTCATTGCGCCGTTTGAAGTTGTTGAAGTTTGCCGTTCGAAGGTGTATCCTATTAGTTGCCCTATAGGCTGTAATTGTACAAATCTGATAGTACTGTGTCCTCAAACAGACCTTGCTCTCAGCTGAGAACTGTCTCATTGTGGAACTGTACACATCCTGTCCCTGTACTGTCGCTATACTTGCTGTATGCACTTTTGTAAGTCGCTTTGGATAAAAGCGTCTGCTAAATAAATAAATGTAAATGTAAATGTAAATGTAAGGTGCTCTTAAAGAGCAATCCTTGTACAGTGGAGTGCCCCTGAAAAGTGTAGAGTCAGGTACAGTCAGGTGTCTTTGCCTCACTGGCAGGGGGAGTTGCTCTCCAGTGTAGTTCTCTTTGAAGGGTGACAGAGCACACACCGTGCTCGCCTGGCTTCTCAGGAAGCTCCCTCCCTCTTCGCAGGTAGCTATCAGTGTGAATCAGTGAGGCTGCAGGTTTGACTCCCTGCCGGGGCACTGCAGATGTGGAGCTTCATCTGAGCCGCCTCAGCAAATATCCACACAAACGACGGATAATTGCAGGTATGCAATCATACTGGTGTGGATGGACATGTCTGCCAAACAATTAAATAACAGAACAATGCAGCTGCCCTTCTCAGGAAAAGGCCGGGTTTTCAAACGCACACAAAATGGAATGGAATGCTTTTTATTTCGCCTCAAACACATTCTCGATGCCAACCTTTAAAACATCAGGATTTCAAGCATCCCATTCATAAGAAGGCAACACAGCGCAACTGAACATGGCTGAAATGGCAGCAGACAGACGAAAAAGGATCATCAAAGGACACAAGCAGGGCGCAAGTGAGGGCGATGAAGAAATCGGCATCAAATGGTTAACACAACGGCAACTGTCTGCTGTGCTGTTCTGTTCTGCCCGGTATCTTGTAGCCTGCGGCCGTAGGCCTGCAAATCAGCATTCCACAGAAATTTCCATCCACATTCTCGGTAACCAGCAGCGCACGCCGCGGATTGTCATTCGCCGACAGGCTCGTGCAACACTTTCGTCGTCTGCGACAACCCATTGCTTCATTTCCCGTTTCTCTCAGACTCTGAGCACTAAGCGACATTTCAGTTTTAATTTGGATTAAAAAACAAAAGAATGAAAAGATGAGTGGCATTTCAGGACCAGTGACCTTCCTAACTACAGGGATGTTCCTTTATTCATCTTTGTTGAGTACACGGCCAGCCCTGTCAGAACTGGAGACACCACTGAATGGAGCTATGGAGATCTGGGGATGGACAGACCCCTTTAAGTAAACAGCCCCTACATGTGCACATGCATATCATCACTTACTCATGCACTCACTCACACACACACACACACACGTACACGCTTGAATGCATATGTACATGCATGCACACAAACACACACACACACACACACACACACACACACACGCACATGCACAGACACTAATTTCAAAGACCTTTGAAATCCCTCAATGCCAACAGAGCACTTAAAACAACAAAAAAAATACACAATATAACATTCATTTAAAAAGTGAGAACTAGTTTTACTAATTTCTCTCATTTAAAAAAAAAAAAAACAACAAAAAAACAAATAAAACATCCAAAATACTTCTGCATCCAGCAAACATCCCGCCACATTCAGACCGGTGGGTTGGGTTAGGTGGTCTGTCGGAGGGGGCGGGACAATTCCTCGGTGACATTCCTCAGTCTCGCAAATGTGACGTCCTTCATTCTCTCGCGGTGGCAGCGGTGGACACCGAGCCCAGAACATTAACCACCGCGTGTTCCACCACGGGACGCGAACACGGGTGGGAGGGGAGCACGAGGGTGGAAATCATTGGTGGGAGCCAATCATTGGTGCGAGCCAATCATTGGTGCGGTCACGAGCCACCGGTCTATGACGCGTCCGGCTCGGCCTGGCGCCCGCAACGTACAAAGCCAAACCAGAAGCGGTAGTCTGAAAAAAGGCAACGCGGTGCAGCTGGTATCTCTGAGATTAAAGAAAAAACTGCAAAAAAAAAAAAAAGCTGGTAGGAAACAGGAAAAGGAAACCAAACCTTTGCTATTTACATTGTCGAACAGATTAATGCAAGTTAAACCGAGAGGTAACATGTGAGCAGCGACCCAACAGGTGTTTCTTTTTTTATTTTAACATGAGGCAGAAACCCAGAGCACGTTTGCCGCTCTCGCGGCATGACCGGGGAGCTCTTTACGAAGCTGGCGAAGCTGCCACGACGAAACAGAAACGCTGCCCGAACTCAAGCTGCTGGCTGGGCTGTAGGCAGAAGGTGAGGTGATTGGAGACAGAGAGGCACAACCGCCCCTTTTGTCCACACGGTCAGGGCTGCCGTGTGATGACAGCAGGCAGGCATAGCGCGTTTGGGGCCAAAACGCCCTCGGCAAAGGGGCCACGGGTCTTTAGGCGGCGCCTTAAGTTTTGCTTCATTCCCTCGCACAAGCCGAGCATTCCCTACCCCACCCCCCCCCCCCCCCCCCTTTCAGTTTTCCATCTCTCCAGACACATGGTACAAGAGGCTGAAGATAGTAATGATTACTTTGTGGCCTTCAGACACCCGTGGTAATATCCAGTCTAACTGCAGTGTAACACACGCTGTGGAGCCCGGGGCAATGCTGGTGATATTGATTAGCATAGCTCTGCCCTTGCCTGTGTGACGGTCAAACACCCTGCTGCACTGCCAGGCTTACCCCTGGCATTAACCGGTTAGCTAGCTAGAAAGTCTAGTTTACAATGTAGTTACAATTTAGTACTTTGTAATTTTCCTAGAAAAAGCAACAAACATTTAAGGTATCCTGGATCCCAAGCTAGCGAGCCTGCCAGGATCCAGGCAAACATGCTATTTATTCTAGCTATTTATCCCTCTACCCCTGCTAATATGCTTAACAGCGTGAGAGGCTGACCAAAAGGAAACATTCCATTACACGATGGCAGTCAGCATCCGCTGTTGCATACAACCTCCCCTGGGTCTTATAACAGTCTCTGCAGCATGTGGGCCCGTCAGAGCAAGGCAGAGTCCAACTCACAGAACCTGAAGCATCTGGCTGAGCATGAACCCTTCCTAAGAGGGAGCCAATCCCTATCATGCATTTGGTACACCCCTGATCAGGTACTTAAAATGAATGCCCCTTCGACCATTTTAAATAGTGTTGTTACACTCAAGTTATACATAGCAGGGCATTAAAAAAACATATTGTAAATTTGCTCTGAAAGTGGTCATTTGTTTAGTGTTTTGGCAGTAAAGAGCACACCAATGATTCTTTTTTTTAGGTGTTACATCTCGTTCCCTCATTTTGTGGCTGCTCCCACAGCAGCAATTCCCGATGGGCGCTATGTCGATAACTATGTCGAGAATGCAAATCGGCAGCGAGAAGGAGTGTTTCTCTGCCGTTTACCCATCAAACAACTGTTGTAGCAATCAGTCCCAAAGGGCTCTTCAGAGGCAAGCCTCCAAACAAACAATATTTTTAAAAACTCTTCCGCAACTACAGATTTCATAAAAGTATTAAGAACAGCCCAAGTACATATTAACATCGCGAAAAAAAATCACACGACTTCTAGCCTTCTTAAAAGCCTGGACTATACAACACGAATTTTCCTTACATTAAGTTAACAATTACTCCACTTTTTGGTCACATTTACATACTTAAAAGCCATTTTTCAACAGTGACTTCACAGTGATTTGGTGTCTGCGTTCTGTTTCCTTCAACTTGGTGCTGAAAAACAACGTGGGGTTTGATGAGCCTGTATCCGCATAGCCCCTCTCTCTGGAAATATACCAAATATACACGCAAGAGAGAGAGAAAGATAGTGATCTCTGGGCCTCTCCTTGGATTCCAAAGTAAAAGCAAAATCCTCTCCTGGCTCTCCCGACAGTGGGGAAGAGCGCCAGGTTGCATGGTATGTGATTAGTGGGGTTTTCGGCAGTTCATAGGTCAGGGGGTCGGAGGTCACTCTTGTCTTTCGGGGATGCAGCCCTCCATCTCCAGCACCTCTGGCCAGCCCTCGTACTTGTTGGTCTCCGCGTTGTTCTTTATGTGCTGGAAACACATGAAGCACAAAATGGAGGTCAGTTTCGCAACCTCAACCCCTCCAGAGGGTGGCCTCCCGGCCCGAAGGTGCCCCAACCAACATTAGCCCCCCTGCCCCTCAGCACAGCTTGTCTCCAAGTGTAGAATTCCGCTTTCGACTGGACATTTTAAAACCTGGCATTCTATGTTCAGTATGGCTGTGTGTCACAGACACATGCTCAGATGTGGTCAGTTATTTTCATGCTCCGTCCATAACATTGCACATTAGTACCTTTTCTTTATGAGTCATTCCTGGTTAAGACCATCCAGCAATACAGATATAAATGTAGACTTTAGAGTCTTTACAGTACAACTGTTTTGCATGCCAGGCTCAGACGTACATAAAAAGTATTCACTTTCATTCAATAGGGAGGCACTCTTCAGTATTTACACCCAAATAAAGGAGAGATGGTGTCTAACACTGATGGACAAATATAACATATCTAACAATTTTACACAATTAGATTTAATTTTGAAAATGTAAAATAATGAAATATGTGAGTGGTAAAAAAAATGCCAGAGAAATAGCACACAATTTTCTGCATTTTCTTACATGGAGTTTGCCAAATAGAAAATAGACGATAATTAATCTCAATAATTGAATGGGATTTAGATCTAGACAGTAAACAGCCCTAGCAATATATTACAGATACAGGACCTAGGTCTCTGTTTCAGATCATCTGTATTGTGGAGGTGGATATGGGGTGTTTACCTGCTCAAATGGACTCTTGGTTTTGATGCCTTTTCCTCCGACGAAGATCCAGTTATCCCTGAAGCCCAGCGAGTTGATGTTGGAGCTGCCTAGGTCTGATATCAACTTCCTGGCCTCAGCGTTGAGCCTGTGAACCAATCAATCTCTGTCAATGAGTGTCAAAAATACAGTGCATTTTGTGCCTGAATTTTTAAAAAGCTGACTGAATGGCGTGAGGTTTCGATTAGCTCCAGTGAAGTGCACGTGTTAAACTGGGGGCCCTACTTTGTGGCCGAGTCATCGAAGGTGGCCATCATCACCACAGTCCCCTCCTCGATGGTGTTCAGGAACTTTAGCAAAACGTTGACATCTGGAGGGAGCGAGAGATCCTTGCATCAGAGCGGCGGTTCACTTATTTATCAAAAGATCCACGCACGTACATGGACCAATCAAACTCAATAAGCAATTGCTCAATAAGCAAAACAGAAAACAATGACAACATTCTCACCTCCTGCCCACATGTCAAAGAAGTCCGTCTTAATGAGCTCGCCGGTCTTTCCTGTGAACACAGAGACAGAGAGACATCAGACAGCTGACCACGTTCTGCAAACGTGTTCGCTGTGTGTTCAATGAACGGCCACCGTTCATTTGAAGCAACGCTTATGTGGTTTTGGGGCGAGATAATTACCGTTCACCAAGGCAATGTTAATTCCTCTTCCCACATTGTTCTTCACTCCACTCATCAATCTGAAGTAAAGGAAGTCACGTCACAGAAGGTCGAGATGGTCAAAAATTGTGAGGTAGAAAAGTAGAGGGCACATGCGGAGGGTGTCTTACACGTTGTCCTCCAGGCATATTTTGGGCCCCACCACGCTGGCAGCTCCGCTGGCCATCTTGAAGGCGAAGTGTCCCTCGGGACAGGGTTTGGAAAGGCCGCACTTGTGCCGGGGAGGTCTGGTGGCTGAAGCGATATTCAGAATGCAAAAGTGTATACACACTGCCTGCTCACCCACAGTACTGACCCAAAAATACACGCATACTCGCACTGTCTGAGCCCACACATGCTGAGACACACACACACACACACACACACAAACAGACATTTACCAGCTCCCACACAGCTCTTGAGCCCACACACATTCACACCGCATCAACTTGCACCAACAGCCACAATCTCGTGCACACAGCCCATTCCCCATTTCAGTGGTGAGACTTTCCTCTCGTGCAGAATGTCCGCTTTGAGCTGCCACGCTTTTGCCATGTGCGAGATTAAGAGGCAGAGTTAATGCAAAAGGGCCCCCACTTAGCCGGAACAATGGCAAGGTGTTAGCAAGAGACAGAGAGAGGAGAAAACCAGCGCACTCCAGCGAATAATCATTCATGTAAGCTTCACCTTCACTGAGGAGGAAGAACAGAAGCCAAACAAACAGCAGCTAGCATTATGAGTGATAAAGGCTGTAAATAAAAAAAAAACAGGATTCTTTAAAACAAAACAAAAAAAATTTACTTACGGCCATCTTCAAAGGGTGCATTCCGTGCTGGAGCAAGGAACAAAAAAAAAAAAAAAGGATTTCAAGGTTAATAATAATCTTTTAATGATTTCAAAATTTCAGGAGCTTCAGAGTAAAACACTGCCATGACCCATCATCCGGGAGGCATGTGCTCCACTCACCAAGCCAGCCTAGGGCAGGAGCAGAGATTCAGGAGAAACCAGACCAGGAAGTAATGTCTCACTGTCATTTCAGTATCACTTTCCTTTCTTTGTACACTCCTACGGCTGTTACTCATTTATACACACCACTCCCACACACACATACACTCACACACAGGATTACAAATCCTGTAATCCTTTTTTAGCACTTCCTTGTAGGAGTTTTAAAAAAAGACCTGATAAAGGCAGACAGACTTGATAAAGACTCATGGCAGCACAGGCTGGATTCTTCCTGCATTAAACAGAAAACACTGAACCAAACTGACAGTCTAACACAGACCTGTGCAGCTCCTGTGACAACTAGAACGAAGCACTTCAAACCATTTCAAAAGGAGCACGCTGCACCACAGAGTCTAACAGTAGCTACCTCATTTCTTGCTACCGATAACTGACTTTTACTGACTTCTACCGACTTTTTTATGACAGCCATCATGCCAAAGGATTGTATGAAACACTCAGTGTTAAAAGTTTAACCACTTACCAAATATATTTCCAAGGTTAAAATCCACATTTATCTCCAGGAGCTGGAAGGCAAGGAAGACGGCAAAGAAGAAGACCAACACCACCACTGCAAGCTTGATGATTCCTACCGAAGGTGAGACAAAGGTGTAGGATTAAACCACCTGACTGGCGCAGCTGGACGATGCGCCCATAGCCACCGTATCCACGCTCTTACCTCCGGCTCTCACCATGGCTGATCGCTGAGCTGCTCTGATGACCGCTACACAGACCTACAGGTGACAAGGAGAGCCAATGCTGTCAACCCCCTTTTATTTAGACTGCATAATAAAAGAACTCAACAGACATTTCTCTTTATCAATTGAATTAAGGAAACCAAGCTAAAATAAAAATCAAACCGAGGGAGAGGGAGCCAGAGAGAGAATTACAAACCTCACACACACCCAAAAACCCCCCACTTCTCCTAGCCAATGACAGATAATGTGCATAACAAGGACACAATATATCACTGCCTGTCACTGTTTGCAGGAGAGTGTGAGGCACAAGGGTATTCATATATCTTTACTTCATGTATGCTGCAAATATACTATTATACATACATCTAACCAGGTAGATACAATCTCTATGTGTATGTAACTGTGTTCATTGAACTTTGTTCTTAATTTGTTAATGTATAACATTTTTTACAATTTACACTGTAGTACAGATGCAAAATAGATGTGATGTCATGCCAATAAAGTGACAAACTGAAGTGAACGGAGAGAGAGAACAGGAGGGGAGAGGGATGGAGAAAGCGAGGAAGAGGGAGGGCGAGGGACAGCGAGAGGAGGAGAGAAAGATAGAGAGAGAGGGGGAGGCGGTATCTGAAAAACGTGGCAACATCTGATCACTAGGCGAGAAGGTGAGAAGCGTGTGACTGAGTTTTTTTTCAGACGCTGCCTTCGCTGTGCACCAGTCATCACCCCACAGCTGTGCTGGGGGAGGACGCTCGAGACTCGGCAAACCAGTTTTCAGCAAAAAAAAAATTCTTTTTTTTAAAAAATTTAAATTACACATGCACTAAAGCTGCTCCGCTCTCTACTTTTCTTTCAAACCTCTGTCCACTTATGTAAAACTGAATGAAGCACAGATATTTTCTTACCTGACACATTTCCTTACAGAAACCGGTGTCATTTCTGGCCTGTCAGAGACTGCCATATCCTTTTTTTTTTTTTAAATGGGATCTCCATAGTAATATGCTCTATTCCCCTATGATAAGCTATGCCATTCTGTCAGAGAGCTGGAGCTGACATAAACTGTAATATTTTCCTTTCATCTGTTACACTGACACTAATCAGAACACCAACAAATGTGTGATCCATTTGCTCAATACACCCATAAAAGGCATTAGAAACTGACTTTATCCTCTAATCCTGGCATATTGTGGTGAGATTATGAGTGTAACGATGACACACTTTCAACTTTCGACACATTCCTCTGTATTGCGTATTACTACAATCACAAAGGGATCGTCATGCCCTCTCCCGCCTGCAGAGAGATCTAACAGCAACAGGTTCAGACTGTTAAATGTATATGTACTGAGTCACTAACCAAAAGGCCCCAGTCGTGCACTTTCCTTCCTTGAGACACAGCTGTGCAAAACATTGCACCCAATAGTTGACTTCGTCTACACATTGTAGGCCTAACATGTTAATAATAACGCAAAAGGAAATAAATCAAAACAACCCTTACCGGACAATTGAGTTGCAATTGAGTGCATTTATACAACGCTCCATATTTACACACATCTACTCTAGTGTGCAGTATACAGCTGGCTGACCAGACTGCTGGCAAACAACTAGCTAACTAACAATGCTAGATTGTTACTAGAAAGCTGTAGTATCTGACCACCCTTCTTGTCATTATGGAGAGGTGATTGTGCAATGCAAGCACGCACGATGGCTGGTCTCGTGCAGAAAACCAACTCTGAAAGTCTGCTAGCAGACACCCAGCTTCCTCTTAAATGCCCGAGGCAACGGACACAATACAAACCATAAAAGAGTGCATTTCTCCTGACATTTGCTGCTCGTAAACAATCGGCTTTTCACATTCCGCTTCTCGAAAGAAAGGTTCCAACTGTATGCTCTGGATCAGAACATGCCAGGGAAGGTGTTTATTTTGCTATCGCGGCTTAACTTTACACTGCTTTCCAATGGGACAGTTCTTCCTGCTTGTCCAGTTCTACTCTACACTCTGCGAGCGCAAGAAAAACTGACCCAACACAATGCTTATCTACCTGGGGGTCATAGGACCTGGAACAATAGACCAGGAATAATGACGGGGAAGTTTAGCACAAACCCAGAGTGTTTCTATATTGTCCTCCTGAGATGAAAACCCTGGCAGCGAGCTTGCTTTCGATTCTCCTCTTTTGTTATGCGCAACTTCTCACTCAACATTTACATTACCATTTTTCTAGTTGTCTGAAAAGGCAACTGTTGTTTGCAATCCTGTCAGAAAAAGGAGACAAGGTAGCTTTTTTTTTTTTTTTTCTTGTCTGACAGCTCCACCTCTAGCCCCTGCAGCCCAACCCACCCCTCACACCTCAGAGGCTACAGGGATGCCTCATGAGTTGCCTCACCTGAGGGCCTCCCTACGCCCTGGAATAAGGCAATGGGGAAATAAGTGGCACGGCTTTAACCCTTGTCCCTCCAAAGTCAGACTCTTATGGTTAAGGGGTTAAACCGTATAGTATCCGGCTCACATCAAGAAAAGTGCTGTGAGAGGTGGGTGCAAAAGATAAGGCAAGATTGCATGCAGTGCACGTCAACACCTGCCACTGCCCTCCTGATAACAGTCTAGAACACTGGTGTCTTTGGCCGCAGTTGCTAACGTTTCATTTGTTCCTTTTTTAGTTAAGTGAAGGACACGCATTTCGAACATTTCGTTGGGCAGATTTTTGGCCAAGATTGCAAGGCACAAACATCCTCCATGCCACACAAATGAAGAGTTGACAAGGAGAGATATAAAACTTGATACCCAAACAACCCAAACTGGCTAATTTTCGAACTTCTCAGGTAGCATAATAATGATTTACTACATGATCACCGCCACGGAGCAGGCTGCAATCATTTTCCTCCTCACTTTTTGCACTAAGCCTCTTAAACGCCTTGTTTTTACCCGCAAAATCTATCTCAGAAGAATATTGCCACAAGTCTTAACCAAAAGTCTAACCCCTGTAGCCAGGGAAACACCATGTGTCCTTTATGCTAAACCCTAACCGAAACGGCATGCTGATACTGATGTTCAGCTATCACTGATGTTATAGCTAACTAAGTCCTTTTGTTATTTTGACAATTTAGCAAATGGCACATCGTCCGCACTACTCCAACGTCTCCTTCGATCATTTCGCAGTGACAGCTGCATCTCATGGTAGGTTACTCTGCATGATGAAGGAAAACTGTTAGCCAGCGTTGACACAATGTAACTAAGCCTATGAGCTGTTTAACAACACTACTATAAACATTATCTAGCTTGCAAGCCAACGAGCTACCGTGTCTGATAGGCTTAGTGATGGTCAGCCGCCAGAACGGCGATCAGTGTAAAGTTATCGGAAGTGCGTGACAAGAATGTACTTAAGCAACGATACTACGCGTTAGCCAAGTTAGCTAGCTATCGGCAGCTAACTAACCGGTTAGCTGCTACATAGCTAGATCTTTGATTGTGGTGTTCGTGAAAAAGAAATGAACCCCGACAAGCAAAGCTCGCTGGCATCAGCTTAAGTTACATTTATATAAGCGAATATATGCTATGCTTACATATTTTCACTGGCATGCCTGAAGTGTCGGCTGTAACGTCTCAAATGTTGAAATGTCGATGGGAAGCAATCAAGGTAGTAAATTGGCCACGTAGCTAACATTTCTATGAGTTTTAATTTATTGACAATTTAACGTATTTAACTAACTTTAACTTCCCTGCCATGCAACGTCTAATTTGAATATCTCTGAATAGCGAATTTAGCGAACGCTAGCTAGCTGAGTTTAAATTTAGCTAACGTTAGCTTGCGAGCAAGCTTTTATAGCTGGAGTTAGGTATTTTGCAGCAAAATACACTAACTAACTGTGTTGGATATACGTATTCATATCAGAAAGAACTGTAGCTAGCTACCACCCAGCGAGCGCACGAATTTCACCGATTAGCTTTACGTCAGCTAATGTTTGCAAGCTAGCCATCAAACATCAGACATTAGTAAAACCTCGGTATCTTAACTATGGGAGGTGGCTAGTCGTAAGAAAGCAACAACAACAACAGATACGCATCTGACCACTGAAAGTTGTTTTTCCGCATTTTGAATTAATAAAATATAGTAAACTTGTCAGCTGGAAGAACAGCATTACCTGATCGATGCCACGGAGACAGGTACCCGGGGCACTCTCTTTCCCTCTCACTTCCTCGTTTTTCGCCGATCGCTCAGCCTTTTTTTCCAGAAAGTGTCGCAGCAAGAGCTTCTTACGTCAAAAGTGTAGCGATCACTGCGCGCACGGCCCCCTCTGCCGTGGAGGATTAGAGTCTCACTGTAAAGGTTATCGCATACTGTATATACTATGTATATCATATACAATACGCAGCACAAATACATCGTATACATTGCATTCATAGTAATAAAGCCTGTCGGGCTATGTTGGGATGTTTTATGATGCCCTAACAAAACGAACGTATTCAGATCTCAAATGACCTTAAGTCAGACAAAGGCTAGAGGCTTGGTATTCTTGGGAGACATCAAGATCATTCAGTTTCGGTAAATTATTCATTCACGCCTTATTTTTCTCACTACAAGTGCAACTGCAAGACAAACACATTCAAACAGATTTGCAGAGATGAGGGTACTTGAGCATTTAACGTGATCCTGAATACGTGTCAAGCTATAGCAGGACCTTTAATCTGAACTGCTGATAAATTACAGGCTGGTGTGGAGTCTGATGCTGTTTTTACACAGTTGTTTCATGTTTGTTTATTCCTTGGACCTGACATTGGACCTCTCTCTCTCTCTCCCTCTCTCTCTCTCTCTCTCTCTCTCTCTCTCTCTCTCTCTCTCTCTCTCTCTTTCTGTGTGTGGTGTGTGTGTGTGTGTGTGTACAGGGTGGTCATGAAGTCCCAGTCTATCTGGGTGCATACTGCACTTAATTCCAATATGCTGACTCTACCAGAGAGAAGTGAGGTGGTGACCTGCAAGGACTGTCTAATCCCAAAATTTGTGCAAGGGTACATAATGTCACAGGTTTGCAGAACAGAGGCTCAAAGCAGTAATATCTACGCCACCGTGAACTATGCCACCCCTGTTACTCAGTATGATGATTTCCGAGAAATGGCACATAAATGCAAATTATGTTTTGATATGAATCACGTCCACAAGGAACATTGTGGACAAACAATCAAGCAATAATAGGTTGCTGAGTTTATTCCTGGATATAATATAATGTAATAAATATTATAATATAATGTATTTATATAATGTATTATAATATAATGTAATAAATATTATATATAATATAATGAATATTATACTTCTGTGTTACAACAGAAATGATTTCAGACAAATGTATATAAAAATATAACACTTATAATTTGAATATATAATTTGAACATGTTATTTACATTGTACGAGCCCAGGAACAACAGTCCTGCAGTCTTAAAGAACTAATTGGCTAGTAAATTAATAAATAAGAATTTTCAAAAATAATGAGAAAATGTTCCATTTGAATATTTGCTAAATAAATTTGTAAAGGCAATGATCTGATTAGCACTCAATATGTCAAGGCACTCAAATTACATTTGGCACTTAAATTTTATCAATATTTTATTTTAAAATAAATATATTCTAGGTTGTGGAAAATGACCAATAAAGAGAAGAGAAACATCCAGATAATAAAGAGTGATGTCCTTTACTTGGATGGATTAGGTGAAAGGATGCATTTGTTGCATTAGATGAGGACAGCATCTCATGATATATCATGTCTGTAAAATTTATACATCAAAGCATAATCTCTGTACCATGGTTGACCTTATTAAAAATTCATAACAGCAGCAATTAATTCAACATAAAGAAAAGATGGCTCTTTCAGCTTTATTTGTAAATTTGAACACGACAGCACAGAGTAACAGAAAAATTGACACAAGATAACAAAAGGTTGCGTTCCAATAACTTAAAACTTAAGTCTAAATTACAAACAGTTCACTTCTACATGGCTACATTTGTCCTTCAACACGTGACCTTGCCTGTAACCTCTTTGACAAAGCAGCAGAAAGTTGCCAAATGGTTATGTATTTCTTTCCATTCGCTAAAGCTACTGCAGTCACAAAGTGCTTCTTTAATGTGCGCTGAAGGGTAAAGGCTGAATTACGATCAGAGTGTAACAGCAGCAGAGAAACCTCATCAGTGTGGCAGACTGTTCTTTATTTCTCATTACAGTCGATATCCTATATCAATAATGGGCCATAAACAGTACTTTAAGGAAACTGAGGATGAACACCCAATGTTAACATGAAACTTGTGGACTCATAACAAACAAATATGGGAAAGATACATGTTCTCTGGTACTCCAAGCTGAATTTATTTAGAAAAAAAGATTTTTTTGACAAAATATCCTGACAAAGGAAACAATGTTTCTTTTCTTTAAAAATGTATACAGGAGTGCAAATGAGTGTGTGCGATCTTCCTTGTGTGTGTACCATAAACCGTATTTATAAAGTAATTAACAGTGGCACAGGGTTTTATCTTTCACTGAGAAATGTCTTGACTGATCCAAGATTCTCACTTTAAGAGAGCACAGTATCATGAAGGAAGTCACACAAAGCAAGCACAAACGCCCTACACAAATAGACATTAGAATGCTGACAAAGCTACAGTATAATGCAGTGTTCCTCAAATAAATAACTCATCGTCAATATTCCACCTGGGACACGTACTGGCAATAGTTCAAAATGTGAGACAGAGACCTTAAAATGTCAATACAAAAAAGGACAAACCCTGTGCTGTGGTGACGTGTGCAAAGAGGCTTCCAGCTGGCATGTTCTGAATCACACATCTGGATGTCAATGTACGCAGACAGCTGTCTGGCACCCAAGTGACTTCACTTTGGTCTAACTTAAATAATCAGATCCTGAAGGGGAAGATAAGATAACAATAAATCTGGCTTTTATTATCTGACAACCAGGACTGTCATTGTAAATCCAACAGTAGTCAATCACACAGTTTGCTTAGCAAGTTAAAGAAAAGAAATCTGAACAGTAGTACTGCTACTACTGTTGCTACTACAATGACTACTACTACTGCTACTACTAATTTTTATTATTATTGTTATTATTATTCTTACTTCTTTTCTTTTCATGCAAGTCATCCCAAACATGTTGCAGCGCACCGAGATATTCACCTCGTCTGAATCGTTGTGGTAAGCTCCTCCGTTGCCGACGGTGACCCTCTGCGGCTCCACCGTGATGCACTGGTCGTCGTCCTGCAGCTGCAGAGCCGAGAAGCGGTACGCCGGAACCCTGCCGGAGGCACCGCGGAGCGGGGTCAGGGCCGTTAGGGCACGGAGCAGCGGGGTGGAACGCAGCCGCCGTGTAACAAGCACTGAGCATAATGAGTTAGGCTGGCCCTCCCTCTGTGCAAACACGCTTTAGAAAGAGGGCTTAGTCATGTCGCACCAAAGGTTCGGTGAACTTATTTTCAGGCTCTTTGCCTCTGTAAAGCTCAGTGGCACCCCTTTGACTCTATTTAAGCTCCCTCGGAGGACACAAGTTCATATTGCCACTCCCAGCGCAGCAGTAACTTCTAAACCTTAACCAGAACCATCAAAACAGCTGCGCCAAAGACACGCCCCCTGCATCCTAGATAGAGTAGATATAAGTGGTTGATCACAGGGGAGCTTTAAGCTGGGCATCACTGGATGATCAGATGGGTTTGACTGAGGTCAATGTCACTGGTTGATGAGGCGAGTTGGAGGTGAAATGGATATCACAGGTCAACACAGCTCTCCATTACAGCAGTGTACCCCAAGCACCCCCTCCTTACCTTTCAGTGCAAAGTAGCTTCCTGGCGATGAGGAAGCCAGCAGTAGCCAGAGCTACTACCGCGACAGAAACACACGCGACCGTCACCAGGATTGTGCTGTTCTGGAAACAAAGCAAGAAAACAAGAAGCAAGTCACCGATTCCCAGTCAGATATCTTTCCCAGCATCCATCACTAGTGAATACTGCTGCAGAGCAAAGCTTGGCTTGTAGGATGTTCTCACTCTTTCTGAAGTGGACTTTGCGCTCGTCACTCGGCTGGAGTTCGCGCAGTGCTTGCTGATGGTCCTCTCTCTGCGCGAAGGCGTGAATCCCCCTTCACACCTGTCGCTGGGGACCTTGCGATACCTGCACCGGAGAGACAACAACGTCACAACGCTGCCTCACACACACCGGCAGTGCAATTTTATCGCTGATGACCCGTTGGAGGCCAGTACAACCACTGGGCAGCGTTACTCAACCTGCAGGTACAGGTGTGCCTCTGTTTCTCGTTGTGAAATGCAATTGAGACATTATTTACCTCTGTCTCTAATCTTATCTCATCACTGGAGAAACACCTGATAGTTACTGAACAACAATAGCATTATACTTATGCATGACACTTGTGTACTTATTGCAACACATATACAATTGTGATAACGGCATTATTTGGATGTGCTTAGCTGTGTCCTGTATGTATGGCCTTTCGAGGAAATTTTTAGATGCTTTTTGTAGACAATATTTGCAAGTTTATCTGGAAAAGAGCATCTGTCAAAGAATGAAATGAGAAATGCCATGCAATGTAATAGGTGTGTGTGTGTGTGTATGTGTCGCAATCAGTTATATATTACCCAGAAGTCTGAAGCTCTTCCTCTTCTCCATTTAGACACACCTCCAGGACATGGTGGTTGAACTCTTCCTGCTCTACGCACTCTGAGCTGTTCTCATGGCGATAGTAACCATAGTCGCTGTTAGGGATGTTGAAAAATTCCATAAGACTGAGCGGAAAAAATCCCCTAGCGCATAATGTATGTACCGGTTCAGTGGGCTTTTGGTGTAAATGTTTTTAGCGACATTTCAACATCATGGGTTGGGTTCAATCCTTGAGAAAGGCATAACAAATGTTCTTTAAAAAAGGTGATGAGGTGTTCCTGTATGCCTGACCCCTAAGAAATCTCACTATGAGTAATCCACACTTAACACCTCTGTGATGTCATGGTGACAGATATTTAGATGAGGAGACTGCATCCGTGTTGAGAACAGGTCATGTAAGGATCATAGCCCTCCAAATAGAAAGGCATGCATCCAAAGTGCATGCAACATTGTGACTGACGGTTCACTGCCGTTGTGTCATGTTGTGTAATCGAAATAGGTGACATGGCATTAAAATTCAGATAGAAGGCAAGTGCATAACATTATCACAGCGTTACAGTAAAACTGTAATAACATGATCTTTTCATCAAACTCACCACATGTAATCCTCTCTAGTGCAGGGGCAGGGGCTCTGCTGCCTGCTGACCACATAGTCCCGCCCGTTTCTACAGACAGACAGCTTCTTCAACCTCCTGAAGGTCTCCCTGTACCCCAGGACACACCCAGCTGTGGCTGAGTCCCGCCCATCAGTGGAATGTGCCAACCACTCCACATAATCCTCCTCTCCACCTGGAGAATCACACAGTGCCAAGGTAAACCTACGCATCAGGTGTTCAACAAACATGTCAATCAGGGCATGCAGCACACACACACATCAGCGCAGGGTTAAACATTTACAAGTTGGTAGACATACACACAGACACCCACACACACACACACACACACACACACACACACATCCACAGTTGCACACGTGCATGCATGCACACAGCCACAGGTGTGCAGGTACAGATACCTACACACACGCAAGCACACACACATCTGCACAGATTCCTACACACACGCACACACACACGCACAGATTGTGCAGACGAGGCTCTCATTTCCATACACAAACACAGGCATGAGCAAACACACAGTGGGTTAAACATCAAAGTGGACATTACGCAGCCAAATCTTTTCTCAGGACAGCCTTCTGTGCGTGCTCGAGCTTTGACATTTACATATGGGAACACCTCTAAAACCAAACACTGAAATTCTTCATGGAAACAATTATGACACCTTGCAAACCCTTAACGAGCAGACATCAGTCTGTGTTAGACGTTAAGCCACACTCATTTTCCTATACCCTCTGTTCCACTTTCACGCGTGCCACTACCCCAAGACAGAAAGCCAACCAGACAGATTGATCAATTGCTTCCTGTTCAACAGCATGACATCAGATAATGTACACTTTCCATATTCTTTTGTTCAACATCTGTTTGACTGCAGGGCCTTTGGTGTGGCTCATGTCCAGAAAAAAACGAACGCCTTTGTTGAAACAAGAATGCGCCTCACACTCCCTGGTGAGCAGGTGCTGGAAGTCGATGGTGACAGCGACCCACGTGGCCCGGTACTCCTCCTCCGCCCGGTAGCCCCAGATGGTGAGGTTCATGGTCTTGGTCCCGGGCTCCGTGGCCAGGCCGGCGAAGAAGATGGGCTGCTCGGTGAAGTTGTACAGATTCCAGCACTGGCCCTCGTCCGTGGAGAACCTGCAGCGTCGTGGGGAAGAGAGCATTACGCACATGGGGCCGCGCAGGAGTCGCACTGCACACAGCGGATGGGCTACCACGTCACTAAATGGACAAACAGAACAAGCCATTTCTGACCGCTAAAACAAAATCAGAAAGACCTCACACCAAGCTTTTTAATGGCAGTTGAAAGCATCCAATTTAGCATGGTAAATACTGTTACGATATACAGTATATAATATTCAGAACAGGTAATGTTCATTAGAACACTGAATGGCACACTATTATCTAGGTGTATGCAAAATAGAAAAGCAGCATTATTTTACTGCATGAGAATTATATTTGATTTGCAAAACAGATTACTTAGATTATTTGCCTACACATGTTTACATATACACATTTACAACAGGTAGACAAAATAATGGAAACATAATATGAATAATAATAAAATATGAATATTAATTAACTGTTAAGGAGTTGTGCTGCCCTTTTCCTTCAGAGCAGCTTCAGTCCTTCTTGGAATGCTGTTATACAAGTCTGAACTGTTTCTAACAGGATAGTGGACAATTGTTCACAAAGAAAAGCCTCCAGGCCTTTGACAAAGGAAATGTACTTTGCACTCTGTTCCAGAACTTTCCAGTTTCACAGATGGTTAGATATGGTGGTTGAGGAGGCCATGGAAGGTGAATTTTGACTTTTGGCATATTGTTAATTTGGTAATATAGTTCGTTTGTGTCAACATTAATTTGAAACACACGTATAGACTCCTTCTCAACTGCGATTTAGTTACTTCAAAATAGAGTCCTTTTCCATTTGTTCTTTCCATCATTTTGTCTATCCCGAGTATGTTACAATTTACTGCCTTTTTTATAAGGTTACTGAGTTTTTGGTTTGTCATTTCTGCCGACCCACATGCAACGTGAGAAAAAGTAAACATGGCAAAGAATCCTTGCAATCCACCAAATCCAAGATGGCTGGATGCCACTGAGCCAATCACAGTCACACGGAGGGATGCACGGACAGACAGACGGACAGTGCCCTCACTTGACAGTCTGGATGAGTCGGTCAGAGTGGGACTCCACAGCCACCACGAGTCCCCCCGAGTCCAGGATGGCATAGTGATGGGGTCCCCTCAGCGTCCGTGACCAGGTGTAACCCCCGTCGTCTGACACATACACATCCGGCCACGCTGAGGTCACAGAGTCTCCCACGCTGCCTGAGGGAGGACCAGGGTTAGGACAGGGTTAGAGAATGAGGTGCGATGCTGTTACTGTTGAATCTCTAGTACTGTGAAAGCTCTCAGAGCAGAGCATATTATTGGTTAGAATTTGCACAGGAAATCCAGGCTGGTGCTGGAAGTGGTAGATAGGGGGAAGAAAGTGAAAAACCAGCAGCCCTATGCATTTAGGGGGTGCTCTGCTTAAGGAGACGCCATCTTTCAGGTAAGATGTTAATCTGACATCATCCGAATCTTAACTTCTAGCTCAAGACACCTGCTTTGCATCACGCAAGCGAGAGTTTAATTTTAAGTATAGGTGAGATGATTATAGATAGATTAATTATAGATAGCTGAGCTACCCCCTTCTTGTAAAATGCCTGAGATCTTTGGAAGGCATTATACGCAATGCAATGCATTCGTTAGTCTTTTTTTTCTATGCATTTTAAAAATGCTCTAAAATTAGACCAGTTTGCCTGTTTCTGCTCTAGCCTAGTGCACAGGTTTGGAAGTTAGCGGCGAGGACTGATTGGCGGGTCTGTTACCGTGGGCGATGACGAGGCCGACGGCACTGGGGTCAGACAGCGGCAGCATGGGAGCCAGGCCATTGAAGCGGCTGTACTCTCCGTGGATGTGCAGGTTACACTGGAGAGAAAGAGAAAGACGCATTACCTTCGCACACACCATCATCATCATCGTCCAGAGATATCACACGCAAATTTACCATACACAAATATACCACGCATAATTATCACCGGCACCATGCACACAAATATCACACAGACCTACCTTACACACATATATATCTCAGATAATCACAACACACACACTCTGGTACTATGCACACAGATTTTTCACAAAGAGTTACCCCACACACACATATATATATATTAGATAATTATAACAGACAAACACAGGTACCATGCACACAGATATAACACAGAAAGTTATCTTACATACACATATATCTCAGATAATTATAACAAACACATACACACACACACACCCAGATACCATGCGCACAGATATTACATAAAGAGTTATCCTACACACAGATAATAATAGCACACAAACACACAGATAGCAAACAGAGTTATGTTAGACACACATATTTCAGACAACTATAATACACACACAGGTACCATGCACACAGATATCCTATAAGCAGATATTACACACAGAGATACAGTATATCATGTAGAGATATAAGGAGACCACACACCATCACACACACACACATTCAAGATTACTACACACGTTTTTTGTATTCTTCCCACACTCTGCATTCTCGGGTTTGTTCAGCAGTTGCCACTCTCCCCCTCGGTCAAAAGAGATTACCGTCCGAATACGTCCATCTGAGTACGCAAGCAACAAAAACACATACTTTTTTTAGTCCATGATGTTGACAGGCAGTATCTTTGACTCTCCGAAAACCCTAGGGTAGTGAAGAAAATTGCTTATAATGGCACAGTCAGCTTAGAGGTCACAACAATCAATTAATAAAGTATCTCTTTTCAGTCAAAGTCTTGATAAATTCAATGATATTGGTGCAAACTGTGCTGACTGGCTAAGGAGCATTTCAACTGTATTTATTTGTCAGATAATTCAGAACGCGGGTTCTTCTGTGCAAGTGTGTGACATGCTCTTACCTTCCTCTAGGACATTGGTGAGATACACTCCCCTCAGGGACGTGATGTTGGTGAAGTCGCTCTTCCCCTCCCCACCAAACAGGTGGCGCTCTAGTGACTTGGAGTAGAGAATGCCCCTGTCATCTGACGTGTAAACCGTGCCAAAATATGTGTCAGCTGTAAGAATAGGAGCAGAATGCCACTGAGACAGCATTCTTTGATCTTTGATCTAAGTTAAGGTGACATCACAATCATCAGATCACTCAAGTGCTGACACATGCAAACTGATCACTCAAACTCTCACAAAGAGGAGGAATTGATCACTCAATCTCTCTCTCTCTCTCTCTCTCTCTCTCTCTCTCTCTCTCTCTCTCTCTCTCTCTCTCTCTCTCACACACACACACACACACACACACACACGATCTCTGATCACTGATACACACACATCGGATCTGAGTTCAAATTAGGGTCAACTTTGAGAAAGCACAAACATTGTATAAATGAAATACTACATTATGCGCCATAAACATGGCATACATCCATAAACATGTATTCATATTTTATCTGACAAAGGAACTGGAGATTTTGACAAGAGCATAAAAGGGCATAGAATAAGGGAAGAAAATTAAAGCTTGTCTTGAAACCCTGCCATTACGTTTAAAATCTGATGTCAGCTATTCCAGACTGGCTCAGCAAGGCGAGGAGCGGGTTTCTCCAGAAAAACGAAACCGCTCTCACCCTTATCTGTGACGCATAATGGCACATTGTATTTCTATATACACAGACATGCGCTGACTTCAACAATACAGCTGCAGCCATGAGACAGTCACAAGAAATGGACTTCCCCAATTCATACGTAGCAGCGCACCAAACTTGTAGAACAAGTGTGTCTTGTTTTTTTTTTTTATGTTTCGACCTGGCTTAGTCCTTGAGCATCCGATGACAGTAGAGAGAAGTGTCAATGTCATGACTCAGCATTTACCACAGACACAATCTGTGGCAGTCAGCTGGGCAACACTCTGCATGACCAGACATGAGCTCATGTCAGACTACAGGGGCCAAAGAGATGCTGGGTTTCCTGAACCTCATATGGTAAAGAATGGAAGTCTGAGTACTGTTTGAGTCAGCGTCATGGATATTGCACACCAGCGGAACTGCAGGGCCGCTCATATTATATGTTAAAATAGCAGACCGTCAGGGCTACAGACATTAAGGCCCGGACTGAAACTCTCAGAGCTCCTCAACTTCAAGATACAAATCTTCATTAATTTTAGCACCTAACTGATGAATGTGTATGCGAAACAGCAAAAAGTTACCTTCACTTCAAATTATTGTTTGACTCAAAGGGAGAAAACAGCCTGTGGTTAAACAGAATTGACCCAAACAGTACAGCATCAAGACTGTGGATATTAAGCATTAGCAAGACAGTAGAGCTTCAGGTTTATAAGAATAAGAAAATTAATCCCGAGGGAAATTTGAGTGTCACAACAGCACCGTCCAGCACACATCAAAAACAACAATAGAATAAAATAGAATAAAATAAATAGATAGATAGATAAATAGATAGATAGATACAAATTATCAGTGAGACAGTGCAGCTTCAAGATTATAGGTACAAAGTGTCAGTGAGATAGTAGAGCTTCAGCATTATAGATAGAAAATATCAGTGGTACAGTAGAGCTTCAGGGCCATAGATACAAAGTGGCAGTGAGACAACAGAGCTTCAGGGTTATAGATACAAAACACCAATACGACAACAGAGCTTCAGGGCTATAGATACAAAACACCAGTGATACAACAGTGCTTGACAATAGAGACGCTATATGTCAGTGACACAGCATAAATGAGAACTCGGATAAAGGTGACGCAGTCCTACCTCCTGGGTCATCCACATGCATAAAGATCATATCCTCATCACCGTCGAGGACAGAGTAGAACTGAAAACAGATGGGACAAGAGGAGGTCAAGAAGCAGTGTGGAGTCTGAGCACAAGGCCACACTGGACCCAGAGTGTGCTCCACACACGGGAAATGAGCGTTACTCTTTTATTTTAACTGGGTTTGCTTAAATTCCACTCCAAAGAATGTGCACATTTACTTTTAGTCATTTGGCAGACCCTCTTACCCAGAGAAACTTGAAAAAGTGCATGCAAGTGGGTTAGGCAAGTGGACAGATGGAATCATTATTGCCATCCTTGCAATACAGCGACATAATTTCACAAGACACAAACATATCTCCTATCATCATCAACCACCACAAGATTCTATGTTCACAAAGTTTTGACCACCAAACTGTTTCCGCAGCAAAGGCTGATATGTTCACAAGGCTTTCGCTTGTATATAAAATCAAGTTTTAAACATAAGCTTTAAATAGATATTAAAGCCATGTTTGAAGCTCAATGAATAATCTCACTTTGGTCACCGTGCATGGTTATGTGTAAGCTACATAGAAAGATATTGTTTAGGACAGATGTGTGTGTGTGTGTGTGTGTGTGTGTGTGTGTGTGTGTGTGAGAGAGAGAGAGAGAGAGAGAGAAAGAGAGTGCAAAAATGCACAAATTCTGTGTGTGTATATACATGTGTGTATGCATGTGCACGTGCATGTATGTATGCATGCATGCCTGTTTATGTGCTAAATTCTCTGAAAATACAAGGTAGGTGAAGACACTCGTGGACAAGAGGCATTTGAGCCATTTGAGCCACAAATGGACAGTCCTTTATGTTTATATATGTGTGTGTGTGTGTGTGTGTGTGTGTGTGCGTGCGTGTGTGTGTTCCCACTCTGCCCTGTTTTTCAGGTAGGGCAGTCACCCTGGGAGAGTGTCTTCTTTCTGTCTCGTCAGCAGGTGGGTGTGTGTGGCGAGAAGGGGGGTGGAGAGGTGGCCAGGCCACCTGCGCCTCTGACACCTGACACACTGTCTCAGGCGTTCCCCACCGGCCTCTCCTTTTTCTCATTCGCTCTACACAACACCAACGCACAAGGCCCCATCCCACCCCTGCACACATCTGCCTGTGGTCCACATCCACACGGGACTGGAACATCTAAAACCCTTGGAGTCTTCTGACATTTTCATATTTGACTTCAGGTGTATGTACCAGGCGTGGTTCACACCTGTAAATGTTCATGTGTATGTGCGTGAGCAGGTGTGCGTGTATTAGTCTAAGTGGCCCGTCTGTGTGCATTTACTTTCGTGTGTTTTGGTTGGGGAGTGGGGGGGGGATCTGTGGCATGAGGGGTGTTAGAATGGGGAAGTTGCTTCATATGAAACAGTTTATGCACCCTAAAAAAAGAAGAACTGCAGAAACACGACTGGTGTAATCAAACCTCTTGAGAACGTGAGCGCGAAACTTTGGTGCAGTTTTCTACCCTTCGCCTAAGCTGCGGCTTGCACAGACACTTGCTCAGAGGCCGTGTCTGTCTTATCTTGGCAGGTCCACAGCGCTTAGCCGTTTCTGTGACCCTGACCCATTTACAAAGCACAGGATTTCTACTGGAGCAACACAGATGGAAGTGACAAGTTCAAGGGAAGGGCAGCCGGCCCATCCCTGTGATCAAACCCGTTGTCCCTGAATGTACAGTGTAGAAACCCATTGCACTATGGCTGAGAGACGCATGCCCTTGAATGGAGGGCTCTGTGTGCAAAGGAAAAGAAGAAAAAAAGAAAAAGAGAGCCTCATCTGTGTAAATGTAAACAAGGGATGAGAAGGAGGAAAATAGAGAGACCCTACTCCATGGCAACAGTAGGGAGAGGGGGACCTGCTCCATGGCAACAGGAGGAAGATGGAGAGGAACAGAGAGAGACTCACCTGCTCCATGGTGGCAGAGGGGAGCTGGGCTTTGTTAAAGACATCCCCCTGGTCTGAGGACACATATATGACACGTGGCTCCCCCTGAAACAAAGGTGACCACAGGGGAAGTCAGCGAATAGATCAGACTGGATGTTTTTGGTGTTTGCCATCTCTCTCACTTGACAGGAAGAAGTACATACATCAACTTGCACAGTTCACACTTCACTCGCTGCATCGGTGAGTGTGTGGATGCGGCAATGCGCGTGCGCACATGCGAGTGTGTGTGAATGGGCGTGAGTGTGCTTGTGTGGACGCACTCTGTGCATGTCTCACCACTTTCTCCATGACGGAGGTGAACAGGAAGCCGCCGATGTAGCCGAAGGAGAAGATGTTCTGCGTGATGGTGGTGAAAGTCCTGCCCAGATCCTCAGTCCTTTTTAGGTATAGCTCCCCCCTTCTGTCAGCATCAACTGTGCAAAACCGACATATGACCAAAGGGGTCAGTCCGACATATATATATATACACTGCACAACTGGTTCAAAACAGCTAGACAATATAGACATACATTGAATCATATGTAGGCCAGTTCACTTTGTTTTGTTGAAAAGGTTCTTTGCAATACCCCACCCCTCCCCAGGTGAAAAGGTATTCACTCACCTGTCCCTTTCGGGCTGGTGCTGAAGAATAGCGTGATGCCTGAACCCCTAAGAGAGGAAGGGTAGAAACACAGTCAGCAACAATCATGGTCACCATCACCCCACTGGACCATGGTGCAACCATACCCTCCTGTTAAATTCATCTGTTAGGCCTGCAGCCAGCAAAACCAGACACCTTAAAGGATATGCCAGTCGTATGCATAGCTGTGGTATTGTCCGCGATTTTTCATCATGTCGAGGTATTACAGAGGTCCCGTATCAGCATGTTCACAGAACGGTCCTGGATCACCATCCATCAGATGAGTGACAAACTTCAAACATAGTGAACATTCTGTGTAGAAGAGTGTCGTGTTTGCTCTTACCACATGAAAGAATGAACACTTTCGTGCACCTTGTTCCATCCTTTCCCAAAGTCCAGCGACAACCATAGACCCCCCTGCATTAGGAATGCATTGGAAAGTAAGTATTACTAAATGATACATGGCCACACATCTCCAGTTTAGAATGAGTCTGTGTACTGGAAGACCCGTTAAAAATGTCTCTGTACAACACCTGACACCCTGAATGTATCTATATTTCTAAATGATATACCTTTGGGAATGCCCCAAAGTGTGTGTGTGTGTGTGTGTGTGTGTGCGTGCGAGAGTATTCCTTATTCAACTCAAAGACATGATACAGTTAGCCTAAAGAAGTCATCTGAACGTTTTTTAAACATCAACCACATGAAGTCATCTGTAGAAACCAGAAAAGACTATATAAAAATATTGACATCACTTTTCTATATCCTTCATGTGCACACATTTGGCCTAAGATAAAAAGAGGTTATATTCTAAAAACATTTGACATCAATCAAACAGACAGATAATGAATTTCTGCAGCTGATCACCCAAAAGCATTTGACATATTGTGAATGTCTTGCATTCAAGCATGTGAATGCCTTCATTTCGATTAAACTTTAGATGTCCTCACACATTGTTCAGGCTACAAATGAAACAAGAAAGAAACTGTTCACATTTGAACTATTCAGGAACCATTATCATGGTTCAACACTTGAAGTAGGTGTCACTGCAGTGTTTTGTTGTAAAGTATCCACAGTCAGGTCACACTGCAGAGCTGTGAAATGTACCATAACCCCTGTTTGGATGTGTCTTTATAGTGATCTGAATACTGAATGCCTCCATTTACCACTTCAATATATTCACTACAATGTATCCATACTGTATACCTGACTAAGTGCCTGTTAGAAAGTGCCAGTTTTTTTTTTTTACAATATTGTCCATTTATACAGCTGGAACTTTTCTGAGGCAATTATGGGTTCAGTACAGCCCAAGGGTACAGCAGCAGTGTCCCAGCAGGGAATCGAACCGGCAACTTTTCGGTTATGAGTCCTGCTACACTACCACCCTGTATACCCGACCAAACACCTGTTAGAATTTGTCCATATACCTAACTCAATGTGTGTATCATGTGCCTGTGCATCTAACTGAAAAACTTAAAATGTGTCTGTACTGATACTTAATGAAAACTTGTTAGAATAGGACTGTACAGTTGATTTAACGCTTGACAGAATGCGTTTGTACACCTGAACACCACCCCTGAGAACTTCTGACTCACATCAACGCTGATGGTGACCAGGTAGTCGGGGTTCAGGTAGTGGAAGGTGATCGCCTGGCCTGGGTGAAAGGGCAGCTGGACGGGTCTGAAGGACACACCAGCGTCGACGGAGGTGAAGATGACGTTCTTCTCCGAGGCAGGCACATCCCCTATCAGGATCACCTGTGACATCACACAGCTGGTGTCATTGCCAAGAGACCACAGACACCTGCATCGCAAACATTGTTAATAATAATCATTATCATGAGATTAGTCACTATTATAATACGTGACATGACCTTTAACAGACCTTGCATAATACTACTACTCCTGAAAATACTACCATAAATAATATAAATGCAACCCGGTTAATATCACCTTGCTTAGTATTCTTCAAAAGTATTTTTCAAAATATTTCATTGTTAAATGGAATACTTTTTACTTTCATGTACTGTTTATTGTCAGCTTCAGGATAGTCAAATATATCTTCTTTTCCCCTAGTTGTATAGGTTTAATACAACTTCACCGATTCAATTGCAGTAATAACACCATTCTAAGCTGAAACATTGTGAACAACCATTCAAAGCCCAAGGATTGATGCTGCAAAGTAACATGTTAGGGATATCACTAGCTAAACTAACAACAGTTATGAAGCTTGTCATATAAATGCCAAAAATGTCTGCACACCGGCTGAGCTCAGAACAGACAATGATGCACACATTTTTACATCACAAGAGACTGTCAAACTTTGGCTTATGTTCACTTTTTATTCTGAGGTTTGTCAAGGAATCTCCACCAGCTGACACCAGCTAGCAATGTGCTGTTGCTAACATGACAAGCCTGCTTAGCCAATCTGATGTTTCGCAGCTGATGTATAAAAAAATCAAGCTGAACCAAAATGGACATGGTTTGTAACTCCGAAAGCTATCAACTTCCTAAACGTTACTCGCCGTAAGCAGTTAAGAGTTTCGAAATGAATATGAGTGTCGAAAGTGGATTTGCAAACCTGGCATATGTTTCAGCTGCAGCTAATATCATTTTCAAGCGGTCCATTTTGTCAGTTACCTTTGGAACGGGTATTGTGTTGTACTGTATATGCAGTTCATTTCTCCAATCCTCTAGTGTGCTAGATTGAGAAAATTTTGTGTAATGTTGGGAAATACGGTACAGCAGTTGGCATGCAGAAGTACTATGCCGTTATGCTAATCAATGATCAGTGTGGTCAAGCATGCTGTGATTACTGAAACATTGGACTTGTCATGTAATGCTGAAGCAATCTTAAAGTACGGCAATAAAACACGTAGGAACTGCAATTCATTACCTAGTGCAACAAGCTTTATTTATACATGAAATGCATATCAACACCAGGTTTAACCACAATGTCTTCTCCAGAATGGTCTCTTATCCCTTGTTAAGCAATGTTCACATGAGAGATGAAAACCATGCGAAATGAGAAGTCATTGCCTTTTGATGGGCCCTTTGACTTTAGGACCAAAAGGACAGGGGTTTGAGACCCCCCTCATATATGCCTGGGTGGCAGATTGACTTGTGCTCCAGTAAAAGAAAGTGGGGTGGTGACAGGAGGACAAAGCTAGCTCTCTTGGGTATGGGAACTAGAACGAGCAGTTCTCCTGGGTGGGAGCAGCATTACATTTACAAGACATTATTGTCATTTAGCAAACACTGTTATACTGAGCAACTTACAATTTTTTCTATCCAATTTCATCCATTCATACAGCTGAATGTATACTGATGCAATTGTGGGTTAACTACCTTGCCCATGGGTAAAACAGTGCCCCAGCAGTTGAACCAGCAGCCTTTGGGTTATGAGCTCTGCACTTTACGACTATTCTATGCTGCTGCAGAGTTTTGTGGATGGTATGAATACCATGTAAAGCCGTGGGGACACTGGAAGCAGGTCGACCATGACACACACGTCAAAGCCACACTGTCAAAGGCCAAAGCAACATGCTGTGCTTTCCTCTCACTGCGCGAACATTTCGCGTTTCTCCGTACTTAATTCAGAAGCAGGGCAGACCTTAATCCACAACCAGCGCGAGCTCTTGTGCTCACATCATGGCATGTTGCCACCCTGTTCATTACAATAAAATGGGAAAAGTATAGCTGTAATTTTAATGCACCAATTAAAAGCAAAGCTGGGCAAGGTGAGCCACTTCTGATCATTGCAAATAGGATTAATTAGATCCTTAGTCCATAAGTATTATAACTTGCTTTCACTTTTCTGAGGTTCAGTGTGCATCCAAGATGGGTGATATTTCATTACTCTGCTATCCACTGCCCACAAGAGAGTGGCCAAGTCTGTCTTGAAATAGAGATTTGCAAATCCCGATAGGACCACCTGGATGAGTAAAGAATAAATGAATATAAACTAAAAATTTGCAGCTTTTGGTTCATTGCAATTATGGATGTTCAATTTCCATCAAGAACCCACAATGAATATCAGTGGCGGTTTTCTTTGTTTATATGTAATTAAATTCAATGGACCTAAACTGAAGTCATTTAAAAATCAAACAAATATGTTTCTGTAGAATTGTCTTAATGTCACACATCAAAAACCAGGGCCAAAAATGAGCCAAGATAAGAGCAGACATGCCTCTTCGCCAAGAGGCCTGCTACAATCATCTTAACATGACTGCTTCACAAGGCTGCTAACAGCCTGAGAAAATAAACAACAGTTGGACAAATAGCTAAAACAAAAATGTCTAAATCAGGACATTTTTTTCATGAGTTAGGCATTGGCTTTCAATGAGCCGTTAAGTAAGTTTGTCATCGTTGATGTATTGTGTGCCTGAGGGTGCACCTTGAGGTAATATAAACACAACAAAAATCCACAGTTCAAACATCAAAGGAAGTGATTATTGCCGTTAGAATGAAGATAGATGATTGTACCTTGATACCTATAGAATTGGAAGAGGTAGAAACAATGGGTTTATACTGCACCCTTGGCACTTTTACCAAATAATGCCACAAACCCCTACCACATGCAATACAAGTGAATAGCATCTACATTCCATGAGTATGTTATGGAGAGAAGCTAATATGCCTAAGAGGTTAGAGAAAATATTTGTTGAATGTGTGATAACATTCTGTTTCACTGTTATTTATTAACCATTATTTAACCCGAAAGCTCAACTCCGACCTCATTTCTCATTTGCAGGGACGATATGGAGAAGCAAATCAGGTATATATAGACTCTCAGCTGTAGGGAGGATGATTAGGTGGCCACGCTTAAAATTTGACCAAGACATCTGGGTTCAGACCCCAGCTCTTTAAACGAGTGCCATGGGATCTTTAATAACCAGAATAAGCGAGGCCTTAGCATAACATCCTATTCAAAAGACAGCACCTCCTACCATGCAGTGTCCCCATCACTCCACTGGCACTTTGGTTTTCTGCTTGTTGCAGTGGAAGGACTGCCCCCTACTGGCCCACCAACACCAGTGAGCAGATTTTCCCCAAAGGTCTCCCATCCACGTACTAACCAAGGCCAGCCCCATTGCTGCAACGGGAGACAAGCTGACATGGAAGGCAGCTTGTCAACTTCCAACAGCAACAGATAAAATTAGTAAAAACTCACAGTGAAATTACATGAACAACAGTTCCCAAAGGAATGGCACATCCTCATTATAAAAGATACAAAAAATAGCATATGGATAAGTATCTTAAACCTGTTGTCAGAGGGAGCCTAGAGGCTCCCTAGTAACTCAGTGGTAAAGGCGCTCGCTCTAGAGCACAGGTTCAACCCCAGCAAAGCCAATAGCTGACGAAGACTGCGCACCCACAGCAGCGGAACAAACTAACTTCCTTCCCCTTGGGAATACATGGATGGGTATGTCAGCAGGGTTTCGTGTCGCCCTGTTCGTGACCCATCAGGTGGCTGCAGGTTGCGTGGATAGTGTCAGTAAAGCTGCACCCATCCTCCAATGAGCGCTTAGCTCACTGTCGTGCACCGGGGGACATTCAGCATGAAAAATAGGTGCGGTTGGCGTGTAAGTGTATCAGAGCGTTGTACCCATTATGCCCCAGCATTCCTGCATGAGCGCACTGTTAGTTGTGGTGAGGCGAGCCTAGTATGTCAATTGACGGCTGTGAAAGTGGGCTCCATGAGGAGGAAAAAAGCATAAAAAGGACTACTGAACTTCTTTGTATACCTTTCTTGAGTGTCTGTGTTGTGTCACTGATACATTAAAAAAGGAATCATTCCAATTAATGCAGACATCTATTATTGATAGAGAATTTCTTCTCTGACAAAATACTGTTTGAAATGTGGGAAATCAGTCCATTTTTCTATCACTCTAATCTGTCCATTTTTCATTCATCTAACTCTAAAGCTCCATCATTTTACTCATAAGTCAAATCCAAATTTTTCACCAATCGCCTAGTGGTACCATCTGCTTTGCTTACTGTAGTTTGCTCTGAGAGTATTCCTCATTCTCTGGGAAGGATAGCCTGCAATGATAGCCGATTTGCTCTGAGAGTCATGCAGTCTTGAGCATCAAGACAGAGGGTTTTGAACTGTATACTAATAATATATATATATATATACATATATATCATCATATACTTAATGTACTTATATACTTAATGTGAACTTCATCAAGTTAAAAAAAAAGAAATGATGCATTTCTCTGCTGTCCCTGACAAGACAGGGGTGTTATTTTGTGGTTGTTATCTAGACAGCAGCTTCAGTCTAGTTTTCTGCAACTTGACCACAGTGGGGTGGGGGAAGTAACACAGAGCACTGTAGCTGTTGTGGCCTATTCCGATTGGCCAGGTCAGGTCAGATTACTGTATTTGTACCCGTAGGTAGATTTGGTGGACGAGTTCATACATCTTGACACACTTTTTACAAACAATAAAGACACTAGACAGCATAATAAATGTGATAAAAGTGCTCAAAATTCCAATCATCACTAAATCACTTAAACTAAAAATAAAAATAAATAAATAAATAAATAAATGTTGCTTCTATATCATCTGTGCAATGTTGCTACGACTTGTTCATCTGAGTAATGGCTGCTGGAACAAAGTTATTTTTATACCACTTTGTTCTGCACTATGGGACTATAAACCTACGTCCAGAAGGAAGTAGCTGAAATTCACCATACAAAGGGTGGGAGTCGTCATTTAAGATCGAGCCAGTTATCCGCTGTAACTGTCTGGTGTACAGAGACGCTGGGTTAAGCTGTGACTCGCCAATCAGCCTACTAGCCCATTAAACAATTTGACTGGCCGTGGAGGAGTAAATTTTAAGGTATGAGGTGTTCCCAACAGTCAAACCAGCACATGCACGCTTACACGTGTGCACACACACACACAGCTGTGGAAAATAGATGTCTTTGAACCATGCACCAAATAATCGTGCATGAAAAACACTCTACTGCCCCCTACAAATTAAGAATCAACCCATACAGAACTTTCATACTTGAACAGATGACAGAAACTGCAATTCCCAGCAGGCAGTTGCACTTCTTCATATTTGATTACAATGTGACTCATGGTGTCACTCACCCTTAGAGAATTCCCAGGCCCCGTGCTAATGCCATATTCTTTCCGTATGAAGGTGTTGTTGATGACATGGGTGATATCATGGAAGGTTTTTCCATAGTCCTCACTAGCAGGGGAAAAATTCACAAAGTAAAGTCCAGCTTTTATGAATGTTGGCAACCTTGACATATATATGAATTCTGTCACAAAATGAGTAAGCAATGAATATGACACCCCTTAAAATAAATCACATATGTCTCCAACTGAAACGAAATTAGCCCTGGCTTCTTTATCATCCAACATGATCCTAAACTGACTGTTAACTGGAGTTGTGGAGACCCATCTTGACAGCTGAACCTATGTCCTCCCGGACTGTCCACCATCTGTCCAAATCAAGAGAGGACAAATGGCATTAGTAGGTAAGTTTGCTGTTCCCTTACCTCCTGTAGAGTCGAGAGGACCCCGCCTCAAAGACCACACCCTGTGGGGCACTGATGGTCGACAGCACCAGAATCACCTGAGGGGCAAAGGATGCTCAAAAATCAATCTGGATGAGAACCCACCCCCTTTCCTCCCCAAACCAACAAACACACAAGTTCTCCACGTTGGGCTAACTGCCTGAAACTATTTCCAACTCTGACCCAATACTGCTTACAACACATGCTCTACACAGCCAAGTGAAGCCAGTAATGCTCCAAACGTGTGGCTGTATGTGTAAGCACATTCACTTTCAGTAGTTTTCCATAACAGGAACTCATGAACGAATTCCACGCGTGGGTCAAGAGGAGTATCCAAAAAAAGCCCATAAAAGAGGAGTCTGACTGAGAGGTAAACAATTTAATTTCAATAAGATATCACTGGTGATGTAAAAAGTAATTTCATACTCCATGTCTTAGTGTTCACTGAGAACATCCTGATGTCTAGCATACCCTGTTAAGAGCATTTGTCAGCTGGGGAGGCTACATGAATCGCCCCTGTGTCCACAACCCCCACCAGCAACAACAAACCCCCCCCCAAGGGACACCTAACTCCTACACCATGTTATTCACAGTCTATTAAACATTTTATTGTACATGCTCCATCAACTGTGACTGTGTTGCATGTTGTTTGTGCTTTGCTTATCTCAGAACAATACTGATATGTATCGACCAGCCACATCAGCCTCCTGTAGGGAAAAAAAAACCCTTTGACCACAGTCAGCCTGGTGTTTGATGTGGGAGTTTCAGCCATCCTGTCAGTCAGAATAAGACTGTTCCTCTGACTCATCATGTACATCAGGCATTACCACCGCATGTAAGGCCTGGAAAAATTCTCCCTTATGAAGCGATGTAACTTACCAAACACAAAATATAAACAGTATATTGCACAGTATATTGAGCAATATAAATTGTACAGCAGTTAGTTGTAATATGGGAGAAAATATGTGTCACATCTTACCAAAATAAGTGATTAAATATATGCAACTGTTTTTATATACACTGCAGGAAAAATTGTTAAATGTTAAAAATGTTTTTATTGTTAAATTGTCAAGTCATTTATAGGTCTATATGAAACATGTATAGCAGAGGTCCCAGCATGGATTTTCAGAGGAAATGCAGCCTTACTGGTCTTACTGTTGTTAGACACTCCTGGATCAGCAAATCATATGTTCAACAAACCTGCTGAATTTCCTTCTTACCATTCATGAAGGCGTAACAGAATATTTTAACGTTTCACAGTGCACTCACCCCGGTCCCATCCCCGACCCATGTGAGAGTAAAACTGGAACCGTCATCACCATGGAATGCAGTCTGCGGGTGACAGCAACACAAACTCTCTGATAAATGACTACAACATACAGCCACAAAACAGGCTTTTGTAAAGAACAACTGATTGCAAGGATCTGCAGAGATGTCTATATTTACTCAGACAGAATGGATACATATTTAAAAAACAAGGACATAGTCACATCTGATATGTGAGCATACAGAACATATTAAAGGGACATCATTTAAAAGTGATCAGGAGCAAACAGCAGCCAAAGATGAAAGAAGCCTACATTAAAGAAGCCTACAACACAAAGCAGGAATTTTATTAACTGTGAGCCACTACTTCAATTGCACCAACTGTAGGAGTTGGCTAAGATCTACTTTAAGGAAACCGTTGGAATCTGGGATGGCAAACTGTGGAAGTTATGAAATGTTTAGCGTGTGCCAACACTTCAGTATGTGGCTGCCAATTCCAATGCGGTGGAAGAATTTTGCTTTGATGCTTCCACCTTGGCATCATGTCTTTTCTCATTGTATGGTTCTCTGCCTGCTGTTTTTTGTGGGTGTGTAGGAAACAGCTTTCCCACGACAGCTGCTTAATCATTGCATTATCTAATATTCATTTTGCAATGGCTCCTATCAGTGCAAATAAACATTTGTAGGAGCTTTAGAGCACCTGACATACAAGACCTGCCCAGCTTAACACAATTAAAACAATTCAAATCAGCCAACAGGGATAGGGACTCTAGCCAGTGACAACTACGCAGGTACTTAGCAGGTAAAGGTGAAGCCACTTTGATACGCCTTACTATGAAGCAAAAAAAAAAAATTAGCTTATTCCTTGATATATCACAACGCAAATTCAAATTGGGCCATTTAATAGCGCATTCTACCGTTTTCTCGACCATTTAGCATATAAGATACTTATTATTAATGTGTCTGTAGAAAAAAAGGTTGTACACTTTAACTGTAGGTTGACAACCCAATCTGTCTATTCAGCATAAGGAGTTGCGCATCTCTTTAACAAATGTGCTTACTTAGCTAACTTTGCATTACAGGTAGCCTGCTCACTTTCCACTGTTTGGTGAGTGAATATATTCTTCAATGACATTATTTCAAAGGAACTCTCGGCACGCATCAGGGCGCCCACCCCCACTCCCCCGTACCTCGTGGGTGTTTTGGTCCAGTCTTTTCAACTCGGACGCCGCGAGTTTCAGTCTGCACGCGGTGAAGCTGGAGCTCCTCGCGCCGCCGGGGGCGGCCCTCTTCGCCCGCGCGCCGGGGGTCTCCCCGTGCAGGGTCCTCGCGAGCACCGCCGTGCGCGCGCTCCCCGTGTCCTGCCGGGGGGGTCCCTCGAGCGCACCTGTCACCGCCGCCAAGACGCACACCCCCAGCAGCACCCCCATCATGGCCGGAGCGAGTGAGAAGCAGCGCAAGTCCCCAGAACTCCGCACCCCTGGTGCGTGACAAAAAGGCATCGATGCAGTCAGTGACAGTGAGGAGGAAACGGCGTCGCACTTGAAGGGCAGGGAGGTGGAGGCGACGCGGCTTGTCGGAGAGGTTATTTGCATATCCTCCTGACCCATCTTTGACAGTTACTCGCGTTTGATAAGAAGCACCTGGCATCTTCTAGGGAGCAACGCCTGTAAAATTATTTCCTTATTATTATTTTGACAGATATATATCAAGTTCTCAAAATAATGCTTGTTGTAAGTTGTTTCCATATTCTATAGTCATGTACTTCCTAGCTGTTTAGCATGAACAAGATTGTAATTTTAGTCATATACTGATTTCTTGTTTTGGTTGAGTAACCATTTTACTCATTCACCAACCAGATGCTACTTTAATGCTGCAAGTGAAGCAATCAAACGCTAAAAACTTTCAGGATATTTCAGGAAACTTTTCAGATACAACTTTCAACCGCTAGATGACACTATTAACCATGGAACCGTTGCAAAAAAAAAAAAAAAAAATCAAACTTGAAGGTAGTAGCGCTTCATACAAGACGTCTATGCTGGAGAGCAGACTCAAATTAAATGCCAAATGAATGAGCTAGCATGAGTATGGATAACGTAGCTGCCTTGAAAACTGAAATAATACCTGTCACTGAGGGATGGGGACGGGACCACTTTCACTGAATGGTGGCAATGGGGTTGAAGTTGTAATATGTGGTATGCATCTGGATATAATTAGTATGTTATGGAGGAGGAAATTAAAATCAACAAATAGCACTAATTTGTATAGTTGCATGAAAACTATAAGTTAACATAACTGGCACTTTGTGCTGTAATATTAACTGAAAGTTGCATCATGAAGATAATAATAAAATATGACGATAAAAATAATAATAAGAGGAAGAAGATTTATTTATTTATTTTATTTACTTACTTACTTACTTAATCTTTTTTGCAGGTTTTGTACGTATCAGGGCAAATAGTTAGGGGAAGTAGTTACGGTACACTGGCGCTTGTCGGCACCATTTCTCTTTTACGCGCACTTCCTTCCAAGGCCGCGCCCCCATTACGCAGTAAGTTCCGCTTCCATCGTGCACTGCTCCGAAACATGGATCAGAGCGGTAAGGAGGGAACGAACAATTAGTGTATATTTCACATTAGAAATGCATGACGACTCAATGCGATGTCCACAGATTTCATGTCATAGGCGCTAGCAACCCTTTTCACGCAGCCTCTGCTTTGTCAAGTGAAGTGTTCGCTGGAAATGAACAATTCTGTAAAGCTGCTGAGTTGCGGCCTTGTTATCTAGCGACTCGGGGCTAGTTAGCTAGCTAGCTAGCGAATGTAATTATCCAGGTAGCCAGCTAAGTCCACGTTTGCCAATTCACGGCATTCGATTGTCTTAATTGTTATTTGGGTATCTTGCTTGTTACTTAGTCGTCCGCTTTGGTTGGTTGCAGTAGCTATACCTTGGTATGTGGCTAGCTAACATGCTAAATGAACATCCACCAACAACACAGTGAGCGGTTACCTAGTGGGAGTGACTGAGTGACACCCATGCTGATAGCTGGGTAGCCAAATTTTGTGGTTTTTCCTCATTCGACAGAAAAATGAAAGGAGAGAAAATCGTCTCACATGACTTAGCGAGCTTGGTAGCTAACTCGTGAGTCACGATCGGGTTAGCTAGCTGTATAGTTAAGAGCCTAGCAAGCTGACAATTTGTCTGCACTTCTAAATTCAAGACAACGTGACAATTTGTGTGGCAGTTTTATCCTGGAGTTATCATTGTGGCCAATTTTTTTCTCAGGAATGGAGTCTGTAGCTAACGTTAGCTGATAAATATTTTGTCGTCATATGTTTTCATTGGGCCAGCGTTATCTAACAGTATGTTATGAGAGGTTGTCTAGTTGTGACGAATACGTCACGATCTTGTTGATCAATTCTTCATTATGCATATATAACATCTCACCCTTCAGTGATGTATGAATTGATTAACGATATGATCTTTCCGCGCAGACAATGACTTGCAGGGCACAGACGGGTCTGGGAGTTTGGGCGGTCCTGATGTCCGTAGAAGGATCCCGATCAAGCTGATCTCCAAACAGGCCATCCGGAGCAAACCTGTGGTCCGGCCACAGCGGGCAATGAACCGGCTCCCCTCCCAGTCTCAGACCGTGGATGAAGGTAGCTAAACTGCACTAGATGATGACCACGATAAAGAAACAGGACGTACTACCCGTTACATGTTACACGTAATGTATAGAGGAGGGGTCTGATGCTTTTAATTATTTAAATTTTACTTGTGTGTGCTTTGTAGATGTATTTATCATAGCTGCTGTGAATATTTACATCATTTTCTTAACTGCTGTGTCATTTCTGAGAGTTCTCTCACCACCACTGAGCTCATCGGTGAGCCACCGCAACTATACTTGATTGCTGGACCAGGAAACCATGTTGCTGGGGCAACGTGCCTGCAGTTTCCCTTAGTCAAAAGCCCTTGCTGTTTTCCAGAAGGCTTCGGCTACAAGCAGGAGGAGAGGTTTGAGTGCAAGTCCGGAGATGCCTTCGGCAGCCAGCGGAGGTTTCCCCAGCAGCTATTCTGGGATTATAAGGTAGGCCTGCTCCTTAGCACTCCCTCTCTCCCCCTAAAAGATTATAGTTGTTGAAGTTCCTGTGACATGGCTTTGATCCAGCTGTTGTTACATATAGACTGAGGTTTAAGATCCTGAACGTTGTCTCCTCAGATGAACTTGATTGGGGAAAAGGACGACACGCCGGTGCATTTCTGTGACAAGTGCGGCCTGCCGATAAAAATTTACGGACGCATGGTAGGAGATGGTTTTCCTGGACATGTTTCTATTGAATGTTTACCTCCTCCTAATTTTGAATTGCTGGTGTGTGAAACAGTTGTTCAGATGTGAGAGTGGTGATACTCTTAACCTGGTGCTTTACAGCATATCAGTGGTGAATGCAAATTTCAGACATTAATACATGCACAGACTGTCCTAAGCTTTATTGGATATGCAATGCAAATCACATGGGAATGTAATGTCTTAAATAACATACATTTAAAAGCTGTAAAGTATTAGCATTTGAGGTTTTGGTGACATGGGAAATGTTACCACTAGTCAGATTGCTTGTGCTCATAAAGTGATTTGATTAGACATAGTAACGGATAATGTACTGTGACAAGCGTGCTTCTGATAGCTGTTGTTATCTGCACAGATTCCCTGCAAACATGTGTTTTGCTACGAGTGCGCTGTGCTCCACGAGAAAAAATGCGACAAGATGTGTCCTGGGTAAGCCACTGCTCCTCTGCCCTGTATACTCCTTCCTCTTAATTTATGTAATACTTTTTTTTATAAACTGAATGAATTTGGATTTTATTTATTTATCTTTTTATTTATTAATTCTCCCCTGTAGCTTCCAGTCTCTATCCTATCATTCCCTCTCTGCTCGATATGTCCGTTGCTTTCACCTGTTCCAGGCTGTAGATTCTGTTTTGGGTTTTCTGTCTCCCTTTGCACACTTCACTTGGTTGCTCTTGGAAGTGCACCATTGCCACAGTAGTTGCAGTAGCTGTTGATACTCTCTGCACATGTAGAGAAAGCAGTAAAGAAGAAAGTTATTTTTGACATACCAAAGTGAAAGTTCAGCTCATGTTGTAGTCATGTAGTGAGATTTGATTGTATGATGCACCTGTGTACAACAGGCGTCAGGCGTGGCATAGTCCTTCCATCTTTTTTCTGTCACACACACATATGCTGTTTAAACCTACTTAACCAAATTTTGAGTGTTGGTGCTGTTACTGTATATATTCTGTCACTAAGCGGCTCATGTGAGTGCAGTGTCACAAAGTACTGTGGGTGTGTGCACCTGTTCTTTGAGTGTAGTTTGTGCATACTGCCTTTAAGTATAGCATGTATGCTGCCATTAAGTATGCCACACATTGTGGTAAAATATAGGGTGTGTGCACATATATTTATGAAGTTGGGTACATTCTGAGCGTGTGTGTGCTTGCTGGCATTAACTATGCTGTGTATGCGTGTGTTAAATACTGCGCGTGTGTGTTTGTGTGTGTGTGTGTGTGTGTGTGTGTACTGGTTTTAAGTCTACTGTGCCTGTGGCTGATGTGGGTATGCAGAGTACTGTGCTGTCGCTGGCTCCATTTCCCTTTTACTAAATCTCAAGTACAGTGTGTCCCTGTACAGCTGCACAGACCCGGTCCAGCGCATCGAGCAGTGCCTGCGCGGCTCTCTCTTCATGTGCAGCATGGTGCCGGGCTGCAAGCGCACCTACCTGTCCCAGAGAGACCTGCAGGCCCACATCAACCACCGCCACATGCGCGGGGGCAAGCCGGCGGCTCCCCGGCCGGGCCCCAGCGGAGGGGAGCCCCTGCATCTGCCCCCGGCCTCCGACCTCCCCGAACGCTTCCTCCTGCCCCCGGACAAGCACCGGCTGCCCCCTCCGCCTCACCTGCCCAAGCCGCACGTCCTGCTCCCGCCCCCGCTGCAGCACGCCGGCCACGACCCCTACGGCCAGCCGCCGCACGATGACCTGCGGCCCTCCCAGCCCCCTCCCTCCTCCTCCGCCGACCTGGGGCCGCCCCGCTCGCTCGCCCAGGAGACCTTCCGCATCGCCACGGTGACCACGCGCAAGCACAGCAACCTCATCACCGTGCCCATCCAGGACGACTCCGCCAGCTCCGCCCCCTCCAGGGAGCCCCTCCCCCAGCCGGGCCCCGGCCCCGCCCCGCCCCACCACCACCCTGGGGAATACCCGGGCCAGCCCGTGGTGTCGCACCCCCACCACATGATGGCGCCGCAGCAGCACTACGGCCCGCCCCCTCCTCCCCCACCCCCCATCAGCCACCCAATGCAGCACCCGCCCCAGGGCTCCGGGACGCCCCACATGGTCTACAACCAGGCCCCTCCCCCTATGTCCTCTGCCCCGCCCCCTATCACACCACCCCCTGGACACCTTATTAACCAGATGCCCCCCTACATGAACCACCCCCCACCCGGCCCCCCTCCCCAGCATGGGGGCCCCCCTGTGAGTGCCCCGCCGCCGCACCACTACAACCCCACCTCCATGCAGCAGTTCCCCGAGGACCAAGGAACGCTCAGCCCCCCCTTCAACCAGCCAGGGGGACTGAGCCCAGGGATATGGCCCGCCCCCAGGGGGCCCCCTCCTCCCCGAATGCAGGGCCCACCCCCTCAGGGCCAGATGCCTGGACCCCACCACCCTGATCAGTCCCGTTACAGGCCGTATTACCAGTAGACCCCTCCCCCCCTTAACAGAGTGAATGATGTGTTAGAGTGGCTCCTTTTTCCCTTACAGGATTCATTAATGTTCATCGGTTTGTGATGCTAGTCAGTTTGACGGAGTCTCTGTAAGAAGCCGCTGGCTTCTGCCCTTATTTGTAACGTGTGTAAAACTAAGGTGAACTAAAGACAAAAAAAAGACACTGATTGCATTCAGCGGTTTCATTCCCTCCTACAGGGTAGATTATGGCTTAACAACAGTGTTCATTCTTAGGACGGTCTGGTGCAATCAGACAGGTGTTCAGCACCTCCCGTGTTAGGATTTCATCCGCACTGTGCTCAGGATTGAACTCAACGAGTTTTGTTACCACCTCAATAAATCTTTTTTTATTTTAAGCTTCTAATATGAAAATGTTTTCCATTTTTTTTGCAATGCTCGTGAACATGGTTGCATTTGCTTGAAAGGTCAGATTGTGCAAGGAAGTATGGACATGGTGTAGGTCAGGAAAGGGTGCTCTAGCACCTTTCAAAGCATTCCATTTCATCTGTCTGTTTAGTGATTGTACAGTTGGAGCTCTTTTACAGCTCTTTCTCAACCAACATTAGCACAGCTGGTTTCAACACATTATAAGCCATTAATTAGCGCATGCCTGTCATTGATTAAAGGGTCAACGTTCCATCTGCCTGATTACAGATTACAACACTGCGGACGGGTGGATGTGTCTGCTGTAACCATGTCATAGATGCTGCCCCATAGTTTAAAACTATCGTTTGCTAAACTGCTAAAGGGTGAAACTTATGGCCAGTCTGTCTGCAGGGTTAATGTTTTATCCTTATGCTGGAGCGTTTATCGTCCTCTTTATCAAACCCATATCATGGGGTTGGGATGCCTTACAATGTGCCAGGCACCGCCTATCGGACATGTCTCATGACTTGTATCTGTTGCTGTGGTCAGCATCCCATAATAAGACATAAACAATGTGCAAGTCCACCTTTGGTATTCTAGGTTGTTTGTAAACTCAGGTGGTGATGAGAAGAACACAGAGCCACTGGTTTTGCGCAGATGGTTCTTGGACTTTGGGCCTCACTTGGCTGAAGTACTTGAAGTGTTTTTTATTAGTTAACGTGTCACTTGTGATATGCTGTGTGAACTTGAATGTGAAGACTTAAGTTTGTTGCAAACTGAATGGTCAATGAATGAGTATTAAGACAAGTATCTTAATATTTCAAACTTCATTAACAGAATTGGGTTCATATTTTTATTAATAAAAGGAAACTTTCTACAAAATTACTGTAAACACAGTTCATAAAGTAACATTGCACAAATGGGAGAAAAAATATTTTTGCCAATTTATGAAAGCAAATATAGTGCAAATAGATGTCAGGAATCGACATCTAGGTTTTTTAAGAAAGTGCATTTGTACAAAGCCTCAGAAGGCACACCTTAAAATACAAAAGTTTTTTTTTTTTTTTTTTAAAAACTACATTTTTGTCCTTAAATTTGTTATTTTTAGAGTGCAGATGTGGCAGTGAAAGATGCCTCTTCTCTCAGACATAAATGGGAGCTGTATGTAATGTTGAGAGGTAAACACAGTGGGGTTTCCAGTCTCCTCTGGAGTGCTGGAATGAATGTTCCTCTGAGA
Source organism: Megalops cyprinoides (assembly GCF_013368585.1). NCBI lineage: Eukaryota > Metazoa > Chordata > Actinopteri > Elopiformes > Megalopidae > Megalops > Megalops cyprinoides. The sequence goes on from NC_050605.1 coordinate 5,753,458, forward strand.
CAGCCTGCGCTCTTCTGGTCCCCAAACACTCCTTTCCAAATACGTTCCCCACACAGAGGCCACAGGAAGTGGACACTGCCACTGTCCTGTTCATGGGCCATGGGAGTTGGACAGAGGCTGTCCCGCCTAGAATCTGGTCTCCCGTTCCTGAGAATAGAATAATAAAGATATTCACCTTGGTTTCAGTCCCAGCAGCTGAACTTCAATCATTTTTTTTTGAGATCTGCATCAGATGGGATGCATTTTATTGGCCCGCGTGCATAATGAGTTTTCGGGCCAGTCCAATGAGGCATCTGTAGTGCCAGGTGAGGAAAAACTCAACCATGGGTAATGAGGTGATCTAGAACACCAGATACCTTTGGCTCAATAACATGTGAAACAAACTTGGCTTCGGCTTGGTGACTAACCGACTTGCTCCTGAAGCGGGGCCCACCGTTCCTGTGGTAGTCATGGTGATTGTCGGGAAAGAGCTGCAAGACACAGAAGGGTGACCAGAGTGCGGTCAGCAAAGATGTAAGAATTGTCCAGGGTTCTCTCAGTCAGGGACTATATTATGTACTTTGCTCTGATGAGTGTCAATGGTTTGCTTTCTCTGACCCTGTGAGAGGTCAGGCACTGACTCACAATGGATGTATAACTGCAATCAGACTGATCTGGCACCCAGAAGAGGACTGCGGAAACGGGCAGCGGTAAGAGCGGAAGTGCGGCATTGTGAAAGAAAGGAGGCGTCTCGTTGGTCGCTTGGCACCTGCTCGTATCTTGGCGTCTGCTCCAGTGGGTCTTGGTGTCTCTGCAATATGTGCAGCATGGCGTCGTGGAGGGTCAGGAAGAAGATGGACGTCTTGATCTCGTCGTCAAAAAAGCGGCAGCTCTGCAGTTTTTCCAGGATGTATGCTATAACCATAATAACCATGAGCAGTCAGTTAACCTGGCAGACAGTTATTAGCCCTGAACACTCGGTAGTTCTAGCATTGAAGAGTTCAATAAAGATAAAATTCATTGCAGAGAATCTAATACAGAGTCTTTTTAAAACTATGACTACATCAATCATAGAGTTGAGATTCAACATGGAGCAACAGGGCTTACCATCACACGCCACAATATAGACCTCCACGTCCACTCGGATGAACTCTTTCAGTGCCTGCGAAAACATTTTAGATTCTGAGTGTATATTTTGCCACAAAACTGCCATAATTTATAGCATCTGGTTCTACATGAGCTTGACTCAAAGACAATGCACTAAATACAGGGAGGAATACATTCTGTGTGCTTATATTTGTCATGTTTAGTCATTGCCAGGAGGGTGACTGGCAGTCAGTGATCAGCCAATCAGGACACATCAGAGCTTCTATAATATCAAATAACTCTGCATTCAGTCCTGTTTAAAAATTAGTTAATGGAGAGAAATCCCCTTCATCCAAACAAATCCACAAATGAGCATTACCACTTTGAGGCCCTTCAGTGCAGAGATGTCGAGGAACGAGACGGCCGCAAAGTCCAGGATGATGCTGTGGACGTCGACCTTGGGGACACAGATTCCGGCAGGAAGCTCGGCATTCCAGTTGACCTGGACAGGAAGGTCCTGGAAGTTGGTGGGCTGGTCCAGGTCCTCCATGTTGCTCTCGTCCTCCGACTCCTCGATGGGCCCTGAGCCTGTTTGCATCAGTCCCTTCTGCAGCGGGGGGGGGGGGCAGAGATCAGCCGACTGAGACCGAGGCTAATTAAGCTTCAACCACCTGAGTGGAGATGGACCGCAAAGATGGAGTTAAGATCAGTAGAGCTCATGGTTGGCATTGTTACAAGTACATCACAGAACTTGCCTCTGTTATCTGCAGCACCCCGTTCTTCAGCAGCTTCCTGATCTTCCTCAGGGCCTTGTTCCTCTTCCGCAACACTCGTAGGGGGTTAAATCCCACCTGGAACAACACCACACAGTGTTAAATCTTACCTGGAGTGTAATATTGCATTTGCAGTATACTGTATGTTACTTGTCCTCTATCAGTAATTCCATGTTCACCACTCCCTCCAATGAATGTCCAGGCCATAAAACTCATATCATTGTATCATATCATTGTCAGCCCATGTAAAATTGCATTCAGACACCACTGCTAGCATTACAGTTTAACTCAGCATCAGCTTGGCAGTGAGGGCAGACAAAGCTATGTTAATGATTACGAATGTATGAATAGGTAAAATCAACTGTAAATCCACTGGTTTTAAGAGCGTGCAAAGCCTTAGAGCATTATACCCCCACCCAGGTTTACAGTGTTGGACTCCAACTGAAACTAGCAATAATGGTCTGGCAGAAGTAGTATATAATGGAATCATTTTCTCTGCTCATATTCCTGGCCAAGATACTACAAGGATAAACCAACACGCAAGGCAACTGTAAATCAAGATAACATCACAGATGTCATGTTTACAGCTTCTGGTTTTATGGTTAGATTTGTCATAACCACATTTATAGTGTCCCATAGCATTGTAGACAGCCATGTAAAATTTTGTGTGGGCACTTTAATACAGAAGTATTAAAATAGAATTGGCAGTCTGACTATTCCTTAGCTCCTCATGTCATTAAAAAGACATTTTGCAAAATGTGGAATCAGGTGCTTAAACAGTAAGCATGATGTACACACGGATTCAACCAGCTTTCCTCTGAAAAACTCGATGTTGGCAAAGAATATTGGAGACGGAATTCTAAAGATCTTCACGCCCTCTGGTTCATAGATCTGAAAGACAATTAAGATGAACAGTTTAGAGGTTGAGCCATCATCCTTTCACCAAAGTAGCAAGTTATGCTTAACAGACAAGAAGAACTCATGGTGAAATGATCTTTACTGTAAGTTTGAAGTCCACAACATGTCCTAACCAGAGGTCTGTGGCGTGTTGTAGGATCCGCTTTTCAGTTTCACATATAGATCATGCCTGCATGGATCAGAGGATAAAAAAGCTTTCTCTGGGACAACTTACAGAGAGGTAGTCCTTGCGGTCTCTGTAGATGTCTGTTCCCTTGATGTTGGCCAGGACAGAGCATCGAGGACTGGAAAGTAAACAGAGGTGAAGTCAAAGCAGTCACTCTCATGTCCAATTAAACAATCAACCTTCAGCTCCTTTTAACTGAAGACACTGACTCATTCTCTTCTCAGAGATGAGAAATCTGTCATGGAGAATAGAAGTTCAGAATAAAATGGTTTGTCTCAAAAGTTCAACAGAATGATTATACCGGGCCTCTGAGTTGCGATGGCAATGTTTCCCAACACTGCACAGAGCCACATAACCTGTGTCTGAGTCTCTGCAGTCAGTTGAAAGAAATGACCACTGAAGACCTAGGAAGCAGCTCAGCCCTCAGGCCCAGAATGTCATGTGCCAAAGCTCCAAGGTCTGTATCACTACCCCCATGCAACACCAGCAGCTCTCTTTAGATAGTGCTGTTATGTTAGAGCACTGGTATGAAAGTGATGGCTGGAGCAAGGTTTGTCAATGAAATGGTGTCCACACTCACAACTGAGTCCTGAAGACCACAGTCAGCAGCTCCACCCCCAGGCCCACAGCCAGCCCCAGGTCCAGACCCAACAGGATGGCAGCAATACAGGTCACGATCCACACCACCTGAGTGGGTGAGAGAGACACCAACAGGGTGCAGGGTTGTAGTTACGGCAAACAGGTTCACCCAGAGACAGACTCACTGATCCAATCTGATGGAAGCAGCCTCAGAATAGTAGCCATCACCCACTGTGTGGCTTGAAACATGACTCAGAAGATTAATAGGGTCAAATAAACAAAGCCCATGCATCATAGCATGACACATCAAAAACTGATGAGTAATTATCTTATCTTAATTAGCATCTGAAACTCAGCCTTGCCAAAACTGACCTGCTCAACCCACCAGCTAAGTCCTCACCCATCCCAGTTATCTCTGTTACCCCTAATAACGTTACAAGTGTCTGCATGTTGAAGAATCTAAATGAGATACTGGACCACAGTCTGTCCCTCACTGAGAATACAGCTTAGTAACTTAGAGCTGTAGATTCTTCCTTTACAACATCCACTGAAGCTGGCCAAGCCTCACCACCCCACTCAGTTTCTAGTGCTGTCACTCTCCTGCCCGCACCATAGTTACTCTACTTATCAGTTTCCCTGAATGAGCCACCAGGTCTCTCTAGCTTATTCACAACCTACCAGAGCATTCATATTTCTCACCTATACTCAACTCATTCCATTAACCAGTAGTTATGGTTTGTAATTGAGTTAAAACTCTGATGCTGTCCCGCCAGACAGCAAAAGGGTGGCTCCCCCTTATTTTCAGGCTATTGTGAAGCCTACAGTCCAATGTGTGCAGTACCCGAATCCTTTACAGCTGAAGATGATCTTTTGTTAAGTCTTTATAATCAATGCCATTAGAGTTAACAGCCACATGGACTTTATTTTATTAAATTAGCATCACTAGTATTACACTCACACAGTCAGGCCGGTCCTTCCTCCAAAGGTAGGGGATTTCTCGAAACTGCATCAGCATTCCTTTCAGATTGACAATTACCAGTGCCCCCAACACAGACTGAGAACAAAAATGTCAGAGGTCACAGTTCTCTCAAGGCAGGTCAAAGGTAGGTCAAAGGTAGTTCATATTTTGCAAATATTCAAATTTATTTCAGTGTTTGGAAATTGTCTTTCGGATTTTTTTTCAGACAACATGATAATCTCATCTCACCTTGGGCAGTGGTTCAAGCAAGAATCCAATTGCCACGGTAACAATCATTGCCATCATCGCTGAGATCAAGCCAGCAATCTGGAATTGTAAAACGTTAATGATTTATAATCTTATGCTTGGATCAATGGATCAATATTTCATAGTCTGTATCATAAAAAGGAACAAATGTCAGGTCAGGTTTTGATGTTAACTTTACCATCTTGTGGAAAAGGAAAAAATCTAAATATTGGCACCTTTCAGTACACGTAAAATAAAACAAGCACCTTCAAACTGTATGACATACTGCAGTATTAAACAACTGAGTGGGAAGAGTAAACCATCCTAGTAATCTTATGCTGCTAAGTGTTCATTTGTCTTCTGTTTAAATTCTCCTCATTTTGTATTTGGAAGAGGCAAGGTACTCATCAGAGGATCTGAGGGAGGTGATAGCTGGTCTCAAGCCGGGTGACAGGTGTGTTACACCAGGTAAATTACACTAGTTATGGCACAGAAGGTGGTACTGAAGTGTCCTACACGGTGCCCTACACCAGGCACACTAGATATATGACAGATTTAGTTCAATGGATGAGATGCACAAGGTATCCACTAATTTAGGTACACTTGGTGAAGTAAGAGGGACACACCTGGGTTTTACCTCCTGTGCTTTCCTGTACCGCACTCCTCGAGAGAGCTGTGCTCGCCGCAAACGATCTGAAGGATGCCCCAAAGATATTGCTCGCACCAAAAGCAATAAGTTCCTAGTGGGATGAAAAGGTCAATGGCAGTAGACAAACTTTGATTTTATAAAGTGATATGAGTCTCGACGATAAGAGATCACAGTCCTTTAAATGATCACAATAAAGATTCTTTACAAGAGAAATATAGTGCCCTGTTTTATAACACTGTGGATACAATGTTTGATTGTTCTCACAAAACTTTACTACAGCTTCTTGTGTATCTAATGTTAAATGCCAGGTCAGATGGTAATACTTGGACCCAACACTTTACAGTAATGTAATGTAGGTTTCTCTTCCAGCCACATGAACAGAGCATAGTCACGGATGCTATTGTTTTCAGATGATCATCACATTATAGACAATGCAGTCAATTTGAGATCTAAATGCAAAAGTACTGGGTTGTCCAGCATTGGTCTGTCTTTGGTTTATTCCCACTCACTCCCACATTGTCAGAGCAAACATGGCTGCCGTTGGTGAGGTAATCCTATTTGCTTGGGCTCACCTGGTTGCCATCAATGATGTAGTCATGTTTGACAGAATAGACCTTCGCCACAGAGAAAGCCACAGCAAAGCCCACAATGGCTATGGGAAACGCCTCCACTGCGCTCTGCTGAAAGACCTCCACGCTGGGTGCCATTGGTGCCTCGTACCTGCAGGCAGATTCAGCTGACATATCACAGACACTCAGCAGTAGTGACACCATATCCCTGCTGTTTGCGCCAAACCCACATACAACAATAGAGTTGCTTACCCAATCTGCATTTCTCCCACAATGTCTACATCATATTTGTCTTTGAAGTTGAAGCCATAGGAAACCCCACAAGCAATAATAGTCTGGAAAGCAATATAAAAACATTGACCTTTATTTCTGTTATTTAAGAAATTAAAATGTAATTTAAAACAACTCTTCAAAGCCTGTGACTGACTTCTTATGAGTGACATCCCAGCTGAACTTTTAACACATCTTATAACTGAACTGTGTAGACACGCACAGATAGATACAACAGTATTAACAGCTAACCTGATCCCGTTTCCATTAAAAGGGGAAACAGATAACCTGCTCCAACAATAATAATAGATTCTACTGCTAGTCTGCACCCACAAGTATATACAGCAACGATGAGGAATGGATGATCAAGCAAGATGAGACGACACATCAAGCACCCTCTGTGGGGCTGATAGTAAAGTGCAGCTGTAACTGGACACTCACCATGATGACCTCTATGGGGATGGGCACAGGAAGCTTGGTCTTGTACCTGTCGTTGATCTCCTTCACGATGAACACCGCCACCATAATGATGATGGATGTCACCAGGTCGGCGATGTTGGTGTCCGTGATCTGCACAAATATCTTCTCCAGCGTCTGTGGGTGATCACAACGTGGAGCGCAGAAGCGCCAGCAGAAATGCATCACGTGAAGCCAGGATCTCCTATAATGTGTTTGATGTAGATTTTCTGCCAAAGTATCATTGTGAGATTTAATGGCAAAACCTTAGAATAAGAGATATGGTTTGCCTGAATGTTAGGGGAAAGTTCTTGCTCCTGCAAGATTTGCCCATACCCATCTGTGCTGATGTTGCACTCACATAGATGATGGCGAGAGGTCCACTGATGCCCGGTACCACTAGCCCCAACACAAACTTCAGCTGCGACACCAGGATGTGGATGGCAGCCGCTGTGGTGAACCCAGAGACCAGCGTGTCCGACAGATACATCACAATGAAGCCCACCTGCAGCAGCCCCATGGCCAACTGGGAGACAGACAGGGGAACAACATTAATGCAACACCTATATCATAAACAGGGAATATTATTCATGGTAAACCTGGCTCTGTGACAGGGGAACACTTTTTTCATGATAAAAGAACTGGACTGTGGGAATTCCCATAGGGAATTACCTGGAATATTCCCATGAGGAACGTGACAGAAGAGGCCACCACGACCCTCTGCTGATCTGAGGTCAGGCCATCAAACTCTGTGATGTTGGCTGGGGGACCGTCATCTGGAACCAGCCGGGTCACTACTGCCCCCACCATTAGACTCAGGACCGGGAACGAGCCTGCAGAGGAGAGGATAAGTTACATGTGCGCACATACACACACACAGCACAAATACGCCGCCATTGGACTTGAAGGGGAGAAAGACCGGCTACATAATACAAACAAATACACTCACCCACTGAGATGTGTCTGGAGGTGCCCAGGAAGAAGTAAATAATCACAGGGAAGAATGCTGTGTACAGCCCATAGCTGGGGGGAAGGGAGGCCAGCAGGGAAAACGCCAGACCTGAGCAATCAAACACAGCATCATGATGTTCTATTTCTCAGACACTACAAAACTACTGTCGAAATGGCCACTTTCCTTCTTCTTCATGAATAAGGTTGTAAATGAAAAAATCATAATCAAAATTCAGTCACTGAAAGAGTCTTTGAGATTTTACAAAGCTGTTTTAAGATGTTAAGTGGTGAATGAGATCAGCAACAGAGCTCATTCAATTTTAGCTTGAAACTGCTTAATTGAAAGTAATTGTCTGACTGCTGCAAAAGGCTGGTTTATGTTTTAGTTATTTTTGTTTCTCCCAATTTTTGTACTTTTGCCCCTTTTACTGTTTTGTATGTTGAGAATCAGCCAGCGCCATCATACTGACCATGCAGAAAGTTATAGGTATAAATATATTAGGTATAAATTCTAAGACTACAATCTCCACCTTGGTTTTAGGCACGTCTAAATGTGATGTAATTGACAAAAATGTAATAACCTGGCCATCTTAGCATGGATAAAGGTGATGTTTTTCTGGTATGGTCCAGCCAATTATATTACTATGGTATTGAGATATTTTTGAGAGTTTCATTTAAGATGGGCTTGTCACCGTACATATTCTCACGAACTCATAACAGTCTATTGGCTCTGTAATCTGTCCATCAACACCTGTATAATGAATATTAATGATTAACCAGTACCTCCCACAAAAATGGAATGACAGGGCAAAATTTTGACTTGTTTTTATGGCTTTACTTTACAATGGTGGTGGGTGACAAAGAGATTACAATGTGTAAAATGTAGATTAACGCACCCCAAGGGGATTACTCTGAAATATTAGAGGCTCTTATGTTATGCTTGTTTTGATAACAGCAAAGAAAGGAAACAGCCACAGTCTCAATGCCCTGAAGGATTTTTAGCACTGAGAGGAATTGTACCATATGTTATGAAATGAAACTCTACCGCTAGATCTTCTTACATAGAAAGAATAACAAGAGTCTCTGGAGAGGGATAGGCAATAGTTTTGAATATAATGGACCATTAAGACATAGGCCCCACAATAGAAAAGTTTTCTTTACCTTATTCATAAAGATATCTTGCTACACACAGCCTGTAACATAATAACCCTGAAATAACAGCTAGCCAATCATAAATGTGTTCATGAACATCAGGAAAGCTATCTAAGAGGAACATCCAGGGTTGGGTCACTATAAAAACGAAGTGGCATGCTGAAAAGTCTTCATGCAATCGTATGGCTTGGCATATGTTGCCAAAGAAAATTAACATATGAAAAATTTGTTGTAATTAACAATAAACAATTCTTAGGTCTCTTTGCTTCAAAACATCAAAATGCACTGAGAAAACTGAAATAAAATTTTTCTGTTGAGGTGTGCCCATTACTGGGATACCTTGCAGGACAGCAACCAATCCAGTGCTGACTCCAGACACGATGTCATTCAGCAGCCACTCCTTGATGCGATAGATTCTCATCCAGCCAATGATGGGCAGCAGGGAAAGGGCAGTATTCTTTGCCCTTTTCGAGTTACAACTAAAACACAAATAACAAAAATACACAGTAACTCTTCCCAACACAGTCAGAATAATGTCTTTATACAGGATAAAATGGCACAAATTAGGGCTGATTCATTTTATTGAAACACTTGATACAAAGAGGAGAAGATAAAGAAAAAACACTATTTGTAGTTGTGGTCGATGAATGGCAATCTTGATGAAAGGATTATTGCACTTTAAGAAAAAGGTCTTGCTGTGCTAGATTAGGTTTGTTTCCAAACACAAGTTGTTTCAGGTTGTATTAGGGAATTTAGGAAAGACCAGTAAAAAGATGCCCTGAGTGTCATTCACCTTTGCAGAAATTTGAAAAAAAAGCTTAACCAAATATTAAAAGAAAAGATTAAACCAAAGTAAACACTGTTGAGCGGTTTGCTTCCTACTGTCGGAATCCCTGGGGTTGCAGTCACGGGGGGGAAACAAGCGATTTCGGGGGCAGCGAGGACGTCTGACTGACTACAGATGTCAAGTAAACAGACAAATATCTTGCAGTGTTTTGTCCTCGCAAACCCGAGACAGTAGGCGCTCTTACGTGAAGTATGCCTTCACATGGTCCAGCGGGGTCTTGCATTGCCTGTAGATCTTCTCATGCTCCCGGGTGAACGAGTCCTCAGAGTACAGTGGCCTGGTGACCGTGTACCGCGCGGCCGAAGGTTGCATCATCGTGAATCGGTCTGCTGGGGTTTCCTTTCGGGAGGAATCAGTGGGTCAGGTCAGTTGCGGTTTAGCAGGGAAAAAAATTCGGGAGCCCTTGTGACCCAGGAGAGTGGTATTACACAGGTTTGGAGTTCATCATTCAACCAATCACCGTATTTCGCAGAAAAGCACAACCAATGTTCAATTGCGTTCCCATTGCATCAGGTGGTAAGATTCAACTGGCTACTGGACTATGAGTTTTAGGAGCAAGAATTTTTCTGCCTCAAACTTCAGACCAGCAGTCAGTCAGTCAGTCAGTCAGTGCATATTGGTCTGCTGCAGGCTCTTAGTGCTGCCTTTCCACAGAGCTCTTCACAATACCCAGGAACATCAGGAAGTCCAGAGCATTATACAGGAAAACACTGAAAAACTGGCCCGTCAATCATATACTTGGAGCAAATCCAGGCGTGTTGCCCATTTTTTTTTCTTTTTTGCTATTGTGAAAGAATCAGTATGTTTACATTTTATTGTCCTCTAGCATTTCAAATGTTGCTAGATTCTTTGGATTAATTTCAAGCACACTTTGACCGAGTGCACATTCAATTATGCGGCACAGAGACCTCATTGTATTTTAACGTGTTAATTAAAAATAAATCTTGAACAAACATAAATGAAGGCTGATCATTATTATTTTTCTGTCATTTCAAGTAAGCAATCTCTTTTAGAGAAAAAAAAAACATTTAAAGGTCGGTATCTATCCGGTCTCTATCTCGATCTATTATGCCTCTGACAGGGTACAGGTGCCTTACCTGACAATGAAAAGAACAACACTTGAAGTGTCCACAGCCCTGTGCCAGTCCTGTCGAAGATTTGCGCTGAGGGAGGTCCTTAGACAATGTGGCATCCCTCTGAGTGTTTAAATATATCTTACCTCCTCATGTCTTCAATCATTAACTGCTATCATGCGGATTCATGTCAGGAAAGGCTTTGGTGTTTCCTCAAACCCTTAGTCATTGTTCCTTCACCATATTACTTGGCACCTGCCCATATACCCAACATATATGATACATATTTGATCCTGCACCATATATACGGGTTTATATGACCTCCAGTCTCCTGTTTAGCAGAAGAAAAGTATCAAAAGTTGGCTGACAGTGATATATTGGAAAGCAATTCATGAATATGAAGGAAAACGCATTTATCAGCATGTACAAATGAATACCCCATCTGAAAATATTCTGTAAGTTTCATTATACATATTTATTTTTAATCAACTTTAGTGTTATTGAAAAGGTAATCAGTTCAGTGGTATTGTGGATAGTACCTGTCCTGACCCAAAAAAGGCTGGTTTGATCCCTTGCTGAGTCACTCCAACAACTTAAATTGTGGGTATCCTGCAATAGCCTGTCATTGATTGGGATACATTCTCACATTATGAGCCATGCTGCTGCTGGGACACAGTTCCTCATTCTTATTAAATCAATACATGTATTCCTATGAGGTACTATAAGGAATATGGTAAATAACAAACCTTTCCTTGTACTCACACGTCCTGTTTTCCCAAAGATGTTGTGTCATGCTTTCTCATCATCTCTGTAATTTATATAAGCTTCTATGTAGGCTGTGCCAAATGATAATAATAATCCTTATTATTATCATTATTACTAGTAGTAGTAGTTGGCGTGGTATTAGTATTGGTATTATTATTATCTCATTCATTATTCAGGTATGCAAAGCTTGACTGATAAATTTGATTGAGCTGGCTAACTCACATTATGATCAAAAAGACTGCTAAAGCACATTTGTTTGAGACACTAACCATCTAAAAGCACCTCTTTCTGCAAACTTCATAGCTTCTGTCAGTGTCCTTTATCATTACATTACATTATTGGTATTTAGCAGCCAACTGAAACTGGTGTAAGTTTCTCTGGATAAGAGCACCTTACATCAGTTACAGTTTTACAATGTTATCCATTTATACAGCTGGATATTTCCAGAGGCAATTTTGGGGTAAGTACCTTACCCCAGCAGCAGTGTCCCAGCAAGGAAAAGAACCAGCAACCTTTTGGTTACAAGTCCTGCTCCTTAACCACTATGCTACACTGCCGCCCACAACCAGCTATGGCTATTCAAACCTCGAGCAACAGCGTCTGTATAGACTGCTATAGCCTGTGAATTACAGCTTGACTAGCTCACCCATAAGGCATGAATTGCATTGTACTGTGAATATCATGAGGTTTGTCAACAATTTGAGTATTGTTGTTTAGACGAATTGGGTCAGATGTGATCTGTGCTAAATGTTATGCATTTATATGGGATGAATGCAGTAATCATCTGCAATGTGAAGGTTTATATGCGTTTCTCTCATGACATTGCATCACGGGTCAGAAATCTTAAGGAAAGCGCCCTTGAGAGCACAGTGCATTTGAATCCATTTCAGCTTGTGTTTATGGACTGACGCTGTCAGACTCAGGGTCAATAACACACTCCACAAACTCTCGTAAAATGTGAAATTAGCCACAGCGGTAACAGTGCACAATGCCATTGCCTCTTATGCTGGGATCTATGCCCAAGCGGACTGTAAACCACACTTGGGGGAAAAAAAATTCCCACTGAATCTGAATGTTCCTGTCATTTTTCTACATTAGCATCCTCCACTGAGGCAAAGGGTTTATTATTATTTGCTTTGTTTATTGTTCTGTCTTTGTCTGCTAACTCTACAGTAGAGTAGCTGCCTGGTACAACGTCAGGGAAGGATGATGGCATCGGGATGTGCTCATGGCCTTGATTTTCCTATATGGAGAAGTAATGTGCTATAGTGGTTCATGAGCAGGGCTCATAACCCAAAGGTTACTGGTTTAATTCCTACTGCTATTGTACCTTTGGGGGAGGTACTTAACCTAAATTACATCAGTAAACATTCACCTGTGTAAGTGGGTGACAAGCTATGCAAGTCTCAATAAGAGCATCTGCTTAGCAACAAAGTTAAATGTGATGATCATGGATTACTCCAGCAAAACGACATTTTCTCTGCTTGCCCCACGCCTCTTGCTTGTAATGGAAGCATACAGTGGGGTGACTAATTTGAGAAACTGGAGACGCCATATGAAACAGGCCTCAGTTTCACGTCAAGCATAACCAAGCCTTGCGTCTGGGTTTTCAGGATCTTTTACATTTTTCACACCCAGTGTGGGTCAATGGTTGGGCGGGTAAGATGAACACCAAAAACATGCAACTTGATTCCTTGCCATGATCCTATCTCAATAACAGAAGAGGTGAAGTGGAATTTTCCCCTTGTTGAAAATTTAACCTCAGAGCAGAGAAAAGTAGCCTATATATTAGTGTGTGTGCATGTTTGGGTATGCATGCATGTGTGCATGTTACCTTGATGTTTGCTCCACCCCATTAAGAAACATTTACATTTACATTTACATTTATTTATTTAGCAGACGCTTTTATCCAAAGCGACTTACAAAAGTGCATACAGCAAGTATAGCGACAGTACGCAGAATGTTCTATTTACTATGTAAAATAGTCTAGAAATGTAAGAAACCCCATTATATATTTTGTTCGATGGTATATTTATTATAAAACTGCTGAAAGAAATTCACAACAAAATATTCAGAAAAGTACAGTGTCTCTACAACATTTTTATATATACTAAAAAGCACAATTTGTTTCAAACAACTGTGCCTGTAAAAAATATTGTGTTGAGATTTTTAAAAATAAATATATAGTAATATAATTACAATAAATATATTTCTGAATCAGCATGCCAGAGATAGAAATATATGTAGTATTATTCTGTACAACATATGTTAAAGCATTTTTATCAAAAAGAGGAAATATGATATTAAGATGTCTATCACTTAAATAACACTGCTGGATTTACCTACAATTACATCTATAGACCAGATGCCACCATGATACATCTAGATTTGCCAAGAAACCCTTTCCATCTTTTCTCTTGCTCAGAAACATGTTAAGTGAAGTCCCAGGTATTTTGCACTGGGGAAACACAGGAAGCAGATGCTGCTCTGTCCACAGGACACAGGAAGTAGGCACTGTCCAGACTAGAACTTGGTTTCTGGCTCTGAGACCTGAGGAAACAACCATAAAGATTCTCGTTGAGAACAGGATTTTATTCCGATTCATAGACCTTAGATGACTTCAGATAATTTGTGTGTGGAATAAGATGAAGCAGATGTCTAGGGTCATCACAGAAAAGGATCAGGCTGAGGTTTAGGACATCACAGAGGAGTATCCACTAAGCTAACTCAGGTGAAAAGGAGACATGGAGGAAGCCAGGCTTTGGCTCTGTCACTCACCACCTTGTCCCTGTTCCGCAAGCTGCTCCCACCATTGATTTGGCTGTCATGGTTACTGTGAGTAAAGACCTACAAGAGAGTAAGGAGCGCTGGAATTAGCACATTGTACTATAATTGTGATTTTTTTCATGGTTTAGATTGATTCTGGATTAGCCAATGTATCTTGCATGCAGTAAAAGCTGCACTTCAGGTGACTGTTGTATTAGCAGGGACTGCACTGATGTCAGTAGGTCTTTGGATTGGCTTTCATCATGCCTAGGTATTCTGTATCACATTTCCTTCTCTTTCGCTAACTGCCCTCAAACTGACATGTGCACCTGTTATGGAGTGGGTTTCTGTCCTGTCGTGGGCAACAACTCCTTCTTACCCCAGGCAACAGAGCCAAGCAGCCAATCAGAGGAGGACTCATAATGAATGCATTATTAAGACAGGAGGCGCCGGTGGGTTGTACCTTTTCAAATGGGCTCTTGTGCTGTGATTGGCAGGGATGTCTCTCCAATGTGTGCAGCATGGCATCGTGGAGGGTCGGGAAGAAGATGGACGTTTTGATCTCGTCGTCAAAGAACTTGCAGCTGTGCAGTTTCTCCAGGATGTATGCTATAGCAGGGAAAATCAGTCATTTAATATCAGTTTGTACCTCTGGTTGGTATTGTACAACCTACCCATTATAATACTAGTTAGTAACATATTGTTATGAAACAAGAAATCAGTCAGCTTTTATGATGACCCTTTTTCAGTAAGACAGCATATCAATCATATCAGCTCTAAATAATCTCATCTTTACAACTAATAGCACTTTTGCAGCTTTTATGACTGCTTTCTAGGAATGGAGAGAGATCTAAATTATCTTTATTTCATATTTGCCAGCCTTATTTGAGATAACAGGTAACTTACTATCACAGGCCACAATGTAGACCTCCACATCAACTCGGATGAACTCTTTCAGTGCCTACAGGGATAGACAGAGTTTAGATATTGAGTATAAAAAGTGCTAGTAAATCATAGCAACATTACATGAAGGTTAGCTGCACAAAATTAACCAGTATAAGGGGTGGGGGGTAGACAACAAGTGATCAGCCAATCAGAATTTATGGAACTCACAGCAGGTTTGCTCATGAGACCATTTGAAGATATTATGGTCGGTCTACCATCATATTAGACAGCCATGCATTCAATCCCTTTCAAAATCAACAAGCGAAATCATCTCTGGGATTCACCAGCTGTTGGAAAAATAGAGATGAAGTATCCATAAGTGAACATTACCGCTTTGAGGCCCTTCAGTGCAGAGATGTCGAGGAACGAGACGGCCGCAAAGTCCAGGATGATGCTGTGGATGTCGACCTTGGGGACACAGATTCCAGCAGGAAGCTCGGCATTCCAGTTGACCTGGACAGGAAGGTCCTGGAAGTTGGTGGGCTGGTCCAGGTCTTCCATGTTGCTCTCGTCCTCCGACTCCTCGATGGGCCCTGAGCCTGTTTGCATCAGCCCCTTCTGCAGCGGGGTGGGGGGGGGGGGGGGGGGGGCAGAGATCAGCCAACCATCACTAAGGTGAGCACAATATTTGTGTTATGGGTTGACGCAAGCATAGCACAGGAACTCACATCTGTAATCTGCAGTTCTCCCTTCTTCAGGAGCTTCCTGATCTTCCTCAGGGCCTTGTTCCTCTTCCGCAACACTCTCAGGGGGTTAAATCCCACCTGGAACGACATCACAGGTGGTTCAATCCCAGACAAAACAACACTACTGTATCTACAACTACACTCTGAGAGAGTTAACCCAAATGGGTGTTAAACCCAAACTGGATCAGCATTTAAGACGGTTAAATCCTATCTGAAAATACTTCCCTAGGGTATTAAGCTTGTTAAGCATTAAATGTTGCACATTAAATACCACCAACAGTGTTTCTCAATCCTGCTCGTGGAGGCCAATTGTCCTGCATGTTTTCCATCTTTCCCTGCTCTACATCCCTGACTGAACTCATCAGTGGCACTTTTGATTAGCTGGAGCACACCTGATTTAATCAAGAGCATGTTAATCACACTAATCAGGTGTGTTTAGAGCAAGGATAGATAGATGATATGCAGGACAGTGGGCCTCCAGGAGTAGGACTAAGAAACACTGACCTAGGACTCAGAGTGAAAAACCAACCTGACGCAACACCACAGAGTGTTACAGCGTATGAAAATGTGAAAGCTCACTCTCAGCGCATGAAGCCTACCCTAATCGCCTTAAAGACTTCAATAAAAGTCAAGCATTGACACCTTTCTGTTGGGATAAAAGTTCAAACACTCTAGGAACATCAAAGTGCAAAAAGCCAGGGAATTTGACACCATTTAGCGGGTAGAGGTAAGGAACCTTAGGACTGACGCTTTCCTTTCTTTTTCCACCTACATCTCTTTCCTTATTGTTCAGAGGGTCAGATTATTGTTACACAATCCAATCAGACTGTTCCGATACCTGATAAGGCTGAGATCTTACTGAGGCAGGCCGATAAAAAAAGATTTGTTATTGAACAACTGTCTGTAAGTCCAGATAAGAAAAAAAGATTGCAGTGGGTGTGTTCATGGCACCTGCTTTTATGGCCAGACCGATGTAAACTGCATTTATAATATCCCATTCCAACATAAACAGCAATATAAAATACTGCACGCTTTTTTGCTTCAGAGACAGAGTTGGAAATTTATTTTAATACAAATCAGTAAAAAGTGTGTGGTGCGTGTAATATACTTACAGCTTCAACCAGTTTCCCTCTGAAGAACTCAATGTTGGCAAAGAAAATCGGTGAGGGTATTCTGAAGATCTTCACACCATCTGGTTCGTAAATCTGTAAGATTATGAAACAGTTGTGAAGTTGAAGGCAGAACCAGTATTGCAAAGAAGAAAGTTATAGATAACAGGAAAGACACAAAGCGTGAATGGGTTATTCAATTGTTTCGAAGACAAAATTGTCAGCCCCTATAATAAGTCCCTATAATATCCTGTGACATATTTTCAGACTCATTGCATGCTGTAGTTTGACACACATTAAGAAACAGATAAATAGATGAACAGATAAAGACGAGACAGAGAGTGCGACTATAAAAAAGCCCTCTCAGAGACTTACGCTGAGGTAGTCCTTGCGGTCTCTGTAGATGTCTGTCCCTTTGATGTTGACCAGGACAGAGCAGCGAGGGCTGTGAACCAGTGGGGACAGACAATCATTGCATTCATTCCTATCTCCACAAGGGGGTTTAAATTTTTAACACAGCTATAATATTTATAACACAGCTATAATACGATGCCAGTGCTCTTTCAAAGCGGTACGAAAACATGGTGCGAATGTGCTGGGTGATGGAAAACTTTGTCCATTATTCCAATGACATGGTGTCCATACTCACAACTGAGTCCTGAAGACCACAGCCAGCAGCTCCACCCCCAGGCCCACAGCCAGCCCCAGGTCCAGACCCAACAGGATTGAGGCAACGCAGGTCACAATCCACACCACCTGAGAGGAGGAGGAGAGGGACACACTGCAGAGCTGGAGAGTGTCTTCATGGGCATCCTCTAAAAGCTCATAGAATACTAATGGCGGCATAGCTGAGATGGAAGACCACAGGAGCAAGTCACATAGGTAGCAATGTGGGTTAGCCAGTAGGGGGCCCTCTTATTTACTCTTCATGTGTAGATAAACTGTAGCAGTGACAGCTATTGGAGGTGACTTCTCTCAGACGAGACAGTGTAGAGATGAATGTACAAATAACTGGCACCAACACAAGTGAGCGGCCATACCATCTAAGGAGATGGGAATGTGGGAGGGGGGGCAGCGTTCTGATAGTTCTGAGTCTGTGATCTATCCTTTCTTCTCACATGGGAGTTTTTAACATTATCGAGCCAGTCACTTATTGGTGAGAGGAGCTCAGATGGATATCATCTTATTAACATTACAGGAGTTTCCTGAAAGACAGTCAGGCAGGAAGTAGCAGGAGACACTCACACAATCGGGCCGGTCCTTCCTCCACAGGTAGGGGATATCTCGAAACTGCATCAACATCCCTTTTAGATTGATGATCACAACAGCACCCAGCACTGACTGGGAAACGCAAAGGTTCAGGGTCAAAACAACAGGATTTTCAAATATTTTTCAAGTATTTTTTTGTAGACAGCACGGTTACTGAAGTCTCACCTTTGGCAGTGGTTCTAGCAGGAATCCAATCGCCAACGTGACGATCATCACTATGATGGCGGAGAGTAGACCAGCAACCTGAAGTTAACCAAGTCAAACCAAGTTAATGTTTAACATCCTTTCACCTCGTTTGGCAAATGAGAAAACACCATACCATCTGGATCAGAAATGGAATTTCCAGTCTTACTGGACTTTGTGTTTTTTTCCTTGGCATGATAATCTCTCGTAAAGGAAAGAAGAAACATTGTAAAGTCAAACAAAATTCTATCTGACCGTAAACTTACGTCAAACTAGGACTGGGAAACTGTTTAAAGATGGGTGGGAAAATGTGAAAAGGGCAAAAACAAGCAATATCTAATTTAGGTTTAGGGTACTTGGCAAATGTATTTGCCATATCTTTTTTTCTAACCACCTGGTTCTAAGGAACTTGGAATGGATACTTTAGAGTCATGATACATTTTACATTGTTTGATTTAGGATAAGGTTTTTATGCAGATCGGCAAACAGAGAGAACAAAATGCATCTATTAAAGTTGTGTGAAAGATGGTACATAGAGGACATAACTGGTGAAACATGCCTGGACCCCTAACACAGCACATACATTTGACACATACATGAGTAGTGCACACATGTACACATGCACACATACATATGGTATGTGGTCATATCTGAACAAAGAGATAAGAAGTTTCAGCGGTCAGTCCTTCTCAAAGTTCCAGAATTCTCATTAAGTTTGCGCTTGATTAGTTTATTTACTTTTCAAAACGTTGATTGACAGTAATTGAATCAAAGATCCATAGAACAGACCTCTGGACTCTAGTGTTTAGGAAACAAAGGGGTTTCAAATGGCACAGGTTTCTTTAATGAATTTGTAAACTATTTGTAAATTATTTTAACTACTTTTACAGTATGTTATTTTAGTCAAAAAGTCAAACAAAAAGGAAAATATTGCATTCAAGAAACACATTATCAATAGCAATAACAATTGAATTATTGTTTAACAAAACAGACTAGCCCCCATACACAGCTTGTACTGAAGCCTCCAGTGTTCATAGTTGCATATATCAAAGCTTCAACATGAAAATTTAATGCACAAACTTTTGTACTTCTTATTAGTAAGAAAAAATAACCAGGGTCGAATCTTTGGATTCAAGATTTTTTGGAGCTGAAAAAACCTCGGCTTCTTTATTTTTAGCTTCTTGGTGTCACAAGTGGTCATTTCAAATGTGAAATTAAGCTAGCAGAAGTGCTGTTAGACTGTAAATTTCTATGTTCATTAATGTGTATTTGAACCTATTGGCCAGTCTGAGCTTTGTGAACGCTGGCCTGTCCGATGTTTGCAAACATCAGATGAATCCTGCCAGAGCAATATAAGAACTTACCAGCAGAGGGCGATAAAGATTAGCAGTAAAAGCAGGAACAGCAGTCTGTGTTTGTGGAGTGATTCGTGTCATAGGGTCACATTTGTGGAATCGCTTAGCATACATTGCGTTGCCATTTTTTTTTTGCAGCTGCAGTGAATGGCCAGGTAAGTGGGGGGCTCACCTGGGTTTTACCTCCTGTGCTTTCCTGCACCGCACTCCTGGAGAGAGCTGTGCTCGCCGCAAACGATCTGAAGGCCGCCCCAAAGATGTTGCTCACACCGAAAGCAATGAGTTCCTTCAGGGATGAGACAGAACATCATGTCAAGTGCTCATATCTAAAAGGATGTCCAAGATGGTGCAATAGTAAATCAGGACAAAGATGTTTAAGCCTATTTATCTTGCAGAACATGCCAATAACAAGCTATTACAAGCATTGCACTGGAGAGTCCTTGACACAAACTACACTTGGTTGGGGTACTCCTCTAGTGATCCTGAACCCAAACAACCCAACTCAACCAGACTGAACAAACATGTTCCTGTTGTAAGGGATTCCAAATTAATCTGTAATTCAAACTGCAGTGTTCAATACAGTCTAATTTTGAAGGTAAAATATGTTCGATCCCACCTCCCCCTCCCCACCCGCTCTTTAATGCTGGGCACACCTGGTTGCCGTCGATGAGGTAGTCGTGTTTGGTAGCATAGACCTTTGCCACAGAGAAAGCCACAGCGAAGCCCACAATGGCCATGGGGAACGCCTCCACGGCGGTCTGCGCAAAGATCTGCATGTTCGGAGCCATCGGCGGCTCGTACCTGCAAAGAGTACGAGGAGAGGGGAATCCAGTCAATCAGAGATGTTCAGCACCATTGAAAACAGCAGCACAGGCAACAGGTTTCCATGTGAACCTGCATCAGTCATTAAGCATCTTACCCTTTTGGTATTGCTCCCACAACATCCACTTTGTATTTGTCTTTGAAGTTGAACGCGTACGAGACACCACAGGCAATAACGGTCTGCAAATAAAGTAAGAGAGCATTCATTCAGCCTCTGCAAGGCAAAGCATCTGATTTGTCCTCCATTGCAACAACATTGGCTTTGTTTTAAACGTCAGAGAGCGATAACAATTAAGGCTTAGCTGTTCTAGTAATCCACAATGGTAACAATGAAGCAAGCAATAGCGTGGTTATGATGCATTGCAGTGCCCTCTGTGGGGCTGATAGTGAAGTGCAGTTGTAACTGGACACTCACCATGATGACCTCTATGGGGATGGGCACAGGAAGCTTGGCCTTGTACCTATCATTCAGCTCTTTCACTATGAACACCACCACCATGACGATGATGGATGTCACCAGGTCGGCAATGTTGGTGTCTGTGATCTGCACGAATATCTTCTCCAGAGTCTGCAAATGATCAGTGCATCAGAATCATCCGGAGGGATTATGGCTTATATTTAGGACTATGCTAACACCTTTTCAGATTTTGAAGACTATGCTATCTTGTCATTTCAGAGCCCACAAATGAGTAAAACACTTTATGTTCTGAAACTGCACTCACATAGATGATGGCAAGAGGTCCACTGAGACCTGGTACCACCAGCCCCAACACAAACTTCAGCTGCGACACCAGGATGTGGACGGCAGCCGCTGTGGTGAACCCAGAGACCAGTGTGTCTGACAGATACATTACAATGAAGCCCACCTGCAGCAGCCCCATGGCCAACTGGGAGACAGACAGGGAAACAACATTAATGCAACACCTATCTCATAAACAGGGAATATTATTCATAGTACACCTATCTCAGACACAGAGGAAGATTGTTTATGCTCCACCCAGATGAAAGCTAGACAAGGGAATTATTCCTACTCTACACCCAAACTGACCAAGATCATCGTTCATTTTGTTTGGTTGATTTTGGATTAATTACACAATCAAACTTTGATGTTCAAAGTTTTGTCTCCAAATCGCGTTCTCCAAACCATACCAAGCTCAGTTTGAACTAAAATCCTTGACAAAATGCATGTAATTTCATTACTTGTTCCAATAAGTGTGTATATCTCTCTGACTTAGAGCTGATTGTCTGCAGCCTGTGGATATTTATATTGAAGTGACACCCATCTGTGATACAAGGGAATGTTACTAATGCGGCATTCAGTTGAGAGATAACGGAAATGATCTCTGTTCTTGTCTGTATGGATATTGTATGCTGACCCAGTGACAATGCTGGAAACCTGGTCAACTGGCATGTTTTACCTGGAAGATTCCCATGAGGAACGTGACAGAGGCAGCCACCACGACCCTCTGCTGATCTGGGGTCAACCCCTCAAAGCCTGTGATGTTGGCTGGAGGACCTTCATCTGGAACCAGCCGGGTCACTACCGCCCCCACCATTAGACTCAGGACCGGGAATGCACCTGCAGAGGAGAGGGTGGGTCATGATACACACGTGTGTTGCGCATGCACACATGCACACACACGCACACACATGCAATCTGTATGTCACTGTGCATGAGGTAAGGAGGTGAGCAGATATAGGTGAGATTGACTAACACTGCCCCACGTGTTGATGTGGAATGCGATATAGTGACGTGGAAACCTTTGTTCCTTGGCTGTTAGGTATTGTTTATGTCTTAACTTGCACCCTTTCTGTACCTAAGAGTTAATGTTCTGTATTGACATGTTATGTGCTGTGTGTCCTAGTTTGTGAAAACGTGTTCATACACGCGCATACATACATGCAAGCTCTACATGTATTGGCATAAACACCAGCTGCGAAGCTGAGAAACCCACTCACCCACTGAGATGTGTCTGGAGGTGCCCAGGAAGAAGTAAGTGATGACAGGGAAGAAAGCTGCAAAGAGCCCGTACCATGGAGGGAGAGAGGCCAACAGGCTGTAGGCTAGACCTGAGGTACCAAACCGAGAAAAATGGTGGTTTATTCAACCACGTTGACAACTGTGTGGAACCACATGGTAAAGTTTGGCACAGTTTATAGCTTATACAATTTATTGCTGCGAATACAAGCAATGAGGAAGGTCGTTGGAACAGATCTTGATCAGCCTAGCTTGACTATGAGAGGAAATTTGCACAGTTTCTGCTATGGTTTTTATATAAAAGGGGCTTCTCTCATCTGGAACTGCTGAAGGTTTGGCGAATTTAAATTCACGATTTTAAGGAAGCAGAACTAAAGGGGAGTTTGTGCCATATTCAGGTCTGTCTGTAGTTTCTGCTCACATACACGCGCTGCACTGGGTAGCACCTATCTGCCCCACCATCGACAGATACATGTATTACTTGCAAATGTGAAACGGTACAGCCACATGAACATACAACTTGGAATCCAGTCTTTCTTCCTCATCACAACTTTAATTGCATCATTTTTTATGGAGGAGCCCAGTGGCTGGATCTCAGGAGCATCACAACCTGAGCTTGTAAATCTCAGAAAGATAAATGACCTCCAGTGACACAGAGCAAACACAAATCTCCAGAGCAGAAGCCTGCTTCTTGAATCTGCCTCAATACTTTAAACTGATGCCAATTGGCATCAGGCGTCTGGGTATGGGGTTGGTGTCCATTCACCCTGGGGGACCAGGAGTTGGGGTTACCTTGCAGGACAGCGACCAATCCAGTGCTGATTCCGGACACGATGTCACTCAGCAGCCACTCCTTAATGCGGTAGATTCTCATCCAGCCAATGATGGGCAGCAGGGAAAGGGCGGTATTCTTCGCTCGCTTCGAGTTACAACTGAAACACATACAACAAAAATACATCTTAACTCTTCCCAGCATATTCATTACACTGTCTACACAGGGTGGAAAAAACAGGATCAGCTCAGTGTCAGTTACATCACATTTTTGTAAGAAGATTCTCTTATCCAGAGCAACTTAACCTATAACTTTTACATGTTACCCATTATTACAGCTGGATATATACTGAAGCAATTAAGGTTAAGTACTGTGTCTAGGGATACAACAACACTGTCCCACCTTGCAATTCAACTGGAATCTTTTGGTTACAAGCCCTGGTCCTTATCACTATACCACACTGCTGCTATTTGATATAATTATATAAGATGAAGATGAAAAATAATACTGTAAATGGATTGGCAAATGGATTTTTCTTTTGTATGAGAGAAATCAGAGCATCACTGGGTGTCAGGGCTCTTCACAGTATTTAAAAGCTTACTCACATTTTAAGGGAAAGAAATCAAACTAAATCAGAATTAATCAAGCCGTTTGTGTCTCACAATAGCTCCAGAAATGGCAGAATGTCTGCAGTCGTGAATGTTTTACAGTGGCAAATCAAGCAAAAACATCTATACGGAAACATGGGTGTTTTGTGGACTGGCAAACAGATGAGTTTCCCAATTCTTTTATGCCTGACAGTAGGTGCTCTTACGTGAAGTATGCCTTCACATGGTCCAGCAGGGTCTTGCGTTGCCTGTAGATCTTCTCGTGATCCTGGGCGAACGAGTCCTCGGAGTACAGTGGCCTGGTGACTGTGTACTGCGCCATGGCCGGTCGTAGCATGATGGATCAATCTGGTGTGGTTCATGGAAAGCAAGGACGAGGGGGAATCATCAGGACAGTTTGGACAGAGCCAAGACTCAGATTACAGCAGTCAATGTGTTCAGGATTTACTCAGTGCTACAGTCTTAGCCACAAAGTGCTTCAATGAAGACTGCTAAGCAACGGCTGTCAAATTAGAATTGATCATGTTTCCAACAAATTCAAGTTCAGGGCAAGGCCAGAACGTCATTCAGGGGGTTTTGTCAGCAACTAGAAGACACTCCATTAGGTTCTTAAGCAGTTTGACACTGATTTGTGTCAGAATCCTTAGCAAGAAACACCTCTAAATTCATTATCTGATAAATAGGAATATTAGGCAGAGTAAAATACTGGTAATAGTAAAAATAGTAAAAGCCCTTGCTGGCATATCTATTATCTTGGTTTGTATATTAGTCTATCAATTTTGAGTTTTCAATCTGTTGCAGAAGTACTTTGTAGGTTCATTTGATTCAGCTTTTCTTAAACGTACAGATGAAATGAATGCAGCGATTAATTGCCTTCTCGGATGTGTCTTGGATATCTTACCTATATCTGTAACGACAGCAACGTAGAGAGGCTTCAAGGTTCCCAACGCGAGTGTCCCTCCCCTCTGGAGATCCACGCGGAGCTAAGTCAGGAGACTATCTGCGACCCTTAAGAGCCCATCTGTCCATAAATCCCATCTCCCAACTTATCGTACCTGTAATTATTAACAGCGAGTTATGATGCTCATCTTACATGAATGGCCAAGTTTTCTCCCTTATCCTTGACCATTGTTCCTCCAGATAAACATTTGGCATCGTGCCTTGTGCTCCTTGGTGACTTTCCGTTGTAGCCAGACCCCCACCACCGACACCTCGCCTGCCATATACGCACAGTAGGTAAGGTGAGAGTGCATACTGAGTCTGTTGTAGAGAGGTTGTCTGGTTAGAACTGCAGATTGTCTCCAGATATGCAGGTTGTCCCAGAAAAACATGGTGATGCACGACAAAAGTTGTTTACACGTACTGCTTGTTACTGGGCCTTGTAAACAGTAGTCAGCTGACTAACCAGGCACCGAACACAGCCACTGATGTGCTTCCTGTAGTACTCAGAGATGTTAGTGGGTTTTTTATCTTAACATAGTCATAAGCTGGAGTATCGATGAATGGTTGATCACTGCTGTAATGCAGCCTATGTTCTATGTATGGATGCTTTATTTTTATTGTGACAAACTATCAACAAAGGCATACACGTATACATTTATAAGTATGCATTTGTGAAATATTCTTACATTTGGAAATGTCCATTTAGAACATACATATACATTTATGAATATACATTTAGACTATGCATATGCATTTAAAAATATGAATTTAGAGTGTATATGTACTTTTAGAATGTACAGATACATTTACAAAAATGTATACACATTCAGAAATATATATACTATTTAGAAACAGGGTGTGGGAAACACTGTGCCCATCCCACCAGTTTATGTTCCAAATATGGTCTGTATGTACAGACAGTGAAGAGCCCTGGAGTGTGCCCTCACAGTTTTATCTCTGTTTTATCTGTGGTAGTGGGGGACTGAAAATGGTCTTGTGTGATGATAAAGACAAAAGGGGGTCAACTTTTTCCACATAAACCCTGCGTTAGTGTGAAACAGAGGACGTGTCACACACCCGGGGTGTGTCAGTCGGATAGAGATAAGAAGGAGATATTTTCTTCTGTGAAAAAGTTCTGAACAGGGACTCTGGGAAAGTTATCAGCGATCAGCTTTATCTGCGTATCTGCTTCATTGCTTTATTGATTTGTATTGATCCACATACATTTTATCTGTCTGGATGATGTAATGTGGGCATGCTCTTTGCAGTGAGTGAGTGAATTTGGTTGCTTCTTTCTGTTCATGCCAGCATTTCCTATCATGACAGCAGGGCTTATGTGACCTGTACCACTGCCAAAGAGGAAAAGCATTTAAAGGGTCGAAGCATTGAATGAGGTATTCATTGCATTACATTACATTCATTTAGCAGTTGTTCTTATCTAGAGCGACTTCCAGCACAATGGAGCATAAGTGGATCCGTTCAAGTTGAATGAGCAACAGTGTCAGACCAGGCTTATAGCACTCCCAGACCAGTGAATGTGAGCATAACAGTTACCAGTCCAGCTGTATGTCAGATGCTGGTAGGGATTTTCAGTGTGTCTTCAATGTGCAGAAATTCAGATTCATGTACATAGGTACAGAGCTGCAAAACGGCTTAAAATGGCTGTCATCA